>NW_027472586.1:24896263-25496263 GCF_030347505.1 Rhynchophorus ferrugineus | reverse complement strand
TTGTTTTTTTGAACCTTGTGTCGTAGTATCTTGATTATTTACTTCATAAAACTGAGTTTTGAAAAATTAATAGTTAATTTAATGATGTACACTCCTTTCCAGCAGTACAGTCCTTTAATACATATTTATAAATTGTAAAAAATAAATCTCATTTAAACCAAATAAATTAACTAATTGAGTTCGTTATAGTTTTAATATCCATACAAAACTCAAATATCAATTTCAAAAATATCTTATTCATATATTCTCTGTTTATGTATACAAACATCTATTACTTCATTTATTATTCCAGATTTGTGGTTATAATATACATTAAATCATACAGTTCCGAATTCAGAAAATGATTTTTTTATGATATTTTGTTATAATTTTCAGTTTTGCAGTAATTTAAACAATCAATACTTTTTTGGTTATTGAGATTGTATGGAAACAAGATTTAACTAAATGCTGTTTAAATAAATAAAGTTAATATGATTTCTTGAGATAGTTATTTTAATATGTTTTAATACACAGAAATTTATTATTTTAATTAATATAACATTAATTAAGTCAAATACATTTCCGATCTTATATTGAAAATACTGTGAAAATAAGTTTTAGTGACATATCATTTTAAAATTACTCCCTTTACTCTGTTATGGGATAAGCATGATTAAGTAAATAAATTGTGGTTGAATTTCGACCACAGGGTGGTCACTAGTATGAATAACTTTGAAAAACACTGAAAACTCCATTATATCAAAGAGTGTAAGTTTATAATATCTTCAGTGCATAAACACAACTAATAAAGTATTGATGAAAAAAAGAAAAAGATATAGTTGGCACATTAAACGGCGTATCATATTACCGAAATCGCTATTTCCTTTTTGGCGTGACATACGATCGTAATATCAACGTAATGCTCGACATACATCCCGTTCGGTACGTTATATAAACGGAAAAACTAAATCCTAGATATACGAGTGAAAATCTATCGGCAGATTTGAGCGAAGGCGAAAAGGGCATCGCACAAATAACTCTATATTTTAGACCGGATTTTTTTCTTCGAAAAATCGAATCATTTTAGTTTTTTTCCGGCGAATGGATTCTGGAGAGAAATAGCGGTCCATTTTTTATTTCTTATTATGAATAAAATATATATTTGGATCGGACTTTTCAGTTTAACATTATGGGTAATATGGAATTTGTTATCATTGGTATTATTGGATTATTATCGACGAATTGTGAATGAATGAGCAGAACTCGCGAGCAATATACGTTTGTTAATTTTTTTCTAATATAGAATTTTTCCATAAGAGCTGGTTGATGTAGAAATGGTGGACGTAAAAAGGTATGCGCGAGATATTAAGAAAATGATTTTTGATCTGAAATGCTAGTATATGCTATTTTGCTTGAAATATACATTAACTCAAGTGATCAACGCGATTCCCATGGTGACATGAATTCGCCTGGCTTTATTGCATGACTGGATAATGTTGATATGAAGGTCGTTGGTTTATTCTGGCTTATTAGCATAAGCCTGCTACTTCGCAACTCCCACAAAAAATGTCCAGTGGGATCAAATTGCTCAATTGGTCAAATTGGTCAATTGAAGTAAATCCGTGAGGGATAACTATATCCAAAAATCGTTCGTGTCGAATGGCCACTGTATCCGTTGTTTGGAGTAACTTGATGGATTTGCTACTGAAAATTAATGAGTAAGAACGCATCATATACTACATTATATCCAAAGAATCAGTGAACATACGTCATCAAGATATTTAATGAATTTTCTGCCGCAATTTGTAGATCCGTTTTGGAATCAGACAATATTTTCCTTCTCATTTTATTCCAGTTAAAAAGAGATATAATTTGATACGTTCGAGCACGTAAACAAAGGAGCCTACAAAAGTCCTTCTGTTGTCAAATGTATGCAAAATTTTTAAGAATATTAGTAATAACAACTACAGGTTATAAAAAGCAAAGTTAACGCTTTGCTTGTTTTGATAAATTTCAAATCCGTGCTCATCAGTTACTTCAGACAAGAACGAAATAATGGAGCTTCCCCCCTTGCCAGTAAATTACTTTAGAGAGCTAAAAATTTTTACTGTTAAATACTTTTTTATATATATTTTAAAGTCTCCTTTTACCAAATATGGGTTTATCTGGACTGAACCTAAAGTTTAACGTGGGCTCCGAAACACGGTCCTCAGCATTAAGCCTACTGACTGGCTAGTGACCAACTTTTAGAAATCATCCCAGAAAATTTTTTCCTTGTCGGATTTCACACTTTTGCCTAGAACAATGACAAATTTTAACAATCACAAACATAAATTTATACGACCAAGCCCCAGCAGGATTCGAACCCGCGCCTATCGCAACAATAGGAGGACTGTCCCATTGCCTTTACCACTGCGCCACCAAGCTGGCTGTTAAGTATTTTGTTGCAAGGCTTTTTATTGAAAGTAGTTTTAGCGTGTTGCAGCTGCACTGAATATTAGTATGGATACGGTCATTAAAATATCTGAAAAAATTACAAATATAATCATGGATTGACTGAAAAAAAAGCGATCTTCAAGCGAAGCGGGTGATCAGCAGGATAAAAATATATGAAATGTATAAAAACAGTGAGTAGTTTTTTTCAATATTAACATAATTTAATAAAATTAATTCAGAGGAAAATGTCTGGAAAGTATCCATAGATAGCTTAAAACTATGAAATATGGTCTTTGAGGCTTCGTACACTGCTAGTTAATATAGAAATTAAAATGGTGTAAAGATAACCCAAGAAAAGGTCTAATGGAGCTTCCAGACATTGCTTTCCAAATAATAATATTATTAAAGCATATAATAAAATCAAGAAAGTACATTTATTAATAATGTTAGATAGATTAGAAACCAATGGCTTAGTTATTCACTTGAATTAAATTTTCTGAACATGGAATTATGATTCAATGCCAATTTCTAAAACAGTCTGATGAGAGTGGAAACAACTAAAGGTGAGTATATAGTTAACATACAATAACTGTAGGAAGTTGTATTGTAGAGTATGAACGATTTATGTCCATAGATATGTGTGTAATTGTTCAGAATTATATATGAGTATTGCAGCCCACGTTTGACTTTCACAGAGTAAAGACGTATTCGGAGATACGGTCAGTGAAACAAAACAAAAGTGCAACATCTGTGTCACAAATGCGGCGTTAAAATAAAGTCTAACAATAATATTTTAGACTGGTGAAAAAATAAAAGTGCGATCGGAAAAAAGGTCAGTACAGTAGAAAATAAATGCAAAATGCCACAAAACGTTAAGGATCGAAAATTCAACATCTGGACGACAAGTGCAGCCTAGGATAATTTGAAACATAAAAATGATTGTATTATTTCAACAATATGTAAAAAGTACGGAGAAGAACACTGTACAAAAACCAGATAAAATGGAAATATCGACATCAGGCGTATCACATATTTCAGTTTTGAATCTAGAGAACACAACTAGAACCCAGAACGAACAGGCATTATACAATGCGTGGATGAACGAAAAGTCGGTGCGTGAGAGTCTTGAAATTGCATTAACCAATATGCAAAAACAAATAAATGCCCTTCAGCTACAACTAAATAAACAAAGCTCTGCGGGAAAGGACAAAATAACGATAAATCACCAAGCCAACAAAAGCAGTCCAATTGTTACATATGATACAGATGAAGAAGGATTACAGGAAGAAGTAGGTTAGAGAACGGTTAAAAATAAAAAAGAAAAGCAAATAATTCCCCAGGACCTCCACTGCAGCAAATAAAAATAAAACAAAATAATTAACAAAATAAAGAAATAGAATGCCCAGACTATCCCCAATTATCGTAAGTAATGTTGCCAACTTTGACTTGCTTTACGAAACACTGAGGTCCAACTACATAATATTCAAAGGAACGGTACTAAACAATGGACAAATAAAACTGAACGCCGAATATCGTACAACATTCACAAAAATAATAGATTGTTTAGAGCTGCTGAAACTGCAATGGCGCCCTTATGAAGACAAACAAACCAGAGATATCAAAGCTATGGCAAGGGGGCTTCCACCAACAGCTAAAAGTGAAAAAATTATCGCAGAACTAATCAAAAATGGGCTTAAATGCTTAAATGCGACAAATATTTAAAAAAAAGAAAAGACCAAAAATAACAAAGGAGAAGTTTTAGTTCACAAGAAGCCACTACCTCTATTTATGTTAGCCTTTAAACATGATACGGACACAAAGACAATTTTTGGTATTAAAATAAATTTAGGGGTCGAAATAAAAATCGAACCTCTAAAAAAATTGAACTTAATATGGCAATGCAAAAGATGCCAATTGCTTGGACACGCACAGAAATTCTGCAGAAGGGAACCTAGATGTTAAAAATGTTCAGGTAAACATATCACCACAGAGTGTAGAAAACCCAAAAAAGGTAAGCCGAAATGTGCAAACTGCAATGAAGCGCATCTTGCAATGAAGCGAATTTATAATTGGAGGTGATTTTAATGCAAAAAATACAAGATAGGGATCCAGAATGACAACAATTAAAGGCAATGAACTGCATAAAGCAGCTACTGAACTAAGATGTAGATACATGTCAACTGGAAAACCAACTTATTGACCCACTGATCAAGGGAAAACCCCAAACCTATTCGATTTCTTCATAGTAAGAAATCTAACATTTAACTATATAAAAGTCGAAGAAAATTTTGAGATAAGTTCAGATCATACACCAGTGATTCTGACGTTGAGCGAAAATATAATAAGAAAAGAAAGAAACCCAACGTTAACAAATAAGAGAACAGACTGGGTAGGATTTTCAGAAGAATTGAACAAACGAATTCAACTAAATGTACCCCTCAAGACAATTGAACAATTACATCTTGAAGCAGAAAAATTCGTAGTAGATATTCAACAAGCTGCTTGGAATAATACTCCAGAAATTAAGAGTACAACCAAAGGAATTAATTATCCAAAAGAAGTGAAGGAAATGGTAGTTGAAAAACGTAAATTACGAAAAAAATGGTAACAGAACAGAACACCTGAAAATAACATTAGTTTAAACAATATAACTCAAAGACTGAAAAGAGAATTACTGGAAATTAAAAACAAAACCATAAATGACTATCTGAGAAATTTAACAGATGACAAAGAAACTGATTACTCACTCTAGAAAACCACAAAATATCTAAAGCGCTCATGTTTACACAGTCCACCTATAATAGACCTATGTGGAAATTGGGCACGTGATAATCAACGTGACTCCATTCTCATACGAATATTGAAATATTGTAACTTTTGGATACCACCAGAACAGGACACATATTCAAAAGAATCAAACCATTTAATCTTGAGTAGTGTTGTATAGTGGGGTGCATATATTAAAAAATTCAGCACTGACATGTATAAACATTATTTCACCAGAGACTGAGATAGGGCCGATGGGTCGTCCTAGTTATATATCTAGATTTAAGTTAATGTAAAGTCAAATTGTGAGTTAGGTGGCAACGACTAGTAACAATGTATTAATTAAATAATACAAAATTATATATGAATATTTGATTAGAATGTATGAAGAGAGGATGAATACAAATTGTTTTGTAGATATGGTAAAGTCACTAGAACTCAGGTAGTAACAGAAGAAACAAAAATATACAGTGATATCAAAATGACTTGATAAGGTAACACGCCATCAAAATTATATATATATATATATATATATATATATATATATATTCTTATATATATATATATATATATATATATATATATATATATATATAATAAAACAACTCTAACTTATAAACTATTATGGCTGCATAGTTAACTGTAATTTAAGTTATTCGTTAATAAATGCATAAGATGTACTATACTGTTAAAATAAATTTTATTTGATAACATTTTTGTTTCACTACTCTACTTAGATTAGAATTTTGTTACATGCCATAGACAAAATCAATCAAGTGATGTAGGCGTTTAAGCAAGTCGGGGTATTATATAATAATTGGACAAGTGATGCAAAATCTATCGAGAAAAGGAATTATAAAACTCACTAAAGTGGTTGTTGCGGCAGTTTTATTACAACATGTCCCTGGTGATCGAATGTAATGAAATAAAATATTTTCGGTCTTATTTCCTAATATTTTCATCGCTGTTCTTTTAGTTAGTCCTAGTCCCTTATACAATTCATTTTTTTTTCCTTTTTATAGTAGTTGGTGATTAGATCTTATTCGTCATTTGGATAATCTCTTTATTGATATCATCCCTCGAGCTGTATCCATTTTGTGAAAAGATACATATGACACCATTAAGGAGAATTTAGGAGGATATTGCTTTATATTCGATATATTATGTGTGTTGGCTATCATAGAAGGCGTGATGGAAAATCACGTTGTTCTATCGCTTATCCATATATGGTTTAAAATACTTTTTAGAATTCCATATATATATGCCCAAAAAACATCATTGATGTTCGAATGAAATGAAGTGAAACCATGTAGAACTATTTCACTGCTGCTGGTATTTGAACTTATGACTCTGTTGAAAAGACTAAAATCAATTAAATGGAGAAAAAACTTCTGCACATCAGTTTGGTTTTATAAATAAACATTCAACAATTCATCAGTTATATATTAACGAATATCACTATCAAATATCGTTGAAAAATTCTATCAAGGTAATAGCTAAGTCTTATCTTCTATATTCTTACACGCAGCCTAAATCTTCGAAAAGGTTTGGCATAAGAACTCACTAGTAATCTCCAGAGAATATTAACGAAGTAACGCAGTGGATTTTTAAAACTATACAGTCGAGACAAAATATTTAATGTCAAACAAGAGGAAGTAGTCTTACTTTATAATAAAAGAAACGAACGCAATTGTTCCACAAGGAAGTGTATTGGGCCAATTCGCTACATAGTTTATAGAGGTAAGGTATCACATATTGAAAATATCACCTGCCCAAAATACTTGCAGTGCATATTAAGTTATATAACCAAACATTTGCATAGAACTACACTGAATATACCAACACTGAAAAGTTTTATTATTCCATATAACCACAAAGTTAAGGATGAATCTCGATGGAAAACACCGTTGGAGGGAGCTACTGGTGAAAATGTGACGAATCAATATAAACAAATCTTAATCAAACCAACAACCAAAATACGAATTTCGAATAAAACGAATGGCCAGGCTTATTGGGTGAGCTCTCAGAAAACATTCAGAGAGCTTAAGAGTTAATGAATCAAGTGTTTCTGTCCATCCGAAAGGATGCAAAATGGCTATAATACGAATTTAAGACCAAAAAGATTGGCTGTGTGATATGGCGAAACCACGAAGCTAACAGTTTATTTGAAAAGACCCCGAAATTACACGTAGATGGCGCTACTGGAATTGAATCCATAACCCTTAAAAAATGCGTTTATAAATTTGACAGCTGTCGGAACATTAGTTTGTGAATTGTGAAATAATTGGATAAAAAGGAATTTCGCTTGTTAATAAAATATTTCTTTTTGAAGCGAAAAATTAGGTGTGCTAAGTTTAGACGTGGTGAAATGAGCACCAAAGACGGTGACTCAGTGGGCGCCCAAACGAGGTTTTTACCGACGAAAACATTAAAAAAATTAACAAAATGATTTTGAATAACCGTAAATTGGAATTGAAAGAAATAGCAGACACTATAAAGATATCAACTGAACGTGTACATCATATCATTCAAGAATATTTGGGTATAAGAAAGCTCTGTGCAAAGTGGGTGCCGGGCAAGCTCACATTTGATCAAAAACAACGACGAGTTGATAATTCGGAGCAGTGATTGGAGATGATTAACCGTAATAAACCCAAGTTTTTGCGTCGATATATGACAATCAAGAAAAGATAGCTCCATCACTTCAGTCCGAAGTCCAATCGACAGTCATCCTAGTGGCCTGCAAACGATGAAGCCGCTCCAAAGCGTGGGAAAACGTAACAGTAGGCTGGCAAGGTTATGGCGTCTGTATTTTGGGATGCGTATGGAATAGTTTTCATTGACTGCCTTGAAAATAGGACTATCAACAGTAACTATTACATAGCGTTATTGGACCGTTTGAAGGACGAAATTGCCAAAAAACGGCCGCTTCTTCAACAATATAATGCACCGTGTCGCAAGTCAGTGAAAACGATGGAAAAATCCCTGAATTAGGCTTCGAATTTCTTCTTCATCCACCGTATTCTCCAGATCTGGCTCCCAGCGACTATTTCATGGTTCTCAGATCTCAAAAGAATGCTCGCTGGGAAGAAATATTCGTCGAATGGAGAGGTGATCGCCAAAATTTCCAAGCAAAGGACAAATTATACTACAAAAATGTATCGAAAAGTTGAAGGTTCGCTACAATCAGTGTATGTTGAAATAAAAACTAATTTTGCAAAAAAATTGTGTTTTCTATATTAGGCCGGGGACTTTTCAATCAACCTGTTCTAATGTTAATTTAGAAGTAATTTTAATTTAGAAGCTGCTAAAACCGAATAATATTATTACTGTAGATGTCTACTGATGCTAACTGAACAAATAAAAAAATAATAATAGCGAGTAACAGATTTATAGTCATCCTGTTGCATGACAGAAGTCAGCCGCACGTAGCCAGCTACACTTTTGCAGCTCGAGTTAGAAGTTCTGTCACACTTGGCTTAATCACCAAATATAGCACCATCTGATTTCCACCTTTTCAGATTGATGCAGCATGGCTTCATATGAAGGCGGTTTCGAAATGTCAAAGTGCGAAACTGGACCAATGATCACTGTGAAACCGGCACAAGCATGTGAGATATATAGCAAAAAGTTGCAGAAAATGACACAAAATATAATGATAATGTATACCAATTGTTCTCAATAAATGCAGTTTTAAAATAAAAAAATGATCAGAGTACACACAAACCCCTTTAGATATGACTCGGGAAATCAAAAGAATCACAAAAGAAACGAGGAGAGACTCTACTCTGAGGTTAGTACCGAAATATTACAAATCTTAGATAGCACTCAAGCAGAACAGAGACTAAAAAGCATCAAACAGTCTTTAGGGTCAGTGGTGTTATTTAATAAATGGATATTGTTGCGAGGCAAATTTATTATGAATGGTTGGGACAGCACTGTAAAATTGTAGAAATCTTTTGGTTTTATTAGAGGGTCTAATTTATTAGACCATTTAAATGAAGTTTTTAATATATATGACATGGAAAATAATTATGACCTGATAAAAACATTTTCACAGTATATTGAACCACTGGTAAATATAGACAGGCAAAAAGATACCAAGTAAGCAGAACAAACGTGTTCAACAAGGATGATTCCCATCGGCTTGTTGTCAAGTGTTTAGGATAACGAGAGTTTATGTACACCGAGGCTAGACGAAACGTGTCGGATGTTAGAGGACTCTTTATGGCGCCAAACCATAAATATATCAAGAAGACCCGAAATCGTGGAATTTTTGGAAATTCCTTAAGAGTCCGAAATGCACATGTTTTATCAGCGTGAGAAGTTCCTAGCTGGAAGAGTATTTCCCACCCCGATATTTTCAGCGAATCGGAGTACAGAAAAGGGTTTCTTGGACCAGCCTTGTCCACCACCACCAAGAACCCGAGGGAGGAGCTTCAGCGATAAAACAGTGTGCATCAGTCTGACAGTAATTTGCATGAATACGGAGGGAAAGACTTGCAAAATGAGAAGAGTAAAGTATTACTGAGAGAGTGTTATCGAGAATGTAGAAGAAGAAACTATTGAATTGAATGAAGAAGAAAGAATTGAATGAGCATTAATTGAAGAAATTATTTTATTAATTGAAGTATTGTTGAAAGCATAGAATTCCTGTCTACATTAGCCAGTCTAGATTTTTCGTTAATAGGAGGTACATGCGATTTGAATCATAATCCTTTTCCCATGACGTATTAAGTAATATCTTTTAAATGCATATATATATATATATATATATATATATATATATGTATATGTATATGTATTCTTTATTATCAATTAAACAACTCGTCTTTAGGTATTAATTTACTCAAGGAAGAGAGAAAATAAATTTTATTTAATTTACAACCTTGTTTACTCTCCCGCATCTCAACAGATATTACTACTGCAAAGACAAGGGTAAGGCCTGAGGGGGTTCTCATAGACTGTAAAAATTAGTTTTAGAGTAACTAATAAACAAAACAAATTGCCTAAATGCCTTTCTTGCAACTATAATTTAATGTTTTCCATTGCTCAAATATTTCAAAAAATCAACATTTCTTAAATCAAAATTATAGTGATTTAAATATCATCACATAATTTTAATGAGACCAAATTCCGCCATCGTTCTCTGGAAATACAATCAATTCGTGTTTATGACGTAAATTTGCTAAAAATAACTCCAGCCTATCCGAGAATATAAATATTTTGATCATTTTCCATTGAGAGTCATTTAGAATCGACTCCTTTAAGAACTCGTTATTATCGAGTCCCAATCTCGTCGCCGAAGACCGAACAGGAAAAAAAACGTCAAACCATTTTACCGAGAGAAAGAAAAAAGAAAGAAAAGCCGGTAAAATCGGTTTAAGCAGATGCCCGAAGTAATTTTCCTCAGTTTCACGGCGAAGTGATGTTCGCCACTCCTTATTGCCGAGTGCTTTTGTCCAATCCGAAGCTAATTACTCCACAAGCGGTTTGAATTGCTTTTGTAACAAGTTTTTTTTGTTTTCTCTTTTTGTAATTTTTCAGATACGGCCACTGTCAGGAAAGTAAATGTAGAGAGGGAGGTATTACGTCACGAATAAGTTAAGCCGGGATTTTTTAAAGCAATACTTGTGTGAATTGATGTCGGTTATTCCCTTGTTTCACTTTCTTGTTTTAAGTTGAATTAATTTTTTTCAACCATTAATTTTCAGATTTTTTGTTACTTTTTGAATCTGAGGAATTAAATCCATATGTTTTTTAGTTAGCCCTAATTCTGAAAAGTTTCGTGTATAAATTTGGTAGTTGTCAGATCATTAGTTTTTAAATTATTCCATTTTGAGTGAAGTAACTTTTGTTATTGTGAAAACAATGGATAAAAAGGAATTTCGCATGATGATGAAATATGGCTTTTTGAAGGGAAAAGCGCCAGCTCACTTGTGACCAAAAATAACGAGTCAAGCATAATAAACCCGAGTTTTTGCGTCGACATGTGACAATGTATGAAACATGGCTCCATCATTTCACTCCGAAGTCCAATCGACAGTCATCCGAGTGGACTACACATGATGAACCCTCTACAAAGCTTGGGAAAAGGCTATAATCGGCTGGAAAAGTTATGGCGTCTGTATTTTGGGATGCGCATGCATACTTTTCATTGTCTACCTTGAAAAATTGGACGGTTTGAAGGACGAGATCGCCGAAAAACAGCCGCAATTAAAAAAAAAAGTGCTGCTTCACCAAGACAATGCAACGTGTCAAAAATCATTGAAAACGATGGTAAGAATCCATGAATTGGGCTTCGAATTGCTACTTCATCCACCGTATACTCCAGATCTGACCCTCAGTGACTATGTGCTGTTCTCATATCTCAAAAGAAAGCTCACTGATAAAAAATGTTCATCGAATGAGGAGGTGATCGCCGAAACTGAGGCCTATTTTGAAGCAAATGACAAATCGTACTACAAAAATGGTATCGAAAAGTCGGAGGATCTCTATAATCAGTGTACAAACAAACTAACAAAAGTACAAAAAACTACAAAAATAAAAACGCTCAGGTGATAAAGCACAAGGAGGAACATCCATAATTATTCGTAAAAACATAAAACACTATTAAAGAGATTTCAACGAAGACTATTTACAAGCCATCAGTGTAATCAAAGAAGAAGTACATGGGCCATTAACAATGAGTGTTATCTATTGTCCACTTAAACACAACAAAAAGCCAGATCAAAAATCGCGGTTTCTTTAACACGATGAGTAATAGATTCATTGCCGAAGGAGACTACAATGCAAAACATGTAATGTGGGGTTCTAAATTAATAAGACCAAAAGGCAGAGAATTGGTCAAAGAGATAAAGGCACAAAATCTAGAGCATATCTCTACTGGTGAGCAAAAAATTGGCCGTCAGATTGAAATGGAATTACCGATACGATACAAGAAATTGATGAAAAGAGAAGTCTGCGAAGAATATGGCCACAAATAGGAACAGAAGAAAACAAGGGAAAAGTCAACAAGGCAAGAAAAGGGCTGAAAAAGATAATAAATAACGAACAAGGAAATCAAAATTAATTTGAAAACCTAACGCCAACTGATGGAATGGAACATTCTCTCTGGGAAGTAACAAGAAAGTTTAAAAAACCTCAACAACACAATCCTCCCATTAAAATTAATAAATATACCTGAGCTAGTAATTATTAAGATAAAACGGAAGTCTTCTCTAAACACTTAAAAACAGTATTTAATCCGTACTCGTCTGAAATATCCGCATCAGAAGAAAATGTTAAGTTAACTTCCTTAATACTCCATTTCAAATCTATTTGCCACATGAGAAATTTACTGTTAAGGAAGTTAAACTATCAATGGTTATAGAAATTAATATTAAAAAATATCCTGGTTTTGACTTAATTACTGGAAGAATCTTAAAAGCTGCTCTCAGAAAAGTGCATCAACTTAATAACGTGTATACATATATATTTAATGCCATGTTAAAACTTAATTACTTTCTTAGCACATGGAAAGTTGCTGGAATCAGTATGATTCTTAAACAATGGGAAAAATCAGAAGACGTCTCGTCTGATCGTTCTATTAGCCTGTTACCTGTGATCACTAATTTTTTTGAAAAACTATACATTAAGAGACTCAAAATAACCACAGAAGAGAGAAATATTATTCCAAACCATCAATTTGGCTTCCGTAATAAACACGAAACAACAGAACAAATCCATAAATTAGTTAACCAATTTAAAACCTAACTAAAAACTTCAAAATGGTTTATAATTTATTATATCTTGGCAAGATAGTAACAAAAAAGTGTAAAGACAATAAAAATTAACGGAAGAATTAACGGCAAGTTATAATGGCATTTAATTAGGTTTTGTTGATCACAATATCATAATAAGAATGGTTTTCTTCCTGGTGGAAAATTAGTGTTTTCCTCCAAATCCAAGGGCGACTACCATGGAGAAATGAGCCATAACATGTTTTTGTTATGATTTGAAAATAAATTGTTAAAAAACCTGCTGGAACCATCAGTTATTATTTTGGACAGTTGCACCATATCATAGCACACTGGTGGAAAAAATCCCAACAATAGCATCAACATAGGCTGTAATGAAGGAATGGCTTTCAAAACATGAATTGAGTTTTGGAGAGACTATGCAAAAAACTGAACTATTTCAAATTGTTACAAGGTAAATACAAATGAAATATTTCAATGCGTTTTTTTAAATTTACTTTTTTTAGAATTAAGCCCGAAAAAGATATACATTAGATCAGATGGCTGAACGATATGGTCACATAGTATTATGACTTCCTCCCTATCACTGTATATTTAATTCAATCCAGTTGATATGAGGGGTAGCAAAAACTTATTATAATAGACATGCTGTTCAGTTTGGAATTACTTGATAAGACATACAGAGCAAGTAATTGATAATTCAGTGGTTAGTTTTATCAAGAATGCTGTACACAGGTAGTAGTACAAGAAATAAAATATACAATGATATTAAGATGACTTGACAAGTAAATACACCATCGAAGTAAACAAGAACTAAGCGTAAATAGGTAAATATGCTCCCTAATGAAAGTAAAATACATTACTTTGATATATAATTGTTAATTACTCATGGGAGGAACGGAAGAGTTTAATGCAAACAAAATAAAACAACTCTGACCTACAAACTATTATACCTGTGTTCTTAATTATAGTTCTAAGTCCTTCGATAATATATGCATGTACTATAATGTTAAAATAAACTATATATGTTTGATAACATTTTTGTGTCATTATGTATTTTAAAAATAGAATTTTGTTGTATGTCAAAGCCAAACTGAACTAAAACTCAGAGTTGATGCGGCAACATTGCGATGTTTTGACGTCATAAATTTAGATGAAAAATAACTTGGAATAAACTATACATCATTATGCGATTTATAAAAATTGAAACGTTAATTATTATCGTTCAAGTACATCAGAGCTTTATACTTAACTGATAATAATCACAAATTTCGATGACGCATATACAAATAAACTTTGAATAGATCATAATGACAAGACATAAACAGCTTGAGCTTAAACTGAACCACATGTGTTGGCTGATAAGGAGTAAATCTAAATTATCCTTAGATAACCAGGTTTTGCTGTATAATTCAATATTTAGGTCCCTTTGGACCTATGGTACTGAACTGTGGGGTACCGTTAGCAATTCAAACATAGCTATCCTCCAAAGGTTCCACAATAAGTGTTGCGAGTCATCCTCGATGCTGCATATTACGTCTCCAACAAACTAATTCAGCGCGATATCCCCTTAGAACCCATAACAATTGTGATTGAAGTATTAGAGCAAAGTACTCTGAAAGACTGTTAGTGTACCTCAATGCATTCGCCAAGCAGTTAAATGTGCGCGATGACAATGAAGTGCGTAGGCTCAAACGCAAACTACCGTACCACTATTAACCAAATTGATTAATAGTCACATAGGGTGAGATATAATAATCTCTAGAATAAGTTAGAATAGTATTTAAAATAAGTTAGGATAGACTTTGGAATAAGTTAGAAAACGGTACGATGATCACACATTTTTATAATCTTCTTTCTGTCGTCTTTTTCAATCGTGCTTTTATCTTTCAGTCTTCTTTTCCTTTCCTTGTTTCATTATATTTGTGCTACAAAGAGCGTATATTTTTTACGTGCTGTAGCTTATACAGAACTGAATGCATTTTCCTAATAATATTATCTATAAGGAAATAATTTATTCAATGAACAAATTCAAGCATATATTTCATTTCCATTTCGTTCATTCTTAAAAAAAAAAATTCCTCATCTTCGATACTTTTCATTGAAATTAATTTTGAAATTAACAGTATCAATATAGTTTGAATACCACTTTTGTAGGAATAGAGAATATAAATAAAGCCAAGTTTTCAACACTAATTTATTTAGTTGAGTTGTTGACAGTCACCAAATACATCGATTCTCGGAACCTTTCCTTTCGATAAATCGTTAGTTTCAACGGTTTAGTAACGTGTAATCTCCCTCACGATTACTTTACTGGATTGTAATGGGACTTTTTGTTGGTCTTTGCCGAAAATGAAATCCCTTTTTGTCGAAAATCAATTTTTGTAAAATCTCCTTTTGCATCCCAACAGACCCATTACACAACCTATTCACTTATTGAAAAGGGGACTGTGTACAGAGGACGTCAACGAAAGGTATAGCAGTATTGTTGCTTGTTTATTTTATTCCTTTGTATAGCAGGAAATTTCTTCAGGTAACATACTATAATATTAAATCGGTTTTTTTATTAAAAGACTTCAGTATTTGTACAAAAGTCCAATATTCGAACGCAAATATTTTGCGTAACCAGGGGATGCCTAATAGAATTGGAATGCTAGTTTCTTAAGTAATTTCCGGGAAAATACTTATTCGTCACCAATTGAACTTAAAAATTCTACGCCACTTTAATGATAGGGTACGCCGTACCGCTCCGTACCCTGAGCAATAATTTCCTAGCAATATTTAAAAGTATAAAAAGACCAATTCATTTATTACGTAAGATGATACTAATCTCGTAGGAAGAATTGCTTACACCGAGAGCTTACCGACATTATTAGAGAATTACCGACAGTTGCTCAGAAAATCAAAATAATTACAAAGAGACATAAGAAATGAGATATTCTCATGTTCATATCGGAGTATTGCAACTTTTTGATAAAACTAGAACAAGACACAGACTCAAAAGAATAAAACCATTTGATCTTGTGTAATGTAGTGCAATGAGATGCATTTAATACGAGAAAAGAGCACATTGACGTCGCGTTTTACGCTGACGACACCGCTTTCTTCACGGCCGCTAGGTTCGAAGTTACAATTCATGAACGTTATTACAGAAGCAGCTCGATCATGCGGTCAAGTGGTTCAAATTCTGGAGGTTGCAAATCAATGGCCTGAAAACCCAGGCCATCATTTTCCATAAGAAGCGTTACACACTGCGCGTCTCGCAACTTAAGATCGACACCGCAATAATTTCATGGCTGGATAACGTCACGTACCTAGGTCTTCACTTCGACCGGCGGCATTGGGAATTGGCATTCCCAAATCCAGAAAGCAATCCAAAAAGGTTCGGGGATAGCAAACCTGCTATCTTCTCTGATCTGCCCTTCTAGCAGACTTCCCATCTCCATCAAATGCTTATTTTACAAGATGTTAATTCGGTCCGTACTCCTCTACGGATCTAATGTCTACTTCAAGTTTGTTAAACTCAACCAGGTCAAACGGCTTCAAGTTTTCCAAAATAAGGTCCTCAGGAGAATATCAAACGCTCCATGGTTTGTCAGAAATAATCAAATTCATAGGGAAACTGACACTCCAGAAATCAAGCACTTCATATCTCAATCATTCCACAAACAACAACTCAGCTCAAGTTCTTCTGAAAACGCGCTTGTTCGCGAGCTGTTCGACATGCTGGGAGCTTAGCACCGCGTCACCGCCAAGCTCCCCCCCTTTTCCAGGCTGAAACGACCTCATCCGTCGCTACATTCATAACTTTTGCCCCCATACAACAGTACCCAGTTATGTGTTAACTCAGGTTCGCGAATCAATAGAATCGCCGGGCCCTCGTGCCCAATAACGGCTGCCCGATCAGCGGGTGCCATATCCCCAAATTGAATGCAGTAGCAGTAGTGATCCACAGGGGTCAACTGTGAGGCGGTTTCGGTTTAGTGTATTGGTAAGCCCAGAGGCAGTCTCACATAACCCGGTCCACCTTGTCACTCCAGAGCAAATCTCCGCGACCAGGTATGCGTCATGCATTCCACCGCCTGGTTTTTAGGCCAGAACAAAAAAAAAGATGCATTTAATAGAAACAGCAGTGTTAATACATAAACATTATTACACCAGAGACTAAGACAGAGCTGATGGGTTCTTCTAGACATATAGCTAGGTTTAAATTATTGTAAAGACAAATAGTAGGTTAATCCGCACCGACTGCGATAGTCGTTGCGATAGTCGCAGGTTTAAATCCTGCCCATAAATTTATATTTATGATGAACAGCAGTCATTATAGTAACACAAAATTATAAATTAATCTGCAACGACTATTAATAATATTCCATATGGCGGAAGCATATTCTTTATTTATTTTTTCTTAGTTTTACTTGGGTTTTGACGACTTTTTATTTCAATAATTACAAGAACGACATTGGTACATACTGTACATTTCTTAAAATTTTCCTATAATTTTATTACTTACATCTTTTAGGTCTCACATAACCTATAATGTCTCTTTTCTTACTCTGTCAAATACCTTTTCCAAATCAATAAAAGCTAGATATATCTATTTTTTTGGGACTGAACTTTTTCCGCTAAATGTCTTATATTAAATATATGGTATTGTATATTTCTTTTCTTTCTAAGATTGCTCTAGATTTTGTTGCCAAATTATTTACTACTGATTTCAGACCATTTTATTTAATTTTCTCATGTATCCTCGTGACATTGCATAATATAATAATCCTTTTATAATTATTACAGTCACTTTTAGGTAAATAGGACGAGGTTCGTGGTTCGGAGCCCACGTTAAATATTGGGTCCAGAACCGATAAGCCATCGTTGGTAAAATGAAACCTTAAAATATAAAATAGAAAGAAATGAAGAGCAATAAGGAGTGTACTGAAGATACTGAAAGGAAAGCACTGAGTCAAGATAAGGTGTTGAAAAGATGATTCAAAAAGTTACAGAATTATTAGTGAAAATTTACAATATATTATAGAAAGGGAAACAAATTCTACAAGATTGATAATTAGTACGTATTGTGTCGATATATAAGAAAACCTTTTCATATATATCGACACAATACCATCTTTTCAACACCTTATCTTGACCCGGTGCTTTCCTTTCAGTATTTTCACTACACTCCTTAATATTTTAAAGTTTCATTTTACCAACGATGGTTTATCGGTTCTGGTATATTAAACCTACCGACTGACGAGCGACCAACTTAGAAATTATCCTAGAAGACATCCGGTCTTACCCAGCCTGGTTACTGGCATGGCTGGGATCATTTGCCTTGTCGGATTATAAACTCTTGTCTAAAGGCGATCACAAACATAAATTTAGGACCATGCTCCAGCAGGATTCGAAACCGCGACTATCGCAACAGTAGGTGGACCGTCCTGTCGCCTTTACCACTGCGCCATAACATACAGACATAATATTCATAGAGATATACATAGAGACATAATAGTCTCCTTTCTAACCGTTTATGTGTCTATAATTTTATATACAGAATAAAAATTTATTATATATATATATATATATATATATATATATATATATATATATATATATATATATATAAATATATGTATATATATATATATATATATATATATATATATATAAATATATGTATATATATATATATATATATATATATATATATATATATATATATAAATATATGTATATATATATATATATATATATATATATATATATAAATATATGTATATATATATATATATATATATATATATATATATAAATATATGTATATATATATATATATATATATATACATATATATAAGAATATATAAACCATGGAGCGTTTGATATTCTCCCGAGGAGCTTATTTTGGAAAACTTGAAGCCGTTTGACCTGGTTGAGTTTAACAAACTTGAAGTAGACATTAGATCCGTAGAGGAGTACGGACCGAATTAACATCTTGTAAAATAAGCATTTGATGGAGATGGGAAGAATGCTAGAAGGGCAGATCAGAGAAGATAGCAGGTTTGCTATCCCCGAACCTTTTTGGATTGCTTTCTGGATTTGGGAATGCCAATCGAACCGTCGGTCGAAGTGAAGACCTAGGTACGTGACGTTATCCAGCCATGAAATTATTGCGGTGTCGATCTTAAGTTGCGAGACGCGCAGTGTGTAACGCTTCTTCTTTACCACTGCGCCATAACATACAGACATAATATTCATAGAGATATACATAGAGACATAATAGTCTCCTTTCTAATCGTTTACGTATCTATAATTTTATATACAGAATAAAAATTTATTATATATATATATATATATATATATATATATATATATATATAAATATATGTATATATATATATATATATATGTATATATATATATATATATATATATATATATATATATATATATATATAAATATATGTATATATATATATATATATATGTATATATATATATATATATATATATATATATATATATATATATATATATATATATATATATATTGGTGATATAATAATTACAAAATGTGGGACGAAAAAGAAAAAAAACTGTATATATTCGGAAACGAATTTAGAAACGGAAATTTTAACACCATCCTCTGGATGGCACCATGAATACTATGAATAACATTCATATTTATACAACGAGCTCCCATATTATTTCCTTCGAATATTATTAGTAATGTTTTCTTTCCCTTATATATGCTGGAAGGGCGATAAATTTATTTTTTTATTATTCTGCCACTGCCTACCAAAACGAGTTATCATTTGATATACCGAGAAGCATATCTTTCTGCGTTTATGAGGTTTAAAGCGACGCCTTTGTTGTAATGAAATATTCACGTAATATGGCCGTCTGCCATTGAGTCGGTTATAATATTTTCGGTATCACAATTCACTTTTTTTTATAGATAGAAGAAAAATTAATTTGTCTATCTATAACATACTCATCAATAATTCAAATTTTTAAATAATATTTTTAATCTTATGCCACTTTTTTACAATCTCCATTATTTCTTAATTTTATTCATAGGACTGTTTGTATGTGCTTAGATTATTGACAGTGACAGTGTTATACAGTGTTTATCTGATCACCGTAATATATTATTATTGTAATATTTTCTCTTTTACAAACGCACCTCCTTGAAGAAGCAAAAATTGCGATATTATTGATTGTAAATACTTGGAACTCTTGCATTTGATCTAGCTAGATGTGGTTGAGCTTTACGATAGCAGGCGATCCATCATTTGCCAATATTTTGTTAGTTTCCTCAAGCCATATTGATCTGTATTGCGATGTGTATCGTGAAGAATGTTGTAAACTGCATTATCATTATCACATCTTCCAAGAAGTTTGTAGCATCATATTGAACGCCACGTTTCTTTTTAATCATTTTTTTCGTATTTGCATGTTCTACTATGACAAAAACCCTTTCGAATCTCAAATGAATTTGGCTAATAATTTCACACTCAGTTAATGCTCATTTTTTATTTTTTTAGTTTAGTTTTATTTTTCTCTTCTACGAACCCTTTAAACAAGCTTTTAAAACCGACTCAAGTAGGGATCTGTGCATGCAACTAAAAATAGAACGAAAATTAATAAAAAATGAAAAATGAGAAATTATTTTTTTAATCAGCATGGTGTATTAATTGTTTTTGTAATATATATTTTAGGTGGCAGATATGAATAAAAGATAAGACTATGAGAATACATAAATGAAGTAAAAAAAATACGAAGGAATTAAAATAATATTAAGTACATTATTTACATAGTTGGAACACATAGGACAGATAGATGAAATTATGAAATATTAAGGTGTTTAACGATTAATGCAATAATATATGGGACTATATAACATTTTATTATTTGAACCTTGTATCAATTATTTTAATTATTTACTTTATAGTCGGAGACAATAATGAAGAAGCCTCACGAAAATTACAATAGGCAAGTGACAAAATAAATAATTGGACACAAGCTTGGAAACTCAAAATTAATGAAAATAAATCTGTGCATGTGCAGTTCACATACAATCAGATCGTACAAGCACCAATAACATTAAATTATACTATCATTCCATATAGCAACAACGCTAAATAGCTAGGAATGAATCTCGATGCAAAACTTCGCTGGAAGGAACATATAAAGAATAAAAGAAAAGAACTGGAATTGAAATATAGGAAAATGTACTAGCTAATTGGAAGAAAATCACAATTATCAGTATATAATAAATTGGTATTATATAAACAAATACTGAAACCTATATGGACATACGGGGTTCAATTATGGGAATGTTCCGGAAAGACTAACATAAACAAAATACAATTTTTTCAGAACAAAGTCCTGAGGGGTATTGTGGGGGCACCCAAATACTATAGGATTGATTACCTACATCGAGACCTTCAGATACCCCCAGTCGGTCAAGGAATCAAGAAATTGCAAGGGGGCATGAGGAAAGACTCCATTCTCATACGAATACTGAAATATTGCAACTATACATAGCACCAGAACAGGACATAGACTCAAAAAAATCAAACCATCTGATCTTGTGTAGTGTTGTGTATTGAGGTACATATAATAAAAAATACAGCAGTGAAATGAATAAACATTATTTCACGAGAGCATGGGATAGGGCCGATGGGTCCTGCTATTTATATACCTAGATTTAAGTTATCATATTACTCCAAATAATATTTCTAAATTTTTAAAGATAAATTACATTTAGCTTCCATAACCTAATCAATTTCAAAATATTTTTTTCATACATTCTCTGTTTTATATTATAAAGAAGTACTACTTCATTTATTATCCTCTTTTTGTTTATAATATAAAAATTAAAGAAAGGTCATATATACTTATATTCGATGCTCTGAAGTTGTTACAGTTCTGAAAATTATCTTACTTATGATAGTTTGTTATAATCTTCAGTGGTATTTTACATTTCAGCGGTAATTTACTCTTATTAATACTTTGTTGATTATTAAAAGTTAATGAAAATAAGATTTATTTAAATGCAATTTAAACAATATTAGTGTTAGTGTTAGCTCGTGAGTTAGTTTGCATATATTTTAATATAGAGACATTTATTATTTTAATTAATGATATGTACCAAATGCAATGCCGATTTTATATAGAAAATACTATTTAAAGAAGTTTTTGGTAAAATTTCATTTAAGAATAGCCCTTTTGGGCTATTATAAGAGAAATTTGATTGATTTAATATATTGTGGTCGAATTTCGACCACAAGGCGTTCACTAGTATTTACTTTTATTTTTCAATATAGATTCCCTTAAGTTTGCTGAAAGTATTACAACTATCCAACAATTTATGCTAGTAGTTTCATCGTTGTGGTGATTTTCCAGAAGTCTAATGAAATATCCATAGAGCGAAAGAACCTTGAAACTCTTCATTTGGCTTAATGTGTTTATATACTTACATAATGTGTTTTTAAAGTAAAACAGGTTTAGGTTTTTGTTCCTTAAAATCTTCAAAATGTGAACTAATTTATGTCCAAAGTATATTCTATTAATTTGTGAAATTTTGACTATTTTGAAAGAATAACTGAGCATTTCGTACAGCATTGTTACCTAAAACAACATATACAAGATATCAAGACAGTTGTGATTTCATCACAAAAAATCTTAGTGTTATAAAATATGAAGCCAGTGAAAAGTAGTGATCAAATATATTAATCTTAGATAATTCCATATTAATAGCTTCATAAAAAAACCGAAGCTGACATCACATGTTTAACCTGATTTTTTAAACCTACTTTAAAGTGCAAGCGTCGTTAATGGAAAACCTTGCTTATTTCTTCATTCAACCTCTATCAATTTCCAGTTAATCAACAAAATTTTATGCGCTTTCTAAAATACGGAGGTGATAATGTTGTGAACTTATGAGTTCATGTTTTTTATATCGTTACACATCGACATAAAATATTCTGTTTGTCTCTCTAATAGCTTCATATCGTGCTTTGAATCATCGGTGCGATTAAATATAACAAGCAAAGTGGTATTGTTTAGATCACCGTAAATTTGCTAGATTGTTAAATAAGCGCCAGAAGTGTTGACGTCAGGTGTTTAAAAATTATAACTATTTGATTATATTCAGTAATTTTCCGAAAATTAGCTAAAAGGGGCGTTATATATCAGGCCCGAAACTTGTGTGATGTATAATATCTCTTCTATTAAATTGAACTGATATTTATTTATTATAGAAATTAATTGTTATTAAATGTTATTTTTACTGGAAAATATACGCAGTTCTAAAATATTATTTCAAATTATTATTCAAACTGTACGTACCTTGTAAGCATCACGTATATTAATCATGACTTTATTTTGAGCAACGGTACCAGCAATACCAACACCAAAGGGTATCTTGATCTCCTCCGCTCTCGATCGTTTGATCGCTTCTTCGAACGTCGTGTCATATCGGACGTCAAAAAATTTCGACACCAGGTATCTGGAATCCGACGACCCCTTGGCCAGAAAGAGCGATCCTCGGTCGGCACTGGTCAGCAACGAAACGTTCCTGAGTATCTTGTGGCAGAGCACGTCGATATTGAGTTCGTTCGCGATATCCCGGATGAGCTCCATGAACAGCTCGGACTCGTCCATGGAGGCGAGATCGCGACTTGGACGGACATTTTGGAGATTGCGCCTGGTCCCTGGAGGGTACCACACCTGTAACTGGCCGTTGCCGTTGATGCGGTTCTCGGTTGGTGCGGGCTGGCTGGTAGCGGCCGACGAGAGCGCGTCTATGGTACGGCGTCGCAGCTCATCGGAGGCGTGGTCCCGAAGCCAGCGTTCCAGGACCGCAGGATTCGATTCCAGCCACGTCCTACGAAAAGAGTCAAATTAAGAGACATGAAATAATTAGAGAATGTGATCTAAGAAAGCAATACTGAACCATAAATGAGAGGTATTTCGCGAGACTGAATAGCAGAAGTTTGTTTTGCCCAAAATAAAATTCTAATTGTAAGTTCTTTGGTGTGATCTTTGCAATACTATAGATATATAGAAACGTCGAATAAATGCTGCCGTATGGTTATTATATTGGGTGCTTACATGAATTTTAATCAGCGATATTGGTAAAAATGCGAAGTATCAATGTAAATATCCTAAACTTATTGTTACATTTTTTAGTTTTAATATCTCTCTACGCAAAATAGTGCTTTTTCATTTAGTATTATTGAGTCCACTTTCCATGTCCATTTACTTCTGTGGCTTAACTTAACTCAATAAAAATTTTTAGAATCTTATGGTGATGCTGCTCCATAATTATCGGTTTTGGTTTCAAAATTTTAAAAGTGAGGACCAAAAAAATGTTTAAAAATGTTTAGACGTTTGCATGCTATGGGATTTTTGCATGCATGCGAATTGGCTGAAAATTCCTTTTCGAACTGTTTCAACTTCGCGATGTCATTACTTGTCAAGCAAAAAATTAAATTTTTGTCTAGTGCATTGTGACTGATAATGAAAAGTGGATCAACCATGATAATCTCAAGCGTAAAAAGTGATGGGTTATCTCGGGAGAGTCATCCACATTGGTACCGAAACTGAATGTTCATGACCATAAAGTCTTCATGCGCAATATGGTGAGATCAACAAGTTGTAGTGTATCACGGGCTGCTAAAACCGAGCGAAAGTATTACTGCGGATACCTATCGGCTTTATATGATCAAATTGAACAATGTATTGTTGCAAAATAGACCAGCAAAACGAGTAATATATTCAAAATCATCTTGCAAGACAATGTGAGGCCGAGCGTTGCAAGAATTGTAAAAGATACATTGTAGCACCTCGAATGAGAAGTTCTGCCATATTCAGTATACTCATCAAACATAGAGCGTTCTTATTACCGAATTGCTGAAAGAATGCGAAAATGGATCGATGATTGTACCGTAATCAACACCAAATTCATAAATGATGAAAATACATGCAAACATCTAATATTTGGAATATCTGGCTAATTTTCAAGATAATTTGGAACTATTGAAAAGAAATGATATTTTAAAAATGTATAACAATTTGTATAATATCTGGAAAATATTCATTAATCTTCTAGAAATGAACAGGATTAACTAATTTAACTTCTTAAGACGTATTATTATATATGAATTTCTAATGGATTAAAAAATTCCTAATTTTTTATCTAACCTCTTTTTGAAATATTTACTATACCATTTAGTGCTGATTCTCCACCCATTAATGGTCAAAATTATTCTATTAAAATATATTCCCTCAGGATGACATTTTGTCAGCTAGATCGTATCGTCTAGATTCATTCACAATTATAATATAAGAATAACTTTAAAAAACTAATCACAGCTATAATATAATACAAGAAACTAAATGAAACCGATATTACAGAATTTAAAAATTAACGAATATCTTAAGATAGATACCAAACTGTAATCTCCGAAGACGAAGTTTTAACATTTATAGTTTAAGTATTAAGTTTAGTAATAAATTTAGTTCTTGCAATTAATTCTCTAATAAGAAAAAGCACAAAATTGTAAATAGTTTCTTACTAACCCTACCCTTATCACAGAATTTTAAAATGAGTTCTATTTTATAAATTATATAATATAAAACATTATTACACCAGTTATCTTGGTGAAACTAGAGCGGCAAACTTGATTATTTCGATGATTATTGATGGACAAATTGCAACCTTACAAAGTTATAGCGTTTAACGAGGCATTGAGTAAATTATGAAATTTAAGAGCTGTTGGTAAATGATAATAGACAGTGCCAGGCGTTGACGAGAAGGGAAATGTGTAGTTTGATTTCGAACATATTCGAACTTGATACTTATATTCAGTGACGAGATGTATTTTTGGATAAGTAGCCACGCCAGTGAGTAAAATTGTAACTTCTAGTAAGATTGGGATTGATATTAAACCTTGTAATTTTGTAATTTTGGGCGCTGATGTCAATTGGTGCTTGTATGTCTATTATAATATATAATTATAAGTTTACTCATTAAGAATCCGTGCATATTCAAGAGAAGATTCAGAGAAGTTGGTGATGGAATAGGAACTGTCCCCAACACATATTGTAGACTAGAAACTCATTGGGATGATGAAAATACTTAAATAAAAACAAAGGGATTACATTCAAAACTAAAACATTTCAATATTCAATATTGTATAGTGTCCATGGTGCCAAATGTTAATGTTCATTTAATAAATATTATTATTATAACAAGTTAAGTTTAATAGCAACATATTTTTATAGTTTATAATTAGTGTTAAAGTTTCTTTACATCATCATACTATTTTAACATAAAAATATAGTAAAATTATCTTAATTAACTAACATTTGTAGTAAAAGTAAATGTTTCATTATGTTTTTAAAAAACCAATTACTGATGTATACATCACTCAAAATAAAATAAAAAGGAAAATAATAAAAATAAAAATAAAATGGAATATTTTCAATCAATCAATCAATTAATCAGGGATCTCTCGATAACAATTTTTGGAAAGAAGTTCTTTGGGTTTTACACCAGCGCTACTACCAGACACTTTTTGGAAATAAGACAATTCGAACGTTACATACTGGAAAGTTGTTGAGGTACTATATTAGCACGAATTGAATAAGGAGGCTGCCTAAGCATGCGAAAAAATATGTGTTGGGTAGTGAAATGGTAATTTTATTGTGACAGATGAGTCACGCTTTGATGGAGGTGTGGATATTAGTATGGCGTTAGGTTTAATATAAAAAAATGTTTTGAACACTGATACCAAACAGGATGTACAACGTGGGGCGAAAGTCCCACAGCTATTTTGATTGCCTATGACTTTGCTCAAAGAAAAGATCCGTAAGTTTGGTTTTCATGGAAAGTTTATACGGTCTTTATATATTTTTTCGTTATGATTGAAAAAATTATATCGGCTAAATGGTGACCGCGATTCTCTATGAAACTTTCATGATGTTTTTAAGGCATTTTTCATGACATACTGCAACATCTGTGGCTGAATTTCTTCAATTTCGGGACAAATATTTTCTTTAAGATGTTGAATCGTTTGGGTCTTATTCACATAAACTTTTGATTTTAAAAAACTCAATAAGAAAAAATCTGGTGCTGTTAAATCGGGAGATCTGGCTGGCCATGCGAAATCACTAGTTCGCGAAATTAATCTTCGTCAATTAGTCAAATGTCATCCAATAATTGAATTGTGTGTGCTGTGGCCCTATCTTGCTGAAACCATATGTCCTCTAGTCCCTGCTCTTCCATTTTAGACACAAGGAAATTTCGAAACATGTCAAGATACAGTTCAGTAGGAACAGTAACTGTAACACCTTGGTCATTTTCAAATAAAATAGGTACCAATGATGCCTCCAGTATTAGTACCACACCATAGAGTTGTTTTTAGTAGGCGAATTGATGTTTCATGAATTAATTGAGGATTCCGTGTTCCTCAAAACCGACTGTTCTGTTCATTGAAGTAGCCACTAAGAAGAAAATGGGCTTCATCGCTCATTATCGATTTAGACTAAAAAACTTCAATTTGACTAGATAGCCTTAGGAATGCATTACTGTACTCAACTCGTTAATCAGGATCTCTCGGTAGCAATTTTTGAACTAATGGAAATTTGTACGGGAATATTTTCAAAATTCGCCTTAATCTGCGTGCAGAAATGTATAATTGAAAACCACGTCACCGAAATGAAAGCTCTGGAGACTCTGCAAAACTATTGTACACCAGAGCCATATTTTCAGCGTTACGAGACGTCCGTTGTCTTCCATAACGAGGCCTATCTGCTGTTGTACCTTACTGTCTAAAATTCCTATGCAAACGATAAATTGTGGTTTTGTGAGGCACTGGACGATTAGGACATTTTGACGCAATTTCCACTGAGTGACAATAATGGAACTATTATTTTCAATCAATTTTGTCACTCTTTCTGTTCGTGCTTGTGGCGTATATTTACCAATAATAAAATTTGGACGTCTACACAACACAATGGTTAAGCGAAACTGAGCTAAACGTCACATGGCCAAGATGGCGCGCAATCAAATTGGTGGCGATACTTTTGCCTTATAGAAACCTTATAGAAAGATTGGATATATGAATTCGTAATGAACGTAATATCTGCGATACACTGCCAAAACGTAATAAAATCGACTCATTTTTGAACCATTATACAATCAATGATAAAAAAACGTGCACACGGATTGATGGATATATTTGACAATATTTGCTGAACTATGATTGTCATCGAAAAAGGTGATGTATGTACGTGGTGTTACTGGAAGTAGTAGAAAAACTACTCTACTCTTGAGAGCTGCAAATATCACTTCAGGTAATTGAAGGAATAATAAGAAATAATGAAATAATAGAAAAGTTATTATATTCCTCCTTGAAAAAATATTTCATTGGTTACCTGCATGTAGAGGTCTATGGCAGCCTCTGCCTATTATTTCTGGCTGTAGAACTCCGTTATGTCAAAACCTTAAAACAAGCCATTTTTGTATATAATAATATATGTATGTATATATATATATATATATATATATATATATATATTATATAATATATATAAGTTTTATTAAAATAAATTCATACACAGTACAGTCGTGAAATATATATAAGCTTCAATAATGTGATAATATCCTTAAAACCCCTAATTTTCTCTCAAAAGAATTTTAGAGCGGAAATGTTTAGACCATCTTCTGGAAGACATCACGAATGGGACGAATAATGCTCACATTTATACGACGAGTTCTCATATAATACCTTCAAAACATTATTAGTAATGTCTTCTTTCCTTACATAAGCTGGAGGTACAATAAATTTATTTCCTTTATTCTGCGACTGCCTACCAAATGACCTGTCATTTGATATACCGGGGAGCGAATCTATTTGCTTTTATGAGATCTAAAGAGCCCTTTTTGTTGGAAATGAAATTTTCGCGTTATATTACCATCTGCAAAAGGCAAATTAAAACTTATTTTAAATTATGGAATGGAAGAAATTATATTTCAATTCTAAATTGGGGATGATTTTAAATAAATTTAAATTTAAATAGGAACAAGTCTTGTTGATCCGTAGCTCTAAAAGGCGAAGGTTTTGGTTCCATGTGTACCATGGTACCTAATATTGTTAACTATTTCAAAAATTGTTATACTAGTCTAGTATAAGAGCTAGACATATCTTTTAGTTTCGTATTGAAGATATACCTTTTAAAGTATTAATATACTTTTTAAAGAATCTATTCAACACATTCATTAGTCTAGTATTCCACTTATTCTTAAACTTAAACTCTAGATCTAAGATTTCAGACCTAAATTTTATTAAGGTTGGACGAATATATTGCCAGTGGTGTTCCACGTTTTTATGTTCACGCAATATCTCTTGGTGTTTTTGTGCCTTTTAAATGCTTGGTTGATACCCCTAGATCTTTATGGATATCTTCATTTCTAATATATGATATGGATGGTGGGTTTATTTGTGCTAACCTATAGTTGCATACCGTAGGTCCACACTGGCTTTAAAATTTGTTTATATAATAACAATTTATTATTATAAAATAAAATAAAATATTATTCTAAAATAATACATTAATGGGCTTAGCGAAAATTTGCTATCCCTTTTTTATGAAAACGGGGACACACCTGGAGGCCTGAAATTTGACACGGTTAAAGCTTATATCGAGGAAAAACTTTTAGACCTAATATTTTTGTGTAATATGCGCTACAAATGAATAAATTGAAATAAAATGGAAAGAGTCCAAATAACCCGGAATATCTTACAAATCACTTATGATTCGGGACGGGACGGCATTAATAACACCACTTATGGCTTTGGAACAAAATAGAAACTTTATTTGCATCGTTGGTCTTTTATACAATTTTGTACAGCCTCGATACAAATTACAGCATCTACTAGTTGTCCTTCTTCTTTGCTACACTGATTCTTGTATCGATATGAATCATATATTTAACAGAATAGCCGCGAGTTTGGTGGCGCAGACGTAAAGGCAACAGGACGGTCCTCCTACTGTTAGTATAGACGCGGTTTCGAATTCTGCTGGGGCACGGTCGTAAATTTATATTTCTGAATTGTTTAATATTTGTGGTTGTCCTAGGCAACAGTGTAAAATCCGACAAGGAAAATGATCCCAGTCACGCCAGTAACCAGTTTGGGCAAGACATGACGTCTTCTGGGATGATTTCTAAGTTGGTCACTCGCCAGTCGGTAGGCTTTATGCCGAGGACCGTTGTTTGAAGCCCACGTTAAATAGTAGGTCCAGTCCAGATAAACCCATAGTTGGTAAAAAGAGACTTTAAAATATGTAAAAAAAACCCAATAGCCGTCAAATCGATGACACAAATCTTATAAACAAACCAATCGGGTAGCCGTGCGAGTTAAGAGTTTGGCTGTCCGACAATAATAAAGGTTTCTTTTAAGTTTATAAAATAAAATAAATGTTCCTTAAAATCAAGTTAATCCTTATTTTTTTACCTTTGACATGATATTAAAAACTAAGCTGAGTTATAAAAACATTATTATACAAAGTTAGTTAATTTTAAGCAGTGTTTTGTGTTACTTTCCTTTATTCCCGTGTTACTGCTATTATTAAAGAGTTATAGCAAGTTTTGGTAAAAAAAACTATTAAGAACAGTATGGTTATGTAAAGTTATATTCTACGTTTTTAAAAAACTTCTAAATAAAAATAAATTAGCAAATAACACTGCAATTTTATTTAAAAATTTAGGTAAAGAAATTATTCCTTTAATCATCCTGATGTATTTATTGTTTTTGTAAAATATATTTTAGGTGAGATATATGGATAAAAGGTAAATAATATATGAATACAAGTAACAAAAATATGTAGGATTTAAAATAAAATTAAGTTTATAATTTGCATGGATGGAACACATAGCATAAATAGAAGAAATTATGAATTATTAACCATACATTTGTATACATTTTAAAGCATCGATAAATATTAAGGCGTTTAAAGATTAATGCAATAAGATATGTGACTATATGAGAGTTTATTCTTTGAAGCTTGTATCAGTTGTTTCTATTTTTTACTTTATAGGCCCATTTTTTGGATAATTAACAGTTAATTTAATGATTGTAAATGCATTCTTTTAATACACATTTATAAATTGTAAGAAATAAATTTTGTAATTGTGTTCGTTATCGTTTTAGTATATACGCTAAAATCAAAAGTCAATTTCAGAGTTGTTTTATTCATATATTCTCTGTTTTAATATAGAAACCTGTACTACTATAACATAAAAGCTATAACATATTACTAAATACTATAACATATTACTATAACATATAATATAACACATTTATAACATAAAAGTAAAGAAAGCTCATGTATATTTTCTGTTCTGAGAAGAGCTCGCGCCACTTTGGATCCTGAGGATAAACGCATGGCAGAGCGCGCAATTAGAGAAGTCAGGGACAGGGTTAGAACCTGGAACGAGAAGAAATGGGAATCATTTCTTCAAAATCTAATCAACCCCACTGCCCCGAATGACCACTGGCGCGCCGCCAAAAACGTAATGGGGAAAAATTCGAACGCAATCCCCCCTCTGAAGGTCGATTCCTCTACGGATATCACCTTTATAAATCCCGAAAAAGTCGAACACCTCGCTAATTCTTTCGATAATCAAATGAAGTGCAATCAATCTCTTAGCCCACGTCAACAGACTTTATCCATCATAAATGACAATATCCCCTCTATAAAGAGGAAATACGTCCAGTCAGTTCATCTTCTGAAGAGCATGGTCTCTTCCAGAGACTTTCAGCTCTCCATAAATCGTCTGTCTTCTAAAAAAGCCCCAGGCCCAGAGGGTATAACAGCAAATCATCTAAAAAACCTCAGTAGCAAGCAACTATCAGAACTAGCTAACATTATTAAATCCATCCTGAGGTTAAAGCATTTTCCAAACTATAGGCCCATCAGTCTGATAAGTTCACTCTCCAAACTTGACGAAAAAGTCATATTAAACGCTTTAAACGATTTCACAGACGCACATCACATAATCCCGAACGAACAATTCGATTTCCGCGCCAACCACTCATGCCTCCATCAAGATGCCCGCTTTTACAGCAACAATCCACCAGGCACTGATAAGAAGAGGTCGATAAACTGGAGCCATCTTTCGATCAAGTATGGCACTACAGTCTAATATTCAAACCGAAACAAAGCTTAGTCTACCGAATGACCTAATATACCTGATAGATTCATACTTGGACAGTAGGTCCTTTGAAGTGAGGATCGGTGACGCAGTCTCCTCTCATAAACAGATTTACGCAGCAGTCCCGCAAGGTGCTCCACTAGCCCCAGTCTTATTGAACCTTTATATGGTTGATTTTCCCGCTCTTTAATAACTTTAACTTTCCCACACAGCATTTTCTGCAGATGATACCGCTTTTTTTACAACCGGTTATTGGCCCGACGCTATTCGTAACAGACTTCAAGTGCAGCTGAACCAATCGATAGCGTGATGCAAATTATAGATAAACCCGCGCAAAACTCAGGCTATTCTGTTCCACCGCAAGAAGGAGTTCCGCGCCTATCGCCTCCAAATCGATAAAGTCCCTATCTCCTGGCTCCAGAAAGTTTTATACCTCGATCTCTAGTTCGGCTGCAGATTTCAATGGTCAGCCCAAATGCAGCACGTCATTTGCAAAGGAAATGACGTGTACAGCCTACTATTTCCACTCTTCTGCAGAAAAAGTAAACTTCCAATCCCACAGAAAGCGGCTATGTATATAATGCTAGTCCGTCCAGTCTGCCTCAACGGAGCACAGGTGTGGTACAGGTATGTCTCTGAGACACCACTTAAATTACTACAAGTGTTCCAATCCAAAAAAAGTCCGCGCGTTACTCAATGCTCCATGGTTTATGAGGAACTTCAATACACACCTTAGAACACAACAACACCTCGATTATATTCCTACCCATCCACAAACCCCGGTAGTAAACAAACTACGGCAGTCCTAGTCGTAATCCAGGGTCTCTGTCGCCCGTAAAACATCCACACCCCGAACCGGAAGCAAAATCAGCAGAAGACGGCAGAATTTGGTTCTAGCTGGTCAACTTGGTAAAAAAAATGTATACTTATACTTGATGCTCTGAAGTTGTTAAAGTTCAGAAAATAATGGTATCTTACTCATGATATGTTGTTATAATGTTCAGTGGCGTATACTAACATAGTAATGTACACTAATAAATACTTCTTTGATTATTGAATGTTAATGGAATGTAGTGAGTTTGCATATATTTTAATATATTTTAATATAGACACTTATTTTAATTAATGCTATGTATCAAATACATTTCGGATCTTATATTGAAAATACTGTGCAAACAAGTTTTTGTAACATATAATTTTTAAATTATTCCCTTTACGTCCACAGGGCGATCACTAATATTAATTAATGCTTCACCAGCAAATGTAATAATTTTAATATATAAAAGTATCCGAGTAATATAATATTTCTATATATAGATCCGATATTGAGAAATATAAATATCCGAAACCGTAATCTGTGAAATTTTAGAATTGAGATGTGAAAGCTGGCGAATGTTTATTTTGAAAACCATTTATGAGGCTGGATAAAAAGGGAAAATGTTTACTCATCAGATGGGTATGTTTTGTTTCAAAATAAATTGAAAATACGATTCAGTTCGGAACATTGCAAATATTTTTGATTCCGTAGCGCACTCGATGGGATATTTTCAAAAAGTATTTTATTTTACCATTAAAGCAACAATACTGATATATGTTGCTAATAGATACATTGAGAATAACATTGATAACGAATAATTAAATTATCAATATTGAACAATAGTCAATAATATAAAATTTACTGTTACTAAAATTTTTTTAAATAAATCTATTTTAGGACTGCTATTGTTTCAACACATGCAAAAGAAATAACTATAAGCACAAATTATTATTCAATATAGTAATTTGTGTTTAAATAATATTAAAGATCATATCTATAAATATGTTAAGCAGCAAAAAAAACCATTTCGGGAATTAATAAAGTTATAACATTGCAAATATTTTTGGTTCTGTTGGGAACCCGATGGATTGAGAACGATTTTTCAGCGGGAAATATATAACATACTTCGTTCATTCATATTGTTTCATGTTAATTTCAAAATATTTGCCTGTCAGAACATACATTAAAAATATTAAACAGTGAGTATAAATTAACTTATTTCTTTTCCTTTCATAAAGTTATATCATATATGGGACTGGGAAAATTGTGTTTTATTCCTGGGTCGATATAGTACGATAAATCATAGGTACTGGGAACTATTTGAAATTGTTTATATGGTTAATCAGTCACTATTATTCAACTTGTTATATAAATTACCGATTAAATAACATGTCAGTGATAATTGGAAACCACGTAGTGTTTTAATAGCGGATGACTATTGATTCAGAATAGAAACCTTTTTCGGATTGCCGTATTTAGATGCGAAAAACAATTATTTGTAATGAACTAGAAATAATTTGTGTGGTCTTATTAACAGAAGCGATAAAACAAATTATTTTAGAAAAATATGTCTTAAACTTTTAAAATTTATTTATACAATTATGTGATTATGTTGCATTTAAAAACGTTGTTTTATTTACATGGTGTTGTAATTGCAGAAAGCTCCACGGGAATAAGTGTATCTTGTTATATGTTGTTCTATATTCAGCAATTATACCTGTTAACATAGTTATTCATCTAAGCATGCTTCTAGTAGCTAAAAGATTATTTATCGACACAAATGTTTAGTATTAACAAACATTTCATTTCGTAATAAAGTTTTATCATAAGAATATACTAGTTAATCGCTCCTCTAACAAACTAAAAACAACATGTCTGCCAGAGATTGCTTGTTTCATTTCTCAAGGCTCTATATATATTACTAATGCGCGAATGGAAGAAACGAAAAACTCAAACAGAGGAAAAAGAAAAAATATGTGAAGCTAACACAAAATCCCTAATGCTTGAATCAATCAATTAATAGTAAAAATAAAAATAAATCAAAAAATATACCCATTATTTTTTAATGGAATTGAAGGCTTTATTTTGGGCCGTTTTACTCTATAAAACAATTATTACCACTTTGAGGGTATTTGCATTATGTCTCTCTCATAGAAATCCTTACTATCATCAAAAAACTCTGCCAAAAAAGCAAAATAGCTTATCATGATCAGGTCCTGGTGGTAATCACTTGGTGTTACATCTGGGCTATAAGGTAGATGCATAAGAACCTCCTGACGAAGCTCCCGGAGTATCTCTCATAGAAATCCTTCTTACTATTGTCAAAAAACTCTGACAAAAACAGCAAAATAGTTCATGACGCATAAGAATCTTCTAACGACTCTCCCGGAGTTTCTGGTGAGACGTTAACTATATTTGCGACGTATTACTGACGAGAAATCATTTCTATCCTATTAGTCAAGATTGACCGCTTCTGGGTGATTGATCTTTTCAGAAGGTTCAACATTCAGACGGTTATTCACAGTACAGGTTCGAATTAAGAATTTGGTTGTAGGGGAATCATCGTAGCATATAATTCTTTGTCAATCAAACACCCTTCTCCTCATCTTTTCAGTATATCGATTTTGTTGCGATTCAAATGGAAATTCCCGTGAGGTTCGTGAGGTTTTTGTTGATTTAGTTCGTGGTGCACCTTCTCCCAAAAGTTCTAAACGACTTTTTGGGTAATTCCTAGCTCTTGAGAATAAGAAAGAGTATTTATATGATGGTTCCACTCGGCCATTTCCATGATTTTATTCTTGAAATTGGGTTTGTTTAGAAATAACTGGACTGAGAGCCTCTTTTTAAAATCTAAATACATTTTCTTTGGCCTTTATCGATTGTTGGTGTGGCTTCAAACAAAATTGGATTTGTTTAGTTTTTAAAATCTAAATACATTTCCGCAAAGCGTAAACTCATCGAATTTTTGCAGTGCGAGATATAATTTATTAATGCGCAGTTATTGGAAAAATAATGGATTTCTTTCTTCTAGAACTATATAAGCATTCTGCCAAGATAAAATAGTACACGGAACAAAACGGCTTATCTCCGCTGGGGATGGAAATTAATACCATAAATACCAATACCAATAAAGTGACATAAAAAAAAGTGATAAGCATGAGATGAGCATAAAAATATTTAAAATGTAGAACCACTAGAGTAGTATTGCTTTGACCGTATAAATATCAAAATTGGTATAGAGGTAGTTCAGTGTAATGCGTTAAATTTATATATATATATATATATATATATATATATATATATATATCAACAAATGCAAATAACATTGACAACAAATAATTAAATTATCAATATTAAACAACAGTCAACAATAGAAAATTTACTGTTATTAAAGATTGTTAAAAATAAATCTATTTTAGAACAGCTATTGTTTCAACGCATAAAAAAATGTATATAAGCCCAAGTTACTATTCTATATAGTAATTTACATTCAAACAATATTAAATAACATATCTATAAATATGTTAAGCAGAAATAATAAGTACCATTTTCGGAATTAATAGAGTCATTACCTTGAAAATGTTTTTATTCCATAACGAACCCGCTATGAAAAAATTATTTTCAAAAAGTATTTTGTTTTACCCTTGAAATAACAATATTGAAACATGTTGCTCATATGTATAATTTTTTTATTCCTCTTTATTCCAATTAGGATCTAAATTAAGTTTATTATTTTTTTATAAATTACATTATAATTAATTGTAAATGTTTACTGTTTGTAACTTTATTTTAATGTAATATTTTTGTACCCAAATATGTTTAAAAATTACACAATATGTTTTGTAATATAGATCTATATAAACAAAATATAGAACCACTAGAAAAGTAGTATTGCTTTGACCGTATAAATATCAAAATTGGAATAGAGGTAACATAGTTCAGTGTAATGCGCCTGGAAATAGAGAAAAGCAATGAAAATTCTGCTTTATTTTCCTAAATTATTTATATATTATAGAGAAAGTCGCTGCGTAGACTTGTGAATAAAATACGTTTCATGTATGATTTATTATTCTAGTATACGTCTACTTTATAAAAATCCACTACTTGGAAATTGGTCTGGCAATTTTTGGAATCTTATTTTGGTCATCCAACAAATGAAAAAATGGATGAAAGTATTCAAAAAGTTACCAATAGAAAAAAACCAGACATAACCGTTAAAAGTTAACAAAACCGCTTACAAAAATTTGGCTACAAAAATAAACTTGATTCTTCAAATCTTGAGTCATAACAACATGTAACTAGAAGTGAATCGTCCACCACCAGCGTTTCCTAGTTCTCAAAAAATATATAACCTCTGTGGGAAAACCATGACTGGGGAACAAAATTAGAACAGCTTTCTATTTTCCTCGAAATACCCTGAAGTACGCCTAAGTAACATATTGTTATATTTTCTACGATATTTGACAATATATTTCGGAAACTATCTCCATGGCAAAGTTTTTTTTTATATTTTGGAGTGTTTTATAACAAATGGGATTGAGTGTGCTTAGAACTAATATTCTATCAATTGGCGAATTATCAATTTAGAGATCGTCCAAAAGACATTTTGCCCTACCCAGTCTGATTGATGGATTTTCGTTGTCGGATTTTACAAGACAACAAGCCATCAACCGATTTCGACTAACATTTATTTCATGATATATACAAAACATTTTCAAACATATAAAAATTGAAAAGTACCTTAATGATTCCTTAGTTTGGAAGACTATAGAAGAAGTCTGCCATTTTGTATAGATATCAGTGGATATTTTCGTTTCAATTTCTGACTAAATTTAAAAATATAAAAATCGTTTTTCCACAAATAAGCAACTATTTTATATTTACCAATGTAAGAAAAAGTTTCAATACTCGCAATTCAAAATAACATCTATCAGCTTATAATCTGATTATCTGAGATTATAGAATATTTATAAATTTCATTAAAAGTACCAAAGCACTAGAAGCCTGAAAGTTTGCGTTTGATAGTGTGAGATTGTTTGGAAGTTGGAAAATACACTAGACCCTTTACTTTATCTTCCAGTCATCTCCCTGGGGCTCACCCGACAGTTTAATGTAATTTCCAGTGGGAGAAAAAACAAATAAATTTGACATTTTATGGCTAACTTATACCACTATTGTTAGCAAGTTATAAATAAACAATTTAACTTTCTCTGGTTTCTTGACAATTTGATGTACTAAAATTATACACACACATTAATGTTCTTTATGATGTGGCATGATTAAAAATATTTGAAATAATTGTTAACAAAAATATTTTATATCTCCATTAAAGCAACAATATTGATATATGTTGTTCATATATATATATATATATATATATATATATATATATATATATATATATATATATATATATATATATATACATATATATATATATATATATATATATATATATATATATATATATATATATATATATATATATATACATATATATATATATATATATATATATATATATATATATATATATATATATATATATATATATTTTATCCTCTTTTTTCCAATTAGGATCTAAATTAAATTTATTAATTTTTTTATACATTACATTATCATTAAGTGTAAATATTTACTGTATGTAACTACACAAAATATTTTTTAATTTGCATTTATAAATATTAAAAAATACAAATAATATTGATATCAAATAATTAAATTATCAACATTAAACAATAGTGAATAATATAAAATTTGCTGTTACTAATTTTTTTTTTAAATAAATCTGTTTTAGGACTGCTATTGTTTTAACACAATAAAAAAGAAATAACTATAAGCATAAATTACTATACAATAGAGTAATTTCTATTTAAATATTATTAAATAATATATCTATAAATATGTTAAGCAGCAAAAAGAAGTACCATTTTCCAAATTAATAAAGTCATAATTATTCATATAATTTTGGCATAAACAATCAATGATATCAACTACTTTTTTTTAAATTAAATTTGTGATGAATTACTGATTTTAAACTCTAGCTGAATAAAAACACTAGCTATATAAAAACAGATTCGGTTACAAAATTATTGGTGCCCAGATGGTAATGACTCTTGTTTGGTTCGATTCGAATTTTTCGAATGTCAATGATACTATTATTAGTGAAAACGTAAATTGGTGACTACTCGTGCAAGTAATACTAACCCAACCGCGGCCAAATCTGGTTCGCAACCGTCGGCCTGGGGTGGCGGCACCATAGCGGGGTCAGCATGTCCCTAGGACGAGACCGGGACCGGTGGAGAAGGCGCCCAAATTTGTGGCGTCGCGACGCTGCTGCAGCCGGCGTCCGCGCGAGCCAACTGCTGCATTCTGACTGAAAGACCAGTCGCCAAGTCCTTTTGGCCCACAACGTGCTCCCCAGTCGGGCATTGATTTCCACATTTCGGTTGGAGGCGAAAGATGCGCAGTTTTGGGGGGACAGGCCGACCTACGATCGATTATTCTTAACAGTGCTCGAAGACATCTGGCGGGAGAACGAATAAACACCACCTGTGTAATTGTTACTGTGATGTGATTAGGCGCGTTCACCTTTTTGTCATGAATTTTTTCTCAGCGGTTTAGCTTAACAACCCCAAAGACAAAACTGATTAATATTTATTCACCTATCCTTTTATGGCCTTGCTACATACATGTATTGTCGAAATATCGCAATGTTGCCGCATCAACTCTTGAGTTTTAGTTCACTTTGGCTTTCACACATATTACACACACATGTTACAATTAATTATACAGTTTTTATTATATGTTATACCACCTATGAGTTTCCAAGTGCGTTTTTCATAAGCAGTGATATCTCATGGAGATCTAATCCAGCTAATTAACAATTGTATATCCAAGTAATATATTTTAATTTCATTAGAGAGTATATCTACCTTTTACGCTTAGTTCTTATTTCCTTTGATGCAGTGTTTCCTTCTAAAGTAATATTGATATCATTGTATTTCCCCTTAGTTTGTTCTGTTACTATAATATATGTACATATTACTCGATAAAACTAGATTTAATCACTGCATTCTCCTCCATCTGCAAAACAGTTCAGTTTTCTTACTCTCCTCACGTATTTTAACCAAATGCTCATGTCTATTCTGAACAATTATACACATACTTGTACACATAAATCTTTCACATTTTACAATAATAAATATATTAATTATGTGCCCACTTTTAGTTGCTTCCACTCTGATAACCGTGCCTTCGAAATTGTCAGTATTGTATCATAATTCCATATTCAGAAAGTTTCATTCAAGTGAATAACTAGAAATAATCAAGTGAATAATAGCTATTAATTTCCAATCTATCTAACATTTGTTCATAATTCCATCTTTTGTCATTTTTTTCTTCAATATGTCTGATCTAGTTCATCTAAACCTAAGAGGTTATTCATTCCTATTTCCAAAATGAAGAACAATATATCTGAAATAAATGTTATGACTAATAAAACCTATTTAATTGTTGTTCCAATGTTAACTTTTTTCCATAAACTTGTCTGTTTGTTGTCTTTTTTATCATGCTACCATTAGTGAGCATTGGCTATATTGGTACCATTCTGAAATATTCATGTCTCATCTAAATAAACGTATTGAAATAGATTTAGCTAACATCAAACTGATATTGATCTGAAACTTGATCTTGATCACCCCCTTCGAATAAGAACGCTATTTTTGGTGAATCCAATATTATATTTTTCATTTTTTGAACAGGTTCCGTGAACGTTTCAGCGAACGTGTCCATATTAATAGCAGCTCAACGCGCTAAAATATTTTTAATAAAAATCGAAGCAATTTAATATTTAACAGTAAAAATGCTTACCTCTCCAACGATTTTATTGGCGAATGGTGGCCCCCGTTATCTCGTTTCTGTTCGAAATCACTGATTTGAAACGCAATATATTATATCTGGCTTCGGCATTTTCAATCAGACTAATAATAAGCAGCCATTTTAAAATTTAGCAAAACAATTAAAGCGTTAAAGCAACGTTTGCCGGTTTATAAGCTGTAGTCATTATAATTAATATTTTGAAGAATTTTGCAGACGTTTGACAACCGGGCAACTTTTGCGGGCTGATTCGGTTAGATGTTCGAACTTATCAAGACTTCATTCTTTTTAAATAGGATAAAATGAAAAGTAAAATATTGTCTGTCACTGTTATTTCGTATAGACTATATATATGAAAAGGATACATTGGTGTTAGTTGTGAATTCGATGGAATTTGATTTACATGTTGAACATTCTTCTCCATACCTCACCGGAATCATGATTTTTAAATTTTTCTTTGGTTGATTGTTATATCTTTCGTCCAGAAGAGCAATTTTGTTGCAGAAGTTGTTTATTCCTCAATCAAAACACTTTTTATCTGGGTTTTAGGATTAAGAGGTTTAGCTTTAAAGCATAATTCCATTGAAACTCTGGATGGTGTTGGAGAGATTGGATAAATAATCAATTGTGTCATGAACAGGAAGTATCTTATTGAGAAAGTCCCATTATACCCATCTGCATAATAGATATTAACTGTTGTTGTGTTGCTTAAGTTTTTGAACCGAGCTCAAGAGGTATCCATTCATCATTAATATCTATGAATTTTCGTTGGTTTTCGTAGGCAAATCGATAAACCTCAGTTCTCAACATGTATCAAGAATCACAACTTCGAACTTACCGAGCTTGCTTACTAAACCAAACCTTCCTGGATTTATATTACGATCGGTAAGATCTTTATCATCATTAAATTTTATTGTTTATTGTCTTACAGAAATAGTTATCTATTATTTGTCCAATTGTTCCTTAGATCTTAATAAGCATATCCATTCCAATACGAGGGTCACTATTTATATTTCGGGAATTGACAACACTGCCATGTGAGTCCATCTGACGGTTCCATGACGATAAACATACTCAGAACCTTTTGTCGCATGGACACTATTTGTTTATTTTATATTTAGTTGGAAGTTTCGTCTCGGCAAAAAACGGAACTGAATCGTGAACATTTTCGTGCGATGATTTTTACGATTTTCGACGTGGATCATCACAACAAGAGTGCATCAAGCAACTTAATTTGAATTTTGCCAATAAAGCTGCCTCAAAAATCACCGTATATAGCTGGTTTAGCGAATTCAATCGTGGTCGTAGTTCGCTGTCCGACGAGATTCGTGAATGTCGTCCAAAATCGGCTGATGTGCCAGAAAATATCGATGCTGTGTGCGAAATGATTAAACAAGATCGTCATGTGACCTATTGTGAGATTGAGGCATCCCTAAGCATTAGTTCCACCAGAATATATGCGATTTTACATGAACACATAGTTGTGCAAAAGTTACGTTCACGTTGGATCCCACATAATTTGACAGTGGCTCAAAAAAAGGCTCATGTCAATTGGTGCAAAGAAATGCTTAAGAAATGTAATCGCGGTGCTTCGAAAAACGTTTATAAAATCGTAGCAGGTGAAGAATCACGGGTATATTCGTATGAGCCAAAAGTAGGCTAGTCGACTGTATGGGTGTTCCAAGATAAACCAAATCCAAAAAAAGTTGTTCGCACACGAAGCACTTCAAAGAAAATGGTGGCCTGTTTCTTTGGGAAAACTGGTCATATTGCAACAGTGCCTCTAGAGAATTGTAGAACAGTAAATTCTTATTGGTACACAGTCAGTTGTTTGATAGTCTAGAAGTATTTGGTGAAATAAGGAAAACAAACAAGAGGCGCTGGATTGTTCTTCATCATGACAATGCGAGCTCTCACACATAGGCTCAAACAAGACACTATTTGAGCTCTCAAAAGATCGAATTGATGGGTCATCCGCCGTACAGCCCTGATTTGGCCCCCATTGACTTTTTTTGTTCCCATCTATGAAGAATAAACTGCGTGGTCAACGATTTTCATCGCCCGAAGAAGCTATTGAAGCGTTCAAAAATCATGTTTTGAAGATACCTGATTGGGAATGGAATAAATGCTTTGAAAATTGGTTTAAGCGTATGCAAAAGTGTATCGATCATCGTGGCGAGTACTTCGAAAAACAATAAAAAATATATTCGCAGCTTAACTATTTGTTTTTTTCCTATTCTCGAAATATAGATAGTGACCCTCGTATTACTTAACCGCGGGCGCTATTTTCTTCTGTATTAATAATCAGAATCTGAATTTAAGCATTACTCTTACTTATATTATATACTGAGGATATATCATTTTTGATGCAATTCCATAGGACTTCCAGATGGCTATTTCTTGTGGAATTTTAGGTGCAAGAGAGGCACGTTCCTATTCATAGCTGCGATTATTACATCAGTTGTAGAACTGTTCCATTGTCCTAACCGTGTGTATTAAGTTTAACATTATTATTATGTTCATATGCACATTTAATTTGTTATTTATTTGAATATGTAAAACATACTACTCACCGTTATGTATTTTACACTGCGGCAAGTAAATCTCTTATTTATTTTATCGCAAATAAAGCGTCATAATAATTATCATCATATTTGTATCATTTCTCATATTCCTTTTCACAGACATATTTACATCACTTTGGTATTAACTAATTGTTTTCTTGATATTAATTAAATTTTTACAATTAACTGAACTGAATGAATCGAATTGGTCAACGCAATCTATTTTAGCAAAATAATTAACTTTGTTGTTAATGAGTCAAGGGTATGTCCATTTTTAAGTTATTAAGACAGTATAATCACTTGCAGAGACTAAATATAATATAATACTGGTATAATATAATACAACGTTGACATTGGAAATTATTCCAATGAGCTATGCATTTTACTCACGCAATTATTTTCTCACTAATTCCTTACGAACAAAACTATGACATCACTATCTCACTATTTCGATATAAAATATTATGCCAACAGTACCTATGTAATAAAATCAATTTCACCATGTTTTACAAGACAAGAATCATGTCATCTACACACAGGTATAATATATATCCGAACACAGAAGTTTCAGTGCATCGAAATATTCTTCACTACTTACGCTTAGGTACAAAACATAAGGACGAAACATATTTCAGGGGCGTGTTACTATAGTTTTATTGGGCGCCCAATGACAGCAGAATTCATTAACAGTAATATCACAAATTAAATGCGATCTCTGGATTTTGAATTTTTGGAAGATGCACTTTGTCTTCTGTTTTCTGATGATCTATTCTATTAAATTGTCCAAATGAAACTACCATGTTAGGACTTGTTCTTAAGAAGTTCTTATATTATTTGATCTATATTCTTACGTATATTTCTTTAAGTAATGATGATGACGGCAGTAATCATTAATTATAATAGTATATTATACCACAAGGGCCGAAAGTTGAATTTTCAGCCCGTGTGGTGTATACGATTTTTTTATAGCCGGTGGAAAGTAGGTTTTTGATGCCTGCCCCCGACATCAATAGACTTCTTCGACAACGTATCTGTATTTATTATCAACATCTTCCTCGTCCGTGAATTCATTAGATGATAACGTATAGTTCATTTTTTCTGGATTATTGAATCGAGTGACGACGAAACAACATTGATGATTAGTTTTAAGGTTAGAGGTAGCAACTTTAAGGACAGCGGTAAACAATTTATTGTAGCGACAGAATAAATAGTCCCTAGTTACGAGTATAAATACGCCGTTACAGAGGGCGCGCGTGTACTTCTCACAGGGAGTAAATGTTTAACTTTCTTCCCTCCCTGTTATTAGGGACGAAAGTACGTATTTTTGATCGAGGTATGAAAAAAAATGTATTCAAATTTGTATCTATTCATTTTCGTAGAAGGTTGTTACTGGATAAAATGTAATGGGAACTTTTTTTTTCTTGTGTTTGACAGTTCGTTTGCCGCAAATATCGTTTAACAACTGCATGGGTCGGTATATGTCGATAAAAACACTGTTCATTCATTTCTTAATACACAGTTCAATTCAATATCGATTTTTGGGACGTTTTAATAGACTAACACGTGGTATATATATTATGTAATACGTGCTAGACTATTAGGCCATTTGTTTTTTTACTACCAGACGGGCGAAGGAGTGAGACGGGTTGGTCTGTTTTCTAATAGACCGCCAGTGTCGCTATGTAACGACGTTCAACTACTCGCCTCTTCTCTCTAATAGTTTTTTTGTTTAATATTGTTTCGCAAAATATAATTTATATATACGGTTATATGGGAACACTAAGCGAGTCAATATTTTATTTTCATGTGAGTTTAGTTCTTCAAAATACCATCAATTAGATGTAGCAATTTAGGTCGCAGAAATCGCAATGCTGCTGTAAAAGTCAAAGATATATGCGTGGAAGTCAAACTGACTAGCAATGTGAAGCGCAAAATGAAGTTAAGTAGTCGGTTTGCGGTGAAGAAATTAAAGAATTGTAGCGACCTTGAGCATGTCGAATTTTACATCGTGGAATAACGGTCTACAAAATACCCAGAAATATAATCCCAGATGTTGAACACGGGCGGGGTGCCAACTGGAACCCGACAACGAATAGCTGGCGGCAACCCCGACACGTTTATCTGGGATATTATTGAAGGGTATTTCGGTCATTCAGTGCTCAACCCTCGTTTGGTTAAGACGTGCCACCACCGACTGCCCAAGCCTCGTCTTCAGGTAACTCCGCTGCCATCCGTTTTATTATTTGTATATTTCACATTTTTATCTAGCCAATAAATAACGGTCACATAATGTAAACACCACTGTTTCATTTCGTTTTACCTCCATTCACCGAGCCACATCATTTTACCCTAAAGAATAATGCTCAGAGGCCTCAATTTTGAAAGGGAAGTATAAAGACGAAGATGTTATGATTTGACACAATTCTATGATTTCCAACGACATGTTATTCAACTTGTAGGAATGTTCGTCTGCTCGGTCGGTCGGAATGTGTGGTTGTCGATGCGTCTGTTTGTCCGAACACTCACAACTATTTCTGGAAGGAATTTGCATGCGCATTAAAAACACTGATTGAAGAAATAATTGTTTATTTCGATTTAAACTGATACATGTGGTCAACGGGTGACAAGATATTAGGTTATGGTAAAGGTTATTAAGTACGATAGCGCTGTGGAGGTACTGTTACGAGGGGGTAGGGAAAAGAAAAGAGAGCGAGACGTCATCGTGGTGGTCTTTTATAGCCGGGACCGCATGGTACCAATTCACCGGCGTTGCCAACCTTTGAACTTGCTGTAGGTGAATGCGTGGTGGCCTAAAAGGTCGTAGCGGTCTCTATATCATTCCTCTCCTAGTGGAGCTGCCGTGGAACCTACCTCTAAATGGTGCAGGTTCCGGAATGCACCGGCAATTGCTCAGTGAATTGCCTAGGTACTGCTTATGAGATGGGGATCCCAACATGAGCGAGGAGTTTTACAGGATCAGCTGATATCGAAGTTGTAGCAGGACGTCTAAGTGTGGTGCCTTACGTGTCCCGTTTCGTGATGCGAGGGTGTTCAAGTGTTGATGTTATGCATGATGGGCTTCTGTGGTTTTCGTCCATCAGGCTAGTCTCGTGAGATAACGTCGACCATATGATGTTGATGGATTGCATTCCTAGTGCTATCCTTCCATGCACGTGTTAAGCGCCTGTCGAGTGGTTTATGTTGAGCTGGTTTACCTGTTAGGCAGTTCGATCACGTTGGGGTCATCAATTGTAGAAATGTTCGTCTGGTCGGTCGGTCGGTATATGTGGCTGTCGATGCGATTATTTGTCCGAACACTCACTACTATTTGTGGAAGGAATTTGCACGAGAACTAAAAACACAGGTTGAAGAAATACTTTTTTTATTTTGATTTAAACTCATACATGTCGTCAACGGGAGAATGGACAGGATATACGATAGCGCTGTGGAACTGGTACTGTTACAAGGGGGTAGAGAAAGAGAGCGAGACGTCATCGTGGTGGTATTTTATAGCCGAGAACCGCATGGTACCAATCCACCGGCGTTGCCAACCTTTGAACTTGCTGTAGGTGAATGCGTGTTGGCCTAAAAGATCATAGTGGTCGCTACAAATGTAAGTTCTCATGTTGAAAAATCATCAACATTAGTTATTTACGCGCCAGAAAACTAATTAATAAACTAACTAATAAATAATAACAATTTTGATGATAATGATTGATGATAACTAATGTTGTGTATTAAAAAGCATTGCTGTAAACACTATGTTTTGAAATATCTTTAATTATTTAATACAGTTCGAATTGAATATTCACAGCTCAAACAGGATAACCTCTACCAGGTCAGCTAGTATATTATAAGTTTAGCGCCATGTCAACCTAAACAACCAGGTCCTAGGTCTGGAAAATACATCGGTTTGTTGAAAAAATATAAATATTTCGATATTTAGAAAAAATAGTCAGGTTTTCATTGATTTTTTAAATATATCCCTACTTTTTAATCAAGTCTACAATGCAAACGTCATTTTGTTCCGTGAGACTTTGATGGATTACACACCATTTGTACACATTATAATTCATAATTAAGATGCAAAATAGATTATTTTGATGTTCATTCATTATTGACTAAGTGTATGCTATCGCCGTGCGATATTGGCAGATGTTTTGGCACAACTTCATTCTTAAAATAGAAAGAAGCTCAGATCTCATATTTACTAATTCTAATTATATAGTTTATGGTTTCTTATGTTACAAATAAGTTCCCCGCCGGCTTGGTGGCTCAGTGGTAAAGGCGATGGGACAGTCCTCCTACTGTTGCTATAGCCGCGGGTTCGAATCCTTCTGGGGCATGGTCGTAAATTTATGTTTGTGATTGTTTAAAAATTTGTGAATGTTCTAGGCAAGAGTCCAAAATCCGACAAGGAAAATTATCCCAGTCACGCCAGTAATCAGGCTGGGTAAAACCGAATGTCTTCTGGGATGATTTCTAAAGTTGGTCACTCTCCAGTCAGTAGGCTTAATGCTGAGAACCGTAGATCAGTATATCTTTATATCGGAGAAATAAAATATCGAAATTGTTTTCGCAGCATTCGAGAAAAATATCGATATTTTTCAAAAGATGTACCGATATATCTAAGAGAAATAAAAATATTGATATATCGGCCCAAAAAAATGTCTATATTATCTAAACATTCTAAAAAGTAGTGATATTTCTTTAGAATCCCTAAAATTAATTAGTAAAAATGCAATAAACATTTAAAATTAGGTACCAATGTAAAAGATTTATTAAAAATAATTATAAGGTTTCTAAATGTCTAAGGCATCTCTATGACAAACACCATTCAAATAGTAAATATGACAAATAAATTATTAATATATTTGTTTTTGCTTCAATGGTGCGGGCGATCCAGTTTTACCATCCCCAATTCAAGGCACGAGGAAGCTTGTGTTCACTGATGCTTCACCCGGCCGTGTGAGTCGTCCCAGCGTCAGTTGCGTTCGTACTTCGTTCGATGGTGTTACGTATCGCTCGTTTCGTTTCGCGCAACGTCGTCACGTGTAGCGGTGTTCAATTGTTTACAAAACAAAGCGACTTTTGCATGGATTTACATTCGTCATGTGGTCTTTTTTTGGATAGTAATTGTGCTGTTTTGTGAACAAACGAGGGGATGTATATGTAATTAAGAATATTAAAGTGAGTACATGCAGAATTTATATTTTATATATAGAACAATTTTATATATATTTTATTTTTCAACATTATATATATATATATATATATATATATATATATATATATATATATATATAATAAAATATATTAAATAATTGGTACACGTTATTTTCAAAATTAGGACCTATTAAAATGTCAACTGCAATCTTTAAATACAGGTGAAACTAGGCAGGTGAATAGTAAACATAGACAGGTGATATTGAACTAGTTTATTTAAGGAAATATATTAGAACTCGGACAAGTGATATCCACAGCATGGATATTATATTAATATGAATATATTATATATTATAATTAAATTGTTCTAATATATGATAATACATATAATTTCTTCACTTACCATTGGTATCCATAGGTCTTTGCGGATATTCTCGTTTCTAAAATACCATGGATATTTGGAATATAATGACATTTCTTTGTGCAATGCCACAGTTCCACATTGTCTTCAAAATTTGTTTATATAATAATAATTTATTGTGGAGTGATAACTCGGATTGTCGTCCAAATAACAAACACAATTTATTGAGTTTCACGCAAAGTTCTTCCTGTTTATTTTTAAAATACCTATTCCACTTGACATTGGCATCCATGTTTTTTTGTTTGGCCTGGAACCGGGTGGGGAATCCTGTTACGGATACCTGGTCCGGAAGACCCGCAGGAATAAGCGAGTTGGACTGGTTATGTGGAGGTTGCCTCTGGGCCACCCACTAAACCCCACCCTATCAACTGATCCAATGACCCTAACTGATACTTCTTACGGTAAGTAAGGAGGGTGCCCGTAACCGGTAACACCGTTAAGAGGCACAAGGGCCAGGTAAGGACGTGGCGTCGTTATCACTCCACGCAGCTTGCGGTACATTAGTTAATCGCTCGCCGGAGAAGGTCGAGACAATTAGGAGTTAGAGCACGACGGGATAGTGTCGGCTGTGATAGAATAAGGCTACGAAGAGCCAAATGAGTTATTGGCCTAAAATATCGGCCAGCTCGGTAATACATATATTATCCGAGAGACGAAGAGTGGAGAAATATCTCGAGTAAACCTCGGATATAAAATCGTGAACTTGGGGGACGTCTGTTTCTCTGTGAATTTGATTATTCCTGACGAACCAGGGGGCATTGATTATTTTCCTGAGAATTTTGTTTTGAAAGACTTGGAGACGTTCCACCTGGCTAGGTGAGACGTATTTTAGATAGACACTGGAGCCGTATAGAACGACTGATCGAACCAGCATCTTGTACAGGAGAGATTTAATAGAGAGAGGAAGCCTGTTGGCCCGGTTAGTAAGCGGGAACAGCAAATTAACAATACCTTGACCTTTTTAGAGGGACTTTTGAATGTGGGAATTCCACCTAAATTTGCGATCGAAGACAAGACCGAGATAGGTGGCTTCTTCTGACCATGGGATTTCGGCGTTCTCGATTTTAAGACGCGAAATACTCGGTGCAAAACTCTTCTTGTGGAAGAAGATGGCCTGGGTTTTCTGTGGGTTGACCTGCAACCTCCAGATATGTAACCACTGGACCGTCTCATCGAGTTGTTTTTGGAGTCAGCTTCGGATGTGCGGTGCTACTCTTGAAGAAGCAAAGTAAGCAGTGTCGCCTGCGTAAAAAGCAGCCTCAACTTGTGGTTTCCTAGGGATATCTGAAAGAAAAATATTAAATAGAGCGGGTGCCACGGGGGAGCCTTGTGGAACTCCTGCATCGATGGTTTTCCGGCTAGAGAGAATATCAATCTTTACCTGGAACGATCGTCCTGACAGAAATGATTTGATAAGAGCTGTTAGGTCATCAGGTAGACCTAATCGGATGCATTTCGCCACTAAGCCTTCGTACCAAACCTTGTCAAAGGCTTTGGTTAGGTCCAAGAAGACCGTTCCAAGTCTTTCACGTCGGTTAAAAGCAGAGTTGATTTTTGCGGACAGCCGATGGGCCTGATGAACGGCTGAGTGCTTGGCGTGGAACCCGAATTGCTCATCTCGAACGATATTGTTTGTCTTCGTAAAGTTATTAAGAGCATAATGAATTGCTCTTTCAGCAAGTTTGGAAATGCAACTTAGTAGGCTGATAGGTCTGTAGTCAGAAGGTGATGACTTAGCTTCTTTTTTTGGGGATAACTGCGATGAATGCATGTTTCCATGTGGATGGAAAGTGTTGCAGCCTCAGAATGGCGTTGATGATATTACCTAGTTCGGCGAGCTGCTTGTAAGGGAGATTTTTGAGTTGGGCTATCGAAATATTATCGAAACCCGGGGCCTTTTTGTTCCGAATCTTGCTGATCATTTGCGTGAGTATTTTAGGAGTGACTTGATGGTTTAAAAGATAACACGGAGGCACTTGAGAACGAACGGAGTTGACTTTGGCATCCAGTGTCATGTACAAGTATTTTACTGCGTACACATACAGAATTATTCCAGAACCAATTATCACTGGCAGATAACCTTTTTTTATATATTAACTCGTACTTTGTAGCATTTAATTCGGCATTTCTTATTGAACTGAGTAATGTTATTGACTGCAGTTCTGTAATCTGTTTACAATTATCTCAATGTTGTTACTTGTTGATAGATGGGTTTCAAATCAGTCGTTGGCATATTTAATTTTAAAATCATCTCTCATTGCAGCTTATTGTTTAGTTGACTTGTTTGCTAACACATATTCGAGACATGGAACATATTAGGTCTATAAATTGGTTTTAAAGGATTTTTTTAATATGAAGCTTTATTGTTAAAAGCCGATACTATGTATTTTATTTTGTAGTGTCTTCTGTTTTCTGAAGATCTATTTTGTTAAATTATCCAAATTAAACTACCATTTTAGGACTTGTTCTTAAGAAGTTCTTATATTATTATATCTATATTATTACATATATGTCTTTAAATGATGGTGATGACGGCAGTAATCAATAATCATAAAAATATTTTATTCATTTAATGTAATCGGAAGTTTAAGTTTTCGTAGAAGGTGGTTACTGGATAAAAGTTTTATGCTAAACGGGAACTTTCCGAAAGTATTGGTGAGTTAACATGTAACCTTCTTGTGTTTGACAGTTCGCTTGCCATAAATGTCGTTTAACAACTGCATCGATCGGTATAAGTTGATAAAAATACTGTTTATTCATTTCTTAATGCATAGTCCAATCAATGCAAGTCATCGATTTTTGGTACGTTTTGATTGATTACGTTACGATTGATTGAACTATGCATTAAGAAATGAATAAACAGTATTTTTATCAACTTATACCGATCGATGCAGTTGTTAAACGACATTTGCGGCAAGCGGTGAGCCGGGTTAGTCTGTTTCCTAATAGACCGCCAGTGTCCCTTTGTATCGCCGTTCAACCACTCGCTTTTTTTTGTTTAATATTCTTTCATAAAATATAATTTATTTACATGGTTATACAGAAATACTAAGCTAGTAAATTTTTTATTTTCATTTGAATTTGGTTCTTCAAAATGAATTAGATATAAGTCGATATAATGTATTTTATTCTAAGTATTAATAGCCGCTACTTTCCCCAACTTTCAGGCAATTTACGGATTCATATCTCTTTGAACGATCTATCTTTTGAGCCTATCCACGAACTGACCCATTTTCTGGTACCTTCACAAGAAGTGAAGCGCCGCTGAGGCAGGTTACGACTCATATGTCATAAGAAATAGTAACCAAAAAGGGCATGGTCTGAAGACTACGATGGGTTGATTTCAAGTATGTTCTCATCGGTTTTGCTACATATGTACAAGTGTTCCGGCAGGTTTTCGTGTTGTGCTCAGCTCAAACGCATCAATTGTAGCCGGTGGCGATCCCCATCGATGAATTCATTGAGTAATGCCGTAAAATCCTCATCTGCAATTTTTTACGCTCTTTATCTTTTGTGTGAGAATCATCACTTTTAAAGGAGACATTCAGACATTCTCAACATATTGGAAACATTATTTCTTCACACTTCGACGATATGACATATATTGAAAAGTCAAGGAGGCTTGAACATGAAGTTGGTTACAAATGTGCCCGATGCGATTTAATACACGGTAACACCATCTGTTGTAAATCCTATTAAACATTTTTTAAATTTTATAATATATTGTTTTTGTAATGAAAACTATCTTTGCTATTTAGTACATAGTACTATAATAGATAACTAATATCATTTTAATGGTAATTTTACTTAAAATATTCTATACATAATGGGATCCACGTAACATATGGTGACCAGTCTCTTTTGGCCTGACTAACAGCATCAACAGGACTTTTTAAATAACTTAATTAAATTACAAGGAATACATTACATAAATTTTAAATATATTCAATTGACATTCTATCAAGATTGCACGAAAAGAATATAATCAAAATAAACAAACGACATACTCTCTGACATACTGCGTATTTTAAATTTAAATCAACTTCGTTTAGTAACGAGCTGATTGCATCAGGGAATAATTTTATTATCAAATGAGCAGGACATTCAATTATTGCCACTCTATTGATGCGTTAATATTCATAAAGTCGTTCGCTAATTAAAAATACACCTAATTAATTATTTATTGATCCAATGGGATTAAGTCGGATCGGTTTACCATCTAGGAACAAAACAAAACGTGTTTCCATCTCAGGGCGTCCTCTTGTCGTCTAATTTAATCACTTGTCGTGTTAGTGCTGATTATTCTAATTAGAATGTGACGTTGTTAATTAGTTTGTGTGTGTGTTCGTGGGGATAATATTTTTTATTGATTAAAATATCTGGTTTGTGATTTTTTTATCGATTAATTATTAGGTGCTTGCATGTATTTTAATCATTCATAAGAATTTTTTTAACAAAATTAGTTTTTTGTATTCAACATAATTCCCTTCAGGTGTGATACACTGATTATAGCCACCCTCCAACTTTTCGATACCATTTTTGTAGTACGATTTGTCCTTCGCTTCAAAATAGGCCTCAGTTCCGGAGATCACCTCTTTATTCGACGAAAATTTCTTCCCAGCGAGCATTCTTTTGAAATTTGAGCATTGATTGAGTGGATGAGGAAGCAATTCGAAGCCCAATTTATGGACTTCTGCTATTGTTTTCACTGACTTGTCACACGGTGCATTGTCTTGGTGAAGCAGCACTTTCGTTTTGTTCAAATGCGGCCGCTTTTCGGCGATTTCGTCGTGCAAACGGTCCAATAACGCTATGTAATAGTCGCGGTCCTTCTTTTTTCAAGGTAGTTAATGAAAATTATTCCAAATGCATACCAAAATATAGACGCCATAACCTTGCAAGCCGACTCTTGCGGTTTCCCACGCTTTGGAGGGGGGTTCATCGTATGCAGTCCACTCGGATGACAGTCGATTGAATTCATATTTCATCCATTGTCACATATCGATGAAAAAACTCGGGTTTATTATTCTTGATCCTCTTCAAACGTTGCTCCGAATCATCAACTCTTCGTGGTTTTTGGTCAAAAGTGAGCTCGCGCGGCACTCACTTTGCACAGAGCTTTCTCATACTCAAATATTCGTGGATGATATAATGTACACGTACATGTATGATGTATTTTGATTCAACTGTATTTGTTCCCTTGAAAATACAATATTTTATCAACACACGAAATTCCTTTTTATCCATTTTTTCCTTGTTGCTTCACTCAAAATGCTATAATTCACAGACTAATGATCCGACCGCTGCCAAATTTATACACGCATCTTTTGAGAGTTAGGGCTAACTAAAAAACATATGAATTTAACTCTAGTAGCGCCATCTAGGTGTCAGGCTGGGGACTTTTCAACTGACTTGTTAATTTTTGACAGAAAGCGCCCTTAGAAACTTTTTCTTCTAAGAATGTAAAAGTAGTAATTGTAATGTTAATGACAAGTAATAATCTGAAGGACCAAAAAAAGTTCGAAGGCAATGAATTGTAAAACTTTTTCAATATTTTTGAATTTCCATTTAGATGTGAAAAAACCGTCCGAATACATGAAAACAACTAATATTACCAAACATTTTAAAAATGCTCGCATACATATGACAGGAGTAAATTATTTTGTAGTATTGAACACGGTAGGAGTAAATTATTCTACAGGTAGCATAAAAGTGGCAAGCGGTGTCAGTTTTGTGGCGATAAATTTAAAAAATCAAGCACTGGAATAGAAAAATATCAACAAGGACTATTTTCACCGGTCAATACCAATATGTTCCTAAATAAAGTCGCGCATTCGATTTCTGTTGGAGAATAGTCGTAAATTTACGTTTATGATTGTCCAAAACGCAAGAATGCAAAATCCGACAAGTAACCAGGTTGGGTAAGACCGGGTGTTTTTTGGGATGATTTCCAAGTTGGTCAGTCGCCAGTCGGGAGGCTTAGTGCCGAGGACTGTGGATCAAAGACCACATTAAAATGTAGGTCTAGTCCAGATAAATCCTAGTTGCTAAAAAGGAGATTCTGAAATATAAGGGAAAAAATCCTAAATTATTATGATGACAGTGTTTCATTCCTTAAAAAATTACATTTACATCATAAAATAATGCGAGTAATATTACTTTATTTTCGGATTTTATTTTATTGATCGGATAAGATTATAATGTCGAATAAGCATTCCATTATTATTCCATGCTAATATAAGCGCGAAACAAAAATATAAATTCGCATTTTTTGCATCTTAAATAATCCAAAAATATTTGTAGGAATCAATTTGTAATTCTTTGGTATTTGTCTACATGTAACTGATGAAAGCTTTATAGAATTCTTGATTAGCAAATAGCAATTTGTTGGAGGAAAGGTATAATGTATTTTATGGCCGTGTTCCTGGAAAAAAGATACGTTGATCGTTTGATTCTATAGTTGAGAATTTCAAAGATTTTAACAGGCATCGTGATTGATACGTTTCATATATAAGCTATTAAATGTTTTATCTAAACCTTTATTCAGATGTGCTTGAAAGAATCAATTGATACACTTTATATGTATTTTGGTTTCTAGATCACTACATAGTATAAAACAAAGTCGCCTTTTCTGTCCCTATATCCCTATGTGCGCTTAAATCTTTAAAACTACGCAACGGATTTTGATGCGGTTTTTTTCAATAGATAGAGTGATTCAAGGGGAAGGTTTATATGTATAATACATGCATAATATACTAAGGCAACATTGCTAATTTTAGAGGTTTCTAACGTGATGTCGTAAATTAACCTATTTTTTTAGGCTTATTAGCAATTAGCAAAAACGCTGCCTAACCCTACGAGTTAGATCAAATTAATGTACTACAGTATTGTACACCATAAAAAGGTCTACAAAAAAGTCCGCGATGGTATATGTTTATCTTTTAGGGATAACCCACATTAACCATTTTTATTGTTTACTTTTTACGTGAGAAAATGGCTTATTTACGAAGCTATTTTAAGCAATACGGCATTAATCCTTATCGAATTAAGTACCTTAAATACAGTGTGCAATTAATATAAATCAATATGGTTCCTTACAGCATGTAAATTAAACAAATATTTTCGGAGATATTACAAATTTAAAATTTGCGTTTAAAAATGTGTAATGTAATAAAAATTGTATGAATTTAGATATTCCAAAGATAGCAGGAAATCTTCATAGTAAGTATAGGGGAAGAGGAATTGTTTTACTCCAAATTTAATGCGTGCAGGCCAAGGGCAGTAATGAATGAACCAAAAATACTGGATCGATTTTAATCATGTTTTCATTGAGTGACATAGGCATATATATTTTATGCCCGTGCAAAGTCGGAGCGGGCCGCTATGTTTTTATATACAACGTTCATATTTTTTCTGTAGTGTATTTAATTTAGTATCAGCATTGCACCCGTGCGAAGCCGGGGCGGGTCGCTAGTAATATATATAATGAAGTAGAAATAATATTGTAGAAATATTTTCTGCTTTCATAGAATCATTATTAGTTCTATGCATCTAGGCTTACATTTTTTGTTTAACTGCTACCTTGTGTCCCACTATTTTCTGCAATTGCTCTATATTCCACAGTCATCGTTTGAAATGTTTTTCAAATTTTGCAATAAAGTGTTGTTTTTTGTCTCTGACAAGACATCTAAGAAAAGTTATCTTAATTGGATATTCAATTTTTAATGCGAATGGAGAATGTTCGTAGGTCGCCAGGTAAGTGATGAAAAGGACGTTTTTCTTCATTAACCTAGTCATAAACAATTCATTTCATGCAAAATTTTAATATTGCTGTATAAATATGGATTTGATAATCCTTAATAATTTAAATATAGCTGGATAAATTGCGTTGAGTCTTCATACAATAACGTAAAACATGTAGAATGCCATATATAGTTAGCGAGGTTATGTTTCTCGTGCGCTATCGTTTAATTTTGAATTGGAAATTTCCGACCTATTTTTTCAGTTAACAAGTTAATATAATATTTTTATTCTAAATATAGTTTTAAGCCCAAAGAAAAAAATATATAATCACTAGTAATGGGCCTGTGGTTTACAGGTCAATTGAAAAGTCCCCGACCTACCATAGTAAAACACATTTTTTTAGCAAAATTTGTTTTTTTTTATTCAACATAATTCCCTTCAAGGGTAATACACTGATTATAGCGACCCTCCAACTTTTCTATACCATTTTTATAGCAAGATTTGTCCCTTGCTTCAAAATAGGCCTCAGTTTCGGCGATCACCTCTTCATTCGACGAAAAATTCTTCTCAGCGAGCATTCTTTTGAGATCTGAGAACAGTAGATAGTCACTGGGGGGCAGATCTGGAGAATACTGTGGATGAGAAAGCAATTCGAAGCCCAATTCATCGATTTTTAACACGGTGCATTGTCTTGATGAAGCAGCACTTCCTCTTTCTTCAAATGCGGTCGCTTTTCAGCGATTTCGTCCTGCAAATGGTCCCTTTTTTAAGGTAGTCAATGAAAATTATTTCGTGCGCATCGGAAAATGAAGACGCCATAACATTGCCAGCCGACTGCTGCGTTTTCGCACGCTTTGGTTCATCTTGTGCAGTCCACTCGGATGGCTGTCAATTTGACTTCGGAGTGAAATGATGGAGCCATGTTTCATCCATTGTCACATATCGAGACAAAAACTCGGGTTTATTACGCTTAATCATCTTCAAGCACTGCTCTGAACCATCAACTCGTCTTTGGTCAAAAGTGAGCTCGCGCAGCACTCACTTTGCACAGAGCTTTCTCATATTCAAATATTCGTGAATGATATGATGTACACGTTCAGTTGATATCTTTAGAGCGTCTGTTATTTTATTCAGTTTCAATTTATGGTCATTCAAAATCATTTTGTGGATTTCGTCGGTAACAACCTCTTTTGGGCGTCCACGGCCTTCACCGTCTTCGGTGCCTCATTTCACCACGTCTAAACTTAATATACCAATCCTTGATGGTTGATTTTCCTGGGGCAGTGTCCGCAAACTCGGCTTCAGGTCAAGTTTTGCTTCAACTATATTTTCGCCCTTCAAAAAGCAATATTTTGTCAACACGCGAAATTCCCTTTTATCCATCTTTTTTACAATAACAAAAGTTGCTTCACTCAACATGCTATAATTCACTAACTTCCGACAGCTGTCAAATTTATAAACGCATCCTTTGAGGGTTAGGGCTAACTAAAAACATATGGATTTAATTCTAGTAGCGCCATCCATGTCTCAGGCCAGAAACTTTTCAATTGACTTGTTATGTCTCCAGGACTATATCAATTAATGATATAGATATAGATATCAATTCTAAGACAAGAACAATTTGTCTTTTTTTCTTTTTCATCACCAGTCATTAAGTTAAATCAATATTGTGATCTTGAAAATCAAAATATCTTGTAAGATACTCTATTACTTCGATTGAGCGTATTAAAAAGGATAACAAGGGCCACAAATAAATTATTTTCCTTCTTATACACGTACCATATAGGGTTGAGTTTTGAATGAAATATAAAATTATTAATTATTTAACACCTAAGCATATTGAATGATATTAATGAATGTTATATATCTAAAATTTCCATATATTTATGTGAATCTGTCTATTTTAAAGAAAACCTGCATTCTTAGAATAAAAAAAATAATAACGGAATTGACTTCTTGGTAAATATTTGTATAATCTATGAAAGTTGGCCGAGAAACGCCAGTCATTTTCAAAACTTATTATTCGCGATTAAATATACCTGTTCAATAACTCATATTAAGCTTAAGTGCTAAGATAAAGCGTCGGTAATAAATAAAATTATTCACGATGGATTACTTCGATTCGAGCGATTCCGACGATGACTCGCTACACATATATTCCTCTTGCGGACGGTATCAAAATTGTAGCATAAAGAGGAGGGGTTAGAACTCGGTAATTACGAATTTGTCATATTACGCAATATCACGATGGTCATCTGAAATTTAACGAGTATCATGTACCGAAATGCGACCCAGCCATGGAAAAAGCATGTCAAACCAGATTTTTTTACTCGACTGGCTTTAATTCAAGTCCGGTCCGAGATCAGCAGTACGGTAACTTACAGATTAACAACGTGATTCTGTATTTTATTATTATGGAGTACCGTACAACCGATTGGTGCGAGGTGCTAGAAGACTTTTTCATATATAGTTGTAACGTTGTTGGTTTACTTTCAAAGTTATTCAAAGTTTTAAAAGATCCTACTAAATTGACAAGAAATTAGGTTTCATTTTGTAGTGTAAAATGAAATTATTTTTAGTACGCAGATGTACTTCTAGTCAGAATAAAATTCAGTTCATCGGTACTACATTTTAATAGTTATACGTATTTGCTATTTGTAATTTAATTACTTCTTTAAAATACAGTTGGTAATTGGCATTTAGAATATCTGATGCAGAGGTATTTTTTAGTTCGTATTTTAAACACTTTATGGCTTCAATCTTGTTAATGTGTGCGTTCTACAGAAAATAACGCTCGCCAGCTTTGAAAAGCGAAATGGTGACTGCTAAATATTCAATTTTTTAAGTTGGTAACACTTCATCTGTACTATACATCAAATTGTCAATTATCATTTTCATACCTAAACGATTAATTTTACGAAACTTTTTTGTACGAATTATATAAGTATTTACTATATAATTACAGAACATTATTGTATTGCATTAAACATATAGCTAACATTAAAGGTACTACTTTGAAGAATGTATGTCATGCTACCTACCGCCCTAGTTAAAAAATGCATTGGTTGACAGAAAGCATCAGATCAGATGAGAAGCAAGGGATTCAAAATCTTGTAATACATGTCTTGGAGACAAATAACAAGAATATGAAATAATTCCTGAGAGTAAAAGGAGTAACAGTTCTAGTAAAGAAGATGATGATTTTATTGTTTGTGCCTACCATGACGGGACAACAATCAAGCACATACATCAAACATATAATTGGAACTTCAAGAATCAGCTTTTTAAATGATAAAAATAAAAAGCTTACCATCCCTCAACACTATCCAAATATAAAATATGTGTTCATACAATTTATCACATGTTAATACTCATCAGGACCTATATAAATATTGTTTTCTTTAGCAGGTTTTATGCATTCTTCAACAACAGGTAATCGTTTTCTGATATTTAGAAATTAGAATATTAATTTTTATACCGTAATAATTATAATATTATCATGTAGTCGCCCTTTTAAAAATTACATAATCACATAGAGAAATAACTGATAAATAACAGATAAACCCTGTTGAAATCTAACCAAAATTTTCATAACTTTTTAACTATTTATTTTTTTATTTTGAAATTTTCCGGAACAGAAAATGATCAAGTAAACATCTGATATAGTTAACATAAACCCTATTGTTTTTACTAAAAGTTAGACAGTATATATTGTGCAATTTCCGTATGTACATATATTTGTATTAAGTCAGTATGTATTATGTTATATGTAATCATTATTACCACACAATTGTTATAGGGATACTAAAACATTAATTAGAAATGTCCGAACAACCCTGTTATAATTTGTTGTTATATTATATCGCTTATGTTGCAGTAAATATAAGAATGAATATTTTAATATCGCTTAATATAGGTAGATTTGCTTCTACGGAAGTAAAAGTAATAAATTAAAAACAAAACAAACAAAAAAAAAACAAGAAATTAGTAAAAGTAAACATTATAGAGACATGTATAGTAATTAAGACTTGTAAAAATAACAGATACGACTTTTTAACGATAGATCAATGACATGTATAACTTGTCAAGTGAGATTTAAACCCGAAATTCCTTTTTGTCCATTTTTTTCACAATAACAAATGTTGCTTCACTCAAAATGCTACAATTCACAAACTAATGATCCGACGGCTGTAAAATTTATACACGCATCTTTTGAGGATCAGGGCTAACTAAAAAACATATGGATTTATTCTAGGAGCGCCATCTATGTGTCAGGCCGGGGACTCTTCATTTGACCTGTTATGTTTCCACCACTATATAAATTAGTAACTGTCCTAAAGCAAGAACAATTTTTCTTTTTTTCTTTTTCATGACCAGTCATCAAGTTAATCTGATATAGTTAACATAAACCCTATTGTTTTTACTAAAAGTTAGATAGTATATATTGTGCAATTTCCGTATATACATATATTTGTATTAAGTCAGTATGTATTATGTTATATGTAGTCATTATTACCACACAATTGCTATAGGGATACTAAAAAATTAATTAGAAATATCCGAACAACCCTGTTATATTTTGTTGTTATATTATATTGCTTATGTTGAAGTAAATATAAGAATGAATTTTTTAATATCGCTTAATATGGGTAGATTTACTTTTATGGAAGTAAAAGTAATAAATTAAAAACAAAACAAATAAAAAAAAACAAGAAATTAGTAAAAGTAAACATTATAGAGACAAAATGCTACAATTCACAAACTAATGATCCCACGGTTGTAAAATTTATACACGCATCTTTTGAGGGTTAGAGCTAACTAAAAAACATATGGATTTATTCTAGGAGCGCCATCTATGTGTTAGGCCGAGGACTTTTCATTTGACCTGTTATGTCTCCACGACTATATCAATTAGTAACTGTCCTAAAGCAAGAACAGTTTTTCTTTATTTCTTTTTCATGACCAGTCATCAAGTTAATCTGATATAGCTAACATAAACCCTATTGTTTTTACGAAAAGTTAGAGAGTTTATATTGTGCAATTTCCATATGTACATATATTTGTATTAAGTCGGTACGTACTATTTTATATGTAATCATTATTACCACACAATTAATATAGTAATCCTAAAAAAATTAATTAGATATGTCCGAACAACCCTGTTATAATTTGTTGTTATATTATATCGCTTATGTTGAAGTAAATATAAGAATGAATATTTTAATATCGCTTAATATAGGTAGATTTGCTTTTGCGGAAGCAAATCAATATTAAAGAGACATGTATAGTAATTAAGACTTGTAAAAATAACAGGTACGACTTTTCAACGATAGATCAATGACATGTATAACTTGTCAAGTGAGATTTAATCGATTATCACAAATTAGATATCTAATTGCTTTATTAAATATAACTTCTTATATGCATTAACTGATTTACAATGAAATTCCAATATGAAAAATGGAAAGTGCATTAACAATAAAAACAAAATTCTTGTTGAATATTTTATAATATGTTTCAAGACGGTAACTCATACGTATTAATTAAACAAAATGAACAATAAGTCATTAATCTGAAGATAATGGTTAATCTGATGAATAACTAAGAAGAGATAATTAAGTGATTTTATTTATCGTATACCAATACTATATTTTGACGTTATTTTCAACAATTTAAATATCAAAACCCCTTAATTCCATCTTGGACTGAATTAAATTGTATGCACATAGAAATTTATTTTATTTTATAGTATCTAGATTTAGTTAAATATTACCCGTGATATAGACAAGAATATCTTTATTATTTGAGATGGCCATTCTTATATCGATATAGATATAGAAATATTGAAATTATTCATTAGAACCATAATTGTTGCTGACATAGTATAAGCATGTTATACATAGAAATACATAGAAATAGTTAAAAATTATCTTGAAGCTACTTGAAAACCAAATTCGTTTTATCTATTTAACATCATATTAACTGCATGCGATGTTTAACAACATACAAATTACTAATAAAATTCTGAAGCTGAAATTATAATATATTGTGTGTGTTTATATTACAATGAAAGGTATAGTAAGTGAAATGAATTAATTTTTAAATATTTATAACAGATGGTATTATAAATGTATGACTGTGTATTAAGTCGCATTGGGTACATTTGTAACGATCATTGAATGGCTTCACTTTTCATTACGTCTCATTTCGACGAAGTGTTTTGGAAATGTCTGAAGTTGTACCGAGTAAATTGCATTTGCTGAATTTACGTTTTTTACTTCAATTCAATGAAGAAATAGGCGACTGAAAGTCATCGATTGCTTTGTGAAAGTTATAGTAACCCTGCTCCATTGATTTCAACTAGTTTCGACAGCAATTTTAACACAAAGAGCGTTCTGGTCAGCTAAAAATTATGAAGACGAAGATTTGAAAGCATTAGTCGATGAAACAATCAATAGAGATAGCTATCGACTATATTTGATGTCTTTGGGTCGTGGTTGGGCACTGTTTCAAAAATGGCCAGCTGAAAAATACGAGCTGAACAAGTCACAACAATGTTATTCTTCAGTATGACAAGCTCGACCATATGCCATTGGAAAACCGATGAAAACATGCTTGGAAACATTAAAATCGGAAGTGTTTTCCCACCCGCCGTATTCTCTAGACCATGCTCCTTCTGATTACTATTTGTTACGACATATGAGTCAGAACCTGACTGAGCCACGCTTCACTTCTTATGAAGATACGAACAAAATGGGTCGATTCGTGGATAGCCTCAAGAGATACGTCGTTCTTTCGAAATGAAATTGCCTGAAGAATGGGAAAAGCAGGGGCTCTCGATGGACAATACTTATAATAAAATGCATTGCACGCATATTTTCACAATAAAGTTTTACATTAAAAAAATCCTGATTTATACACCCATTATATTAGAATATATTTAAAAAAGTCGCCATTTCCTTTAGAAAATTGAAATAGATTTTTTAAAGTAAAATAAACTCAATCAATCAAATAGACTCAATCCTCTAGGTTGGTTGGATCAACGTACCATATTTCCTCTTTGGTTCGCAGGATATTTTTGGTGGTTGAGATGTCTGTCCAATTTTAACTTGTTTATGTCGATAAGACACGAACGACTACGAAATTCTCAGAAGAATTTACAAAAAGAATCTGTTTATTGATACAAAGTGAGGTATTTTTTGTTAGAGTAAATTGCAATATATATATATATATATATATATATATATATATATATATATATATAATTTCTATTCTTTCTTCATGCACTTTAGTTGAACCTCGCAGTTGGTCATAAACGTTCTCCTTCTGAAACACCCTATAACGCACCTGCTTCGTTCGGATATACAAGCAATAACGTAAATAACTTGACGTTATACTTTTCTTAAATGTATCTTCGAATTTCTAACCGTTATCGTGCCACCAGTTAAACGGGAGAAAGCTGCAAGTGTTATAAAAATAAACAAGCTGTTTTTTTTTTAAAGCAAAACGACCACGCCAACAAAATGCACCATCCAAATATTTAGGTACGTTCTAACAGAAATGCTTTGGGTTTTAGGAGAGCTATAAACAATTAGGTATTAGTAGCTGACAGAAGATGAGATGCATTTTTATGTTGTGTCTGACGAAATGTATATATAGGCAGCTGGCGGTGTAAATTTTTCCAAATATTAGTTCATAGAATTGATAGGCTTAGAACGCGATCTCTCCTGTATACGGTTGCTAGCAAGTTTTGTCTATCCGCGCCACCTGAGGGCGAGGCGATTGAAATATTATATATATTATAGGAGAAATTTAAAAATAAAATTTTACTGGTATATTTTACTTAAATACTAGTTAACATCTCTATAAAACCTTTTGAAAATACAATCAGAAAACGATATCTAGTATGACAACTAATAACTTATTTTCTAATTGGACATTATTAGTGTCTTAAATATTATAAAATAAAAATAACTATAAATAAATTGAAAAATTATCTTTGTTCAAAATATATTTAAAAATCTAATATTTGTATTTACTAAATGTACGGTAAATCATGTCCCAATTTTGATTGGGGAATGTCCTTTTCTTCTTTATATATTTTGTATAAATACTTAATTGGACACTATCCATATTATATGTAGCCATGCAGATTTAATGCATTTTCCATATTTGCCTTTTACAATCCTATTAATTTTTTTCATCCACCAGAATAAGCTAAGGTTCTTGGTACTATTAAATAACATTTATATAATAAAACACAGATTTTCAAATATATATATATATATATATATATATATATATATATATATATATATATAATGCAAATATGGGTTTGCACACTAAAAATTCATCTAGTCATACAACGCTGTCAAAAAAAGGTTCTTCGATTGATTACTAATGCCTATCGCCACGTAACCAACAAAGAACTGCACGATGACCTGGAAATCAAATGGATTAGCGAATTTATCCAAGATTTTGCCTTGAGACAGGAAAGAAGATCATATCAATCATACTAACGTGGAAGCAATACAACTCCTGGACAGCGCGCAGAATGTCGGGAGATTGAAGCGCACCAAACCATACGAACTTATATAAAGTGAATACCTTTAGTGTATACTATAACTATAAGTTATTATAATTTTATTACTGAGGAATACATATTGATGTATTTTCTCGTACTCGTGTACTAATCCATATATATATATATATATATATATATATATATATATATATTTATATATTCAAAATATTAGTATCTATATCTATATATATATCAATAATATATATATTCAAATTATTCACTACTTTTCATTTGTACTTGGATTAGTACACAATATTCGTTTCTGCGCTTGAACAGAACCTTTGGAAAATACTTTTTTTTTCTCAACCTTCACATCCTGGAAAATAACATTCATATTATGATTTTGCATTTAAATAAGTAATATTTATCTTAAATACTGTAAAAATAACGTTATAACAATAAAATGCTACACAATTATACTTTATAATTATACAAAAATAGAAAAAAAAATTATAATCTATCACAAAGATGTCACATTGTCACAATTACTAGTGATTCGGACGCGCAAAACATGGTTATGGGTGTGCCCATTTATGTTCCCATTCTATGTTTCTACAGTAGTTAAAATAATAGTAGTAAATAGCCGGCTTGCTGGAGCAGTGGTAAAAGCGATAGGACGGTCCTCCTACTGTTGTGACAACCGCGGGTTCAAATCCTGCTGGGGCATGGTCGTAAATTTATATTTGTGATTGTTTAAATTAAAGGCAATAGTATAAAATACGACAAGAAAAATGATCCCATTCACGCCAGTAACCAGATTGAGTAAGTCCGAAATGTCTTCTTGGATGACTTCTTAAGTTGTTCACTCATCAGTCGGTAGGTTTAATGCCGAGGATCGTGGTTCGGAGCACACGTTAAACTTTAGGTCCAGTCCAGATAATACTTTAGATTTTTGTTTATTTTTATTTATTTTTTACAACGATTATTATTTACATATTTTATTTTAAAATGTTTTTTTGTCTTAAAAATCTAAGTTTGATTATTTTTTAAATTTTAGCCAATTCCTTATTTATTTTTTGAAGTCGGTTCAATTTTTTTTTTAATATTTTATCAGACATTTGATAGAAAATAGTTTTAGTAGAAGTAAGGTTGTCATGCGTTGACATGTAATATATGTGTTAATAATAATATATCAGTATTTTTTAAAAATGGAATATATATGAGGCATCTTTTGTAACTTTTAAGAGCTTACAAGTGTTTTCATTATCGATATCTATTGGTATTGGTTAAAATTGCTATTGGTAAAAATCAATAAAAATCCAGTATCAAGTGTTAAAGATCCGAACTGTTAAATGCGATGGATTTTACTATTTATCTACATATAATAACAATTTTTCATTTAGTAGTTTTAAGTTATTTGGAATGTTTTGGACATTCATTAGTTCCATTGTTTGTTTTAAATAAATATGCTGTGAAAATTGATGAAATATATTTAGAATCTTATGACGATATTAGGCCCTATCATCTGTTTTGAATTTAACAGTATGAATGTGATGATTTTGATGTAAGTGACAAAGGTCGGTACAGATGACCAAGAAATTTCAAAGACCATCCAAGAATTATTGGACGACACACAGGATTGGACAAAACTCTCAGACGGCTGCTTTTTAAGCTTATAAATACTCTAGTGTATTGAAAATTTCGAATAGATCCGGGTAATTATTTATTTATTTAGTTCGTTTTATATGTTGATAATCATTAACCTAAAGACCTATCAATATTTTAATAAGAGAAATATAAAAAATATTTTAACAAAAAATCGAGCCGATTTCCATAAATAAATAAGGAACTCACTAAAAATGTAAAAATAATAAAACTTTCTACGTGCCTTTGAAATTTGAGCGTTTTCCTCGATTTCCCCTTTCCTCCTCACCCAAACAGATAATGACTTGGTTCCAATGGGACCACCTCGGAAGTGTACTCTTTCGAATAAAAAATAATTTTGAAAATCGGTCCATAATTGATGGAGAAATCGGCGAACACACATAAAAAAAACTGTACAGCCGAACTGAGAACCTCCTCCTTTTCGAACTCGGTTAAAAATTAGACGAAGTAAACGAATTTAATATAAAGAATGGGTTTCAAAATTATTTAAACTCGTTAAATTATATGACTAATTTAATTCAAATGCTTCAAAATTGTAAAACATTGTAATTTTAGAAGAATTATCATTTTGGTGGCCATCGTGTATTACTCATGTCAGCTTAACAAGTTTCATAATCTAACATAAAATATGTGCTAAAAGTGACCAAGCGTTCGATACAGTTAGCAAATAACGTTTATTGAAACCAAAATTATTTAAAACATAAAACTATTATCGACGGATAATACGTTTAACCCAGCATTTAAAGAAGAAAATACTTAAATTTTATAGTTAGGTACCATTTCCCTATGCGATTACCAAATGTTTATTACTTGTATATAAAATTATTTCATTTCTTTCTGTAAAACTACAATTACTTCCTCACCAAACTAATTAAAAAGGTTAATTAAATTCAGGAGAATTTTAATTAAATCATTTAGTAATATATATTATCGTATAATAAATTTATTTCCTAATAATATTATCACTGCATTTCTATATATTTATTTAGCAATATAAAAATGTTCGACGAAATATCAACGTACAATTTAAATGTTTCAAACGCTTTATTTAATGGCATTAGAACTGCGACTGTGCATCCGTATAATAAATGAAATTACTTGTGAGAGGCAGTTCTAACAAACATATTCAAAAGAAATTGGCTATCGTTTTAATTATCGTGGTTACAGAAGTATAATGACTCGTGAAAACCGCTTGTTTTGCTTTATGTAATAATATGTATGCACGTTATATATATAGATAGGCACTCTGTGTAAGGAAACAAATTTATTTTCCTTATTTCTCTTTATGCATACATTTCATATACTTTGTATCATATAAAAGTGCACATTTAAATATTGAGGTATCATACTTCCTTGACTTTTTATCCTGTCCATCTTTGTTACACCTCCGACTCTTCTAACGTATTTAGAAGTTTCATTTATGCTGCTTTATCTAGGATATTTATTGCTGCTGGCTCTCTCATCACCATTTTCGTTTTGCATTTATTCACTATGATTCATATTCAATCTGTTTAACATTTTCTGTCGTAATTCTGGTCTAACAGTTGTTGTTATTATTTCAAGTGCAAACGTTCTGATTTGTCTATTTTACATTTCTTTTTTATTTCATCCATTAGTTTTATATACAGGGTTGGGCTCAAAATTCCGCATTATCGTAGTTCTCCTTGAGTTTTGAAGATTTTTCAAGTCTCCTTTTTATTAACTGAACTGCTTTTCTGGACTGGATTTACTAACATGTCGAATAGCAGATTATCACTATAAACCTGCGACTCGATCACATCGGTAGGAGGAGGTTTGAAAGTTGCTAGCATCTTTTGAAAGGAAACGAAATTTGTAGATACAATATTCAGACCCAAAATTTATGCTGAAATAAACTATAGTCATGAAATGCTTCTAAGAATCACTAAAATTGCTTGAAGAAAACAGTTTGTAAGTAGTAAGATAAAGCTAATGAGATTGATATAAAAACTGATGAAAGTTTTTCAGATTTCAGTTAAAAATATTGGGAAACAGGATCTGAAATTAAAATGGAGAACTTAATAGTTTGGAGTTTCTTCTACTTTATACGTACATCATAACTTTAGTGTTTATTTATTGTCACATTGTTATGACGCTGTCATACTTAATTTTAAAACTCGATTGTAAATTATTTGTCTCTAACTTCACTTATAAGTTATTCTTACAAAGATATTCGTAGTGGTCTTCAACTTGGATCTAAAATATTGCTATAATAAATAAAGTTGGTTTACTTGTCACGGTAAGAAGATATATGCCGTCGTATGACGTTGAAAATAGCCACAAGTCTATTTATTTTGAATAAAAACTAATTTATTGGCTAACTAAATTATAGTTCAAAAATATGGTTATATATGAATATATATGGAGCAATTTATTACTGTTATTTATAGTAAAAATAGTAGTTGTTCCATGTACATATAAAGAAAATGTTTTATTACAGATGCAGGCTAATTACCTGAATGATTCTAATTGGACTAGGATAATATTAGTCCAGAAAAGAAATGATTTAATATTGATTTATTTGTAGTTTTTTAAAAAATATTTGTAATAATTTTGTCGCTTATTTTTGAGTTTTTCTTGGTTTGTTTCTTTTTCATATCAATAACTAATTATCTTAACATTTTATATATCATTTTGGTACTGTTTTAGAATGGAATGATTTTGTCTTCGCGTAGTGCAACAATTTGTATGGAACTTTTTGTTTAAATTGATCAATATTTAGTTATGTTAATACTATTCAACATATATATAGTATGAAGTATTAACTCTGATATTTTAAAAAGTATTTTCTCAGATAAATAGATTTCAACATGCAAGAACAAACTTATTTATATTCACGTCATAACGAATTGATCTACGGTCATCTCATTGTTATTAATGACCTTGTGTTGCATATATTTGCTTCGATAGTTCATTCATAAGTACACCTGCAAAATCCTTATAGTCAATAATTTTTCCGATAATTGTCATCATATTGTAAATATATGTTATATATACGAAAGACTAATTGTCATTATTGGTTTTTTTAATCTAAAAAGCCCTAGACAGTTTATTATCTTACAATTTTTAAAGTTATGTATGTGATGTGTATAGATGTTATGTTATAATCCCGTGAACACCAGACTAACATAGTGTTATAAAAGATTTTTTTGCATTTTCGATTTTGGATATTGATTACGAAATAGTTATGTCATAAACTATCAGACTGTTGTGAATATAACTCTATTTTATAAAACCTGGATTTTATAAATGTTGCTTAGGCAACTGTTCAAAGCACTTTTTCACGTAGCTGGAGAGAGAGATTGAGAAGGTAACAAAGTCTGCTGGTATTAACAAAGTACTGACAAATTTCGTTTTCGAATGTTTCCATCTAAGAAATTTCTGATATACTCTTTTTGCGTATAGTTGCTGTCATAATGAACATTAAAATGAATATTTCAAGTCAGATAAAAGGAGGCTTCGACTTATTCTATTTTGGTGTGTTCATATTGTTTTCCTTATGGCATGCTGGCTCCTCTGATTGGATGTTGTGAAGGTAGAATTATATCAAATATATTGACAGAAAAAATGCGAAACATTGTGATTTTAGTTAAAATACAGGCTTTTATTTGTATTTTGAGACAATTTGACTATTTGTGGCTATTCTTATCTCTTAGACTTTTGTTTTTAAACTCCATTAAATTATTTGTTTACATAATATGATATAGAATGGAAGATAGTTAATCCAAACAAAAACTGTGTTCAAACTGGGCTCTGAATCTCATTCACTGAGTCTAATGTCATGTATAAAGTGTCGGAAGTTTTCAGCCAAGAACTTAACAATATAAAATGTATTTAAATAAGCAGAACTGGCAAATATCCTACTTCAGTTTTCTTTTTAAAATATTAAAAGCTGATATGGAAAATAACAAGTGTTTGGTTTGTAACGAATTCATACACGGGGCTGTAAAATATAGGATCCTATAACCCAGAAATGTCTTTAAGGTCTGATAAATAACTACATAAACACACAGCACAAATAGTCAGTCATCAAAAATAGATCAAAAATGCTGTAAACGCTAGAGTATGGAGACACCAAAAATTAAGAAACCATACAAGCTATACCATGGATATTCGGTTACAAATAATACTATTCGGAAAAGTATTAATTGAACTTGAAGAGTTGACCAGATGGAATAACAACCGCTTATATATATTCGCTTCTTCAGGAGGGAGGTATAATAATGCCCTGCTTGTTGAAAAAAAAATGGTATGTTTAGACTAGCTTTAAGATTTTATGAGTGAGAAGTACGGGTTATATCAAAAAATTGGATTGTTTCGATAATATCGTCTATACCGTCGTTCGAACAAGTCATCACATATATTATTTAATTCGTAAATAAATTAAATGTTTTTGTTTCAAATCCTACACGTTTCATCACTTATATGTCTTGAAATGGTTAATAATACTTTTAATAAGTGTAACTTCCAACAGTCTCAGTAAAAATATCCAATCTGTCAGCAGTGTTGTGATTGTTTGATTTTATTAATACTTGATACTTTCGAAAGCGTCGAACCAGTCTTGGCGAATCATTATATACGAATACGTATCGAACGAAGAGTATTTATAAACAGCTCAACCATGATCCTCATTAAAAACAGCCGCCTTCTTCTGATCATTAGCTGGCGTAATTTTTGGCATCAATAAAGGCGATACCCGAACATTGGGTTGAAAGATGGTTTCGATTACGAGTTATTTCTCTTAACGACGAAGCCGTTATGGTTATGCATGCATGAGGTTTAGAAAAAGCCTTTGTTCAGTGCAGTTTAACAAGTTTTATATATATACGCAGTATTGTATAATCCAAAATATCTAAATTTAATATTTTAGTAATACTTTGTTATTAGTCATCTTCAATTAATCTATACTCGTAAAATAAACATTATATTTAAGTAAAACAATATAAGTCAATATAATATGTTTTAACAAACAAGTAAAAATAGAGAACATCTACTTACAAACACAATAAATCTATAGATACAATAAATATATGTCAAGATAAATTTGAGTAACCAGTTTCACTAACGATGGATAAAATTTAACATACACATGGAATATAGTGAGGATAGATAATTATCATGGCAGATACTTTTAATGTCAGGTAATCAAGAAATATAGTAGTACTAACAGTTAATATTACTGGCTAGTACATATAGATATATTATCAATTTAGTATATACTTAATAGACAATAACAACGATAGTCAATAAGAGAGTTAGAATAATCATCATCGATAATAAGAATATTAGACAATAGTAGTCCATAATACAATTATACAATAGCGATAAACGACAACAATGATAGACGCGGTTGAAGTATGACATGTGCACACGGTACGAAAAGACTGAAGGCCACATAATAACTATAGTTAGGGTAAAGCTGAACAACAACAAATAAAACAGTGAACACATTTCTCATAACTCCAAGTATAATGAATGTGTAATACATATAAGAAAAATAGGGTACAAATGGTTAAATACGCTGTCACCATAATATCATCAGTGACGTTTATGTACGTTTCATATTATTACATTAGTTATAGTTGCAGCTTACAACGCTTTTATCTTAAATTTAAGGTAATTTTTTATTACTGTTTTAGTTGATTTTCAAATGCCATGGATATTTAGTACATTTCATGATTTTCTTGAAAGACTCATGGCATCGTTAGCTTGTTAAGAAATTTGAAAAAATTAGAAGGAAAATATAAACAAAAGAAACTCACTCTAACATATCTAATAATATAATGTAAAGTTCATGTACTAATATTAACGTTATTTACTATATATTAAACTATTATTTCTGTTAAAGGCACTTACTAGAGGTGCCATATTTTGGCATTCAAATTGGGTTGGAAGTGCTTCTCTTCATTTCTCTTTGCAATTCTTCTTTTCGTGAGTAACAGTCGGTATGTGAAGGTCTAGGTGTAAGTAATTATTGATATATATCTAGGTGCACCTCTTCAGATTTTGTTCTGAAAATTTTATATCCTATTTATAATAATTTCGGTGAAACATCCCTACAAATGAATTCTATAGATCCATATCGGTTTTTCCATCTGCTCATGCAATAAATGAGGATTTCTTCCAATCAGTCAATAACTTTTTTATATCTAAATCTAATCAATATTAATAGATGTTTTATATGGGCATAAAATATAAAATTCAACTGGTATCGAAATAATTACGAAAGTTTACAGCGGTCTTTATTTGCACGTTGACAATACTTATTCATAGATCACTGGATACTAAAAAAAGGAACGATGGAATGTTGATAGTGCCCATAAACCCGTGTGCTATGTGGGCGAGCTGAATTTCATAATGCCGGCAATTTGTTCGTGTTGTTTTATTAGTAACGGTTTATTGATTTAAATTCTGTCAGCGTTATTATAGTTCAAAGTTATATATTATTATGTGATAATTTATTTCATTATTTATAACGCGAAAACAGTCATGCCGTGTTAACCATGATATGATATGAACGGTTTGAAACTGAAATAAATTTACCTCAAGAAAGAAGTTTCCATAGTAGTCTCAAGACAGTAACATCTTCTAAATCATTACTTTTCTCTTCTTTTGTCATACGATTATTCACTAATTTTTGTATACAGTTAGACCAAAGGATTGCAATAATCTGAGTTTATCCTTTTACTAGTTTTGGAGTAAAAAGTTCTTAATCTTCATAGTAATAGTTCTTAATTCTTTCTTTACACCAAATTCTATTGGCAGCTAAAAACTGGGTTTAAATCTTTTTTATATCCTGTTTTTACTCAACATCATGATGGTAAACCCAAGTTTTACCCGTTTTAAAGTTAAAGTGGTAAATTAGTGATAAGTAATCAAGTCGAATCTACCAATCAGTAGGAGCTTCTGTTTTTTTTTAAGATAGTGTGCGTGGAACAGGAAAATATTACAACGACGACTAAATTCCGATTTAATCCTCTATTGTATTAAAAATAAAGTTATTCGGTTAAGAAGCATGATTGAATGGTTTGGATTTTTGTCATATGAAAAGACAAGCGGTCCCAGACATCTTCTCAACTTTTTTGATTGAGGACGCAACGAGAAGTTTCAAAAAATATATGACATCTAAACAATAGAAAGTTAACACTATTTAAGGCCAAAAAGGATGCGGTCGATCGCCAACAGTGGTTAAATTTGGGAAGAATAGGAGAAGTCCTGCGATACTAATAGCAGCGGATTGATTGACGAGTAGATCAATTATTTTGCTTGTATAAAGCACGCGAAATAACTGAAAGTTTATATGCTTAGTTGCCTAGTGGTCTAAAGTGATATAAACCCTCCCAACTGATTATTAAAATCGAATGAATAGTTTTTTTATGTTTGTTTTAAAATCTCCTTTTTATTAACAAAGGTTTATCTGGACTACAGTTTAACGTGGGCTCCGAACCACGGTACTCGGCATTATGCCTACCGACTGGCGAGTGACTAACTTAAAAATCATTCCAGAAGACATCTGGTTTTAGACAGACTGGTTCCTGGCGTGACTAGGATCATTTTCCTTGTTGGATTTTGCGCTCTTGCCTATTTACGACTTACGACCATGCCCCAGCAGAATTCTTCCACCTTGTCTTTGTTCTGCTTGGGTTTTGAAGGTTTTTAATTTTATGTTGTCTGCAATGACGTAATTGGTATTTTTCCTATATAAATCTTCATTTATTTTTACAATTTTATTATTCACACTTCTTTATACTATCTTCTTTGTTCTTCTTCACTTCTTCTTTGTTCTACTATAACCCCTAGCGTTTCTCCTATTACTCTTCTTTTTTTGTTATATTTTAAAGTCTCCTTCTTATCAAGCCGGGATCTCGACTGTACTTACTAAACCTGTTTCTGACAGTTTTGTACAACCTAGTTATTGGGCTAATAGGGATACATATAAATAGATATAAATGTAAATAACTTGTAAGTAGTAACGTAAAACAAATGAGATTGAAAAAAAAGTTAAAATCAGTTAAAAAATAATTTCAGTTAAAATCTTCAGGGAAACAAATGTGTGACATTAAAATGGAGAACTTAATAGTTAGGAGTTTTTCCTACTTGCGATGTATAATTATACGTATAACTTTAGTGTTTATTTATTGTCCCACTTTTGTGATGCTATTATACTTTATTTTAAAGTTCTATTGTAAATTATTTGCCTCGAACTTCACTTATAAGTTATTCTTACAGATATATTCGTAGTGGTCTTCAATTTGGATCTAAAATGCTACTATAATAAATAAAGTTGATCTACTTGTCACGGTAAGAAGATATATGCCGTTGTATGAGGTCAAAAATTGCCAAATGGTCAAAAGTCTGTTTATTTTGATTAAAAACTAATTTATTGACTAACTAAATTATATTTCAAAAATATGGTTATATATGAATATATACGGAGCAATTTATTACTATTATTTATAGTAAAAAGAGTAGTTGTTCCGTCTACATATAAATAATATGTTTTATTAGAGATGCAGGCCAATTGCCTAAATGATTCTAATTGAACTAGAATAAAATTCTAGAAGAATTCTAGATTCGTCTAGAAAAGAAATCATAAAATTGTTTAATTTATAGTTTTTTTAAAATCTCGATAATAATTTTGTCGCATATTTTTGAGTATACGTTGGTTTCTTTCTTATATCATTAAATAATCATCTTAAAATTGGATTTATCATTTAGGTACTATTTTAGTATGGAATGATTTTGTATATTTTGGGTTCTAATAGTGCAACCATTTGTTCGGAGCTTTTTGATTAAATTGTTCAATATTTATTTATGTTAATACTGTTCAACTAATATATAGTATGAGGTATTAATAGTGATATATTAAAAAGTGTTTTCTCAGATAAATAGATTTGAACGTGGACTTATTTGTATTCACCTCATATTGATTTGATCTACGGTCATCTCATTGTTATTAACGACCTTATGTTGTATATATTTATTTCAATAGTTCATTCATAAGAACATCTGCAAAATTTTTATGTTGTAAACAATTTTTCAGAAAATTGTCATTATATACTAGATAAGTTTAACATATACGAAAGACTAATTGTTATTATTTCTTTTAATTTGAAAAATCCAAGCCAGTTTATTATCTAACATTTTTTAAAGTTATATATCACAATTATATTTTTCTCTGTTTGCGACATTGTCTTACTGAAAAATATAATCCTGACCGGCAATTTCTACCATATATAGCTAACTGTTCTATCAATTCTATCAATTTAATATAACTTATACTATTAATTTTCCCATAAATTGACTTTATATCTATTATTTTATTTTTTGTTAAATCCTGATAATAATACTTAATCTCTTTACTGATAAAGCTGTGAAAGCTAGGAATAGAGGAGGATATATTCATTACTGAAATAAAAGATATAATTGATTGATAGATGTGCTATAGTTTTGACGCGAGGTTCGAGCGATACGATTTTACGCGAAACCTATAAGTAAACAATAGCTGTGTCTCTTTGTAATGTTCACATAAACACTAACAGTCTTTAATCGTATAATCGAAAATGTAAACGTTTATTTTTATTAAGAATTGTAATAAAAAATGTGTAATGAGCTTAAATTTCTCTTGCGAAGTGGACGGCCATATTGGCTTCTTCGAAGAACATCCAAAATGTCAATATATAAAACGCTTTTCGTTTACAGTCAAGCGATAAAACCAACATACGTATATACTGTGCAACTATGAGGTTACACCCAGGAAATCGGTATAAGGAATATTCAAATATTTCAAGACATGATGTGGCGTGAAGCCACAAATCAGTCAAAGTCAGCCAAGGAAGAAATCAGGTTAGCCGGAAATATGAAGCCACGCCACTAGGCTCTACAGGTACGAGATAGGTCACACTTTGTTCCTAAACTGAGGAGGACAAAACAATAGGAACTTGTGCAAGAGTAAAAGGGGTATAAAGTGAGAGAACAGAACAACATCTTATTATTGGATGGACTATAGTTTTTGGGTACTAGTAATTTTTAGGAATAACTTATTGTTTGGTCTAGGAAATCAGTTTTAATATAGAATTCAACAAATTAAAAGTTCAAGATACTATACGACCAATTTTTATATGTATTATATACATATAAATGTTTGCAATCAAAAATTTTATATTTTAATGGTGGCTTTAAACATATTAGTCCTATCTATTAGAGAGATTACAGTTAGCATACGGGTACGATTTTATAGCAGCTCAATATCGAACTGGAACTACAGCCTTTTCCACCCATGTTGCGTGGGTACGGGTATAAATGCCTTCGACTATAACCTTTCCTCTGCTGACCATAAATTAGCCTTTATACGTTGTCTACGCGGGCTTAGTACTCATGGACAAATTGCACGAGCGACAATAAATTTTGGACTTTTGGCGTGTGGCCTAACGTATCTTCTGCAATATATATTCATATATATTATTTCGATTTTTTGTACGTTTTAAAGTGATTTTATTTATATAAATTTCGAATAATATGTGACGTTCTAATAAATGATTTTTTGGCACTTTTCTAATAATAAAGCAACTTGTCCGGCTCACCACTTTGGATTTATAAATAATCACTCGACAATTGGTCAATCATATCGTGTTACAGATGTAACTGAAACAATGTCTGAAAAAGCAAGGAGCTCATTCAGCTGTATTTCTAGATATGGCACGAGAATTTCGTATATAACACTTCAAAGGCTACGCAATACCAGGGTCACTATTTATTTATATTTCGGGAATAGGAAAAAAAATTAAGCTGGAAATATATTTTTATAATTTTTTCAAGAACTCGCCGCGATGATCGATATACTTTTGCATACGATTAAACCAATTTTCAAAGCATTTATTCCATTCCGAATGAGGTATCTTCAAAACATGATTTTTGAATGCTTCAATAGCTTCTTTGGGCGCTGAAGATTGTTCAGTTTATTCTTCATGGACGGGAACAAAAAGAAATCATTGGGTTCCAAATCAAGGCTGTACGGCGGACAACCATTCAAGTTGATGTTTTGAGTGTTGAAGAACAATCCGGCGTCTCTTGTGTGTTTTCCTTATTTCACCGAAGACTTCTGACAAATAAATGGTTGTGTACCGATCAGAATTTACTGTTCTACGATCGTCTAGAGGCACTCTTGCAATATGACCAGTTTTCCCGAAGAAACAGGCCACCATTTTCTTTGAAATGCTTCGTGCGCGAATAGCTTTTGTTGGATTTGGTTCATCTCGGAACACCCCTACAGTCCACTGCTGCTTACTTTCGAGCTCATACGAATATATCCATGATTCGTCACCTATCACGATTTGATAAACGTCTTTCGAAGCACCGTGATTGAATTTCTTAAGCATTTCTTTGTACCAATCGACACGAGACTTTTTGAGCGATTTTCAAATTGTGTGGGATCCAGCGCCAACATACATTTCACACAGCTAAGTGTTCATGTAAAATAGCATATATGGTAGTGGAACTAATGTTTAGGGATACCCCAATCTCACAATAGGTGACATGATGATCTTGCTTAATTATTTCGCACAAAGCATCGACTGCTACAAGTGCAAGGTTGACGTTGAAGCTGTCAATAACATTAATGAGTAGACTAAGATATAGCATATAAATTTAACTGTTACGGGATCTACATATAGTCTAGCCAAAGTAGCAGTGCACTCACGTCGTCAAAAATTGCAGTTTATAAATTCGTATTAATTCCCGACAATATTTTCTTTCTTATTTTATTCCAGTTAAAAAGAGATAAAATACTGTCTGACAGGTTCGAACACGTAACCGAAACAGCCTGCAAAAGCCGTTCGGTCGTTAAATGTCTGCAAAATTCATTAACTTACAAACTATTGTGGCTGTTTAATTTACTACAGTTTAAGCTCTTAGATAATATATGGATTAGATATACTATAACGTTAAAATATATTATATTTTATAACATTTTAATTAATAATTACTTTATTTATATTGGAATATTGTTAAATATTGCCTTGCGACGTTTTTACGTCATAAATTGAGGTGACGTGAGTTCACTGCTACTTTGGATAGACGTGTGGATATGTGAAATTCTCATACAGAAAAATAGATTATATGCGAGTAATGATTGATTCTAGAGTAATTCCGTATGTGAACATAGAAGGATACTTGGGATTGCCGCCGGAAGCCAAGCTCAATTTTAAGGAGCATGTTAAGAAGAATTATCAGAACTTTGCATAAGGATTAAAAATGTGGTGGCTGCCTAGACGATAAAGCGAATTATTATTTCACAACAAACTGTTATCATGTGAAAGCATATAAAAGAAACTAAAGCAGGTGTGTCATAAGGAAGTGTCCCCAGTACACATTTTTACCAATGCTTTATTCTAATTTTTTTTACTCATTCTACTCTACATTTGTGATATACCATAAAAGCAGAATATTACGATGGCTACACTTGCTCTCGAAGACAATAGTGAAAAAGCCACACGAAAACTACAACAGGCTAGTGACAATATAAATAATTGGACACAAGCTTGAAAATTTAAAAATTAACGAAAATAAATCTGTGCATGTGCATTTCACCTACAATCAGACCGTACAAGCACCAATGAAATTAAATAGTACTATTATTCCATATAGCAACAACATTAAATATGCCGGAATACAAAGAAGAAAACAAAAGATCTGAAATTGAAATATAAGAAAATGTATTGGCTAACTGGAAGAAAATCACAATTATCAGTACATAATAAATTGCTGTTATATATGCAAATACTGAAACCTATATGGACATACAGAATTCAATTATGGGGATGTTCTGCAAAGAGTAACATAAACAAAATACAAATTTTTCAGAGCAAAGTCCTGAGAAGTTTTGTGGGAGCACCCAAATACTACAGGACTGAATACCTACATCTAGACCTTCAGATACCCACAGTCAGTCAAGAAATCAAGAGAATTGCAAGGGGGTATGCGAAAAGTCTCCATTCTCATGACACAGACTGAAAAGTATCAAACCATCTGATCTTGTATAGTATTGTGTAGAGACGTGCATATAATAAAAATACAGCAGTGACATGTATGAACATTATTTCACCAGAGACTTACATAGGGTCCTCCTAGTTATATACCTAGATTTAAGTTATCATAAAGACCAATTGTAGGTTAGTCGGAAACGACTAGTAACAATGTAATAATTAAATAATAAAAAAATATATATCCGCATACCCAAGCCAGTGTGAAACTACGGGGTTGTACAGACAAATTCAACATCAATATGATTCACACTTATAAAAACAAAGTTCTTTCTGGTATTGTTGATGCCCCATGGCATATTATAAATGAGAACTTCCACTAATACCTAAAAGTACCGACGGTCAGTGATGAAACTAAACGGTTTGCGACTTCAGCGGCAGTGAACGTGTCGAAATGATATACTGAAATCGATATTTTCAATGCGAAACAACCTTTAACTGGGTAAACGGGCACCTATAATAAAGCCACAATTATCGAAATTATTTTTCCCTGATCCAAATACAGTAGCTTTTATATTATGGGCTATTCTAGCTCTTGTTTTTGTCACTATGCTCCTTTTCATACAACATTGATTCTTCGCGACTTTCTCATAAAAAATTAACCCATATTCCTCAACCAACTGATTTACCTGATTTAACTCCACCAAACTTTGGTCATTCCTTAAAATAAATTCGAAAAAACTAAACTCGAGGACAAAAAACACAGTAAATGTTATTGTGTCGAATAGGGATTATATTAAAGGGAATGAAATAAGTTTAGAATATAAAAAACCGAATATAAGATAAGCATTCGAATTAGGTGGTTCGGTATATATATATATATGTATATATATATATATGTATATATATATATATATATATATATATATATATACAGATATATATATATATATATATATATATATATATATATATATATATATATATACAGATATATATATATATATATATATATATATATATATAATAGATATTATATATAAGGATAGATAGGATATTATATATAAATACAAGGGGAGATATTTAATGAACAAATATTTTAATTTTGATTTGTTTATAATTATTTGATTAAAACGAATAATTTATTAATATTTCTTCTAATATTTCTGAAAAAAATCCTAGTATTTCTATTCTGACCAAAATAATTTTAATTTTCTTCCTTTACGGTGATTATTAATTACTGTTTATACTCCTCTGGCATATATCAAGCAATTGAATTACTCTTTTTTGAGTTAATAAATGTGATGTGTTAACAATCACCTTTTCGTTTCCAGAACGAAATTATTCTGGGTGATATGTGGACGGGACATATGGCATGTATTCACGCCGTGTACCTAGCTAAATTTACTGAAACGTTATAAATACGTCTATATAACCCATATGTCGGTAAAGCGGACCGTAAACACGTGGATAATATATCTATATAATCTAATTACGTCAGATTAAAGGTTTGACGGTTGCCTTTTCCTTCTATATGACCATCATAAATTGTCCATTACAATGGCCTTTAGAGCAGATGCGAGTTAGTTTCAGTTTACGCATGACTTATTTCCCCAAATCTGATGATTTTCCACCATTTGCGGACTATGCTGCCTTGTTTAGTTATATATAGGGGACAGACAAAATAATATGCAATATAGATACATCTTGTGGCATGTTGAGAACATTGTTTCTGTGAAAATAATGCGTAGATTATAATTTAGTGTATTATACGCTTTGTTTTGCGATTATTTAAATAAAGCGAACGGTGAAATGAGTGATCTCTCAGATGTTGCTAACATTTATGGAAGGGCTGCAGTTGCTAAACGAAATGGAAGCGAAAAGAGTACTGCCAGGATCATAAGACCTGGAGACTTGAATGAGATATGGTCCGATGAATGACTGTTTACATTTTTTCTTACAAACGGCAGGGTTTATGTATGGCGAACTGCAAAAGTAGTTATGATGCGGACTGCTTGCTTCCTACATTTAAGCATGGGAGAAGTTCCGTTATGATTTGGGTGGCAATAGTAATATACAGTTGGTCCTGCCAATCATATCACAGACCGACTTACTTTAAAATTCTTACTATGACCAGAATGAATATTGTTGCCAAACAGTGCCATATTCTATGATATTCAAGAGCAGTTAATTTCTATCTCAAACATCATTAACGCAAATGGTGGAAGTTTTAGTACAGGAATGGTATATATGGAATTGAAATTGTATACCTATACCTGTTATATTATTGGAATATTGTTCTATACAATATTACATTGTAAACTATTCAGACGCTCTACGAGTCTATTCCAGAATTGCAGCTATTTTAAAAGCAAATAGTGGCTCAAGACTAGTGTTGGGAACTATCGACTGAAATAGACTATCGACTATTTAGTAATTGACTACTTTTTACTATCGACTGTTTCAGTCGCTATTTTTGGTTCGACTGATTTTACTACCTTATACCAGTGATTGTTTCTGTCGTCGGTTTTCAGTTGCTATTTTCGGTTCGACTGATTTTGTTACTATTTACTATCGACTGTTTCAGTCGTGTACTTTTAGTTAATATTTTTGGTTCTGCTAGAGTCATTCGACTGATTTTTAACGTTCTTGCTCTATCGTCCTAGTCGCGACCTTGAATTTAGTATACACAATTTATGCTTACATAGGCTTATATGTAATATATATAGTTTTATATTCTTTTTAGTAGTTTGCTTCTAAATAACAATATATTGTATATTAATATAGCAGCATTTTGGAACGATATTTTTCAAGGTTATTAATATAATAGAATAAAAAGATTAATATTGTGAATGATAAACATTAATTGTTATTGTTAAAAAATATTTGCGTTAAATAACAAATAAATATTTACTTTATTTAAAAAAGTTCTAGTAGTTATTGTGCGATCATTTTTAATTATATCATAAATGAGTTTTTTTTCTATGATTAGGTAAATCTTTAATTTTATTTGTAATTTTATTGTACATCCTTAGCATTTAGGTTTTGTTTAAGTTCTACTGTATTGTCTGTATTTATTATAATATATTATTTGAAAATAGCAATTAACATATTAAAATACGAAAAAACGTTTGTGGGGTATTATTCCACTCCATAGAAAAATTCCATTTCTTTTTAGGGATCCACAGAAAATTCAAATATAAAAGTAATTCTACTTCGTTTAAAATGAAATTATTAATTGCATGATAATAGTACTCAGTAATTATTTTTTTCCTTTTGTTTTCTAAAGTTAGTACGTGAAGGAATATGTACATCTCCGTCTCTTTCATACTACCGTTGGAAAATTAACCACGTATAAAATTAATTGCTCCAAGCAATTATCTCCGTCCTTTCGTCTCTCACAATTTATACAGGAAAAGGTTCGTAGATCTTCGTCTGACATCACGAATTTGACAAAACAGTCGAACCGTGCATTTGACTGAAATTAGTAATTACTGTTAGCTGACTGTTATTTTTTGCTATTTTTACTGCTAGTTTTTTGACTATTGACTGTTTCGACTGTTTTCAGTCGATAGTTTCTAACGCTACTCAATATCTTATTAATAAATAAATATTGTGTATATGTCAAGTTTTCGTATTATTTTATTCAACCTCTGTTATTTTACATTATTATTTTACCCTTTTTAGATTTAGTCTTGATTCTATTGTCAAGTAAGTCAATAGTATTTCTTATATTCGGAAATCAAATAATACAATTAAAGGAATTGTTGGTAGTCACAAGCCATATTCGATATAGCAAGCGACGTAAAGTCCACTCAACTTCGATCCATTACTAAGCACAAAAATATCACTGCCAAAACGACCTACCGTTATTCAATTGTTTTCGCCGATATAATATCCGCTTCTAACGAACCAACACAAAGCCACGATTTTTTCCTTAACTAAACCATAAATATTCACCATAATATTAAACCATAAAGACTTCACGAACTGAAGAGAGAAGAACGACCTGAACTCTAACCTTGCAGATCCGGCCTCAAGACAGCGACGTTGGCAAATTTAACAAATATACGGTAATTGAGATAATTTATTTGGCTTTATAGAAATTAGAAATTTTATGTTTAATGAGTGATAAAATTGCACATCTAATTTCGTATCTCCAATATATATTAGAACGTGCCTGGTCCAATTAATAGTTAATTAACCAGAAAATTACCGGCTACGGAAAAACAAGAGAGAATAGCTGTTTTTATGTTCAATAATGTTCAATATTTACACTTAATATACAATATAAATTCTCAACTTGTATTGGTGTTTTTATAGTCAACTTTCACAATTTCAACGACTATAACCTAGAAATCAAATAAAATAACGTTTGCTACACGATTTGCAGGTATATTGATTTTAGTGAAAATTATTCTTTAGTAAAGTTAGGTTTTATATTTAATTTTATACTTAAAAGACTTAATAAATTATGACAAAAACCAGAATTAATTAAAAAAGGCATTTAGAGCTTTCCCATTATATGCTTGCATCTGCATTCTGGTCATATATATGTGTTGGTAAAAGTTATCATTTTAAACAAGTGTTGAACAATGTAACCTATTTTTTGAATTCGATGATTTTGACCTTTCTGTATGCAAAATAACAGTTTGCAATTTAGTATTCTTGAGTAACTCAGCGTATAGAGACGCTAATTGTGGAACACTCAAATCAAATAATTTTGGAAACTTATAGTGATGCTGTTTTGTCGTATCCCAAATGTCCGTTTTGGTTTCAGCGATTTACAAGTAATTATTTCGTTAAAAAAACAATTACTAGAAGGATTTATATAAAACAACGAATTGCAAAACTGATCATCATCCGCTTGCATAACAACGTTGTTGCACTTTGAATGGATCGAATGGTAAAGAAGTGCGTAAATGTATCGATGATTAAATGATGGTGCTGCTGAGCCAATATCGTTTTTTCGATAGGACGCGAACTTGAGCTTATATTTTTAAATTAATATATATTATATTTATTGTTATTAACATAATTAGTTCTACAAAACCTTTATTCACTAGTACATCTATATTTACCCGAACATCAAGATGCAAAAGTTGAATATATCATACCAATTAAAATTCAGCAAATCTGTAGAGTCATTAATAAAAAACGCTGTAGATATTATGACTGAAATAGGTTCAAGAAATATATGAAACTATGGACGAAGGATTGAAAATTGGTGACGACAAATGGAAAACGAATTAAAAAAGGATATAAATTTGGGTTGATAACATTACTGTAGACTCCAATATAGATTAATTGCCTTAAAGGCTGCTCAATTTCATTTTTGAAGGACAAAAAATCGTCTTCAGTTTTTAGAACATTAATTCTACTTTAATGAAGTCCAAGTTTAAGGCATTTAAGCAGACGATTATCCCTCTTTATATACATTAAAATATATTATGTTTTCCATTTTAATGATAATTCATAATCATCCTTTACATTACAATGTATTAGATACGAGTCTATATCTCTTAAAAATTGTTCTGGAGCTACCAGATTCCTCAAGAATTGCCTCTATATACAGTAATAAAAACTTTTAATTGTAGGTATGAATCCATTTTATAGATTTAAAATTACGGGTAATTAACAAGACATTAAAGGTACATCCACAGTGATATTTTTGCTTCAAATTCAGTACACCCGAAGCTTGTAACTAAGTACTTTGGCCATTTACATGGAAAGATAATTATGGTTTTTCCTTTGTCCGATGAGAAAATCTTGAACTGTGGCAACATCACAGGGGCCAGCGACCTGATAGCACGAATTCGAGATTTTACTCGTGCACGTTGTTTTTCACGAAAAAAAATGCCGGCCTCAGGCTTTTTGTTTCGCTGCAAAAACGGCTTTAAAATTATTTGCAAAAAATGCTATTAATTAATAATGGTATTAAAGAATACGTGAAAACACCTGTTTCGTGTTTTTTCTTTGATAATTAGGTTTTTGTTAATTATTTTTGTATACCAAATAGGTCGACCTCAAAATATTTTAATACGTCAAGTGAAAAGTGTCTGGTCCGGATCGATTTTCCGATCGATGATTCGACAACTTAAATAAATCATTTTGATGTATAGATATTCAATTCTCTATAAACGTGTCTACAGAATTTTGATAGATGTCGGGAAATATGTCTGAAAATGGGATTACTTAAATTTTATGGAACAGTACATTTTAATAGAAGAGTGTAGCACCTTCTACAAACCATAATTTCGGCACTGTAGTACTTTATGAGATTTCTGGATAAAAAAAACATGAATAAACTGTACAAGCCTTTTTCGAAGCCAATTTTACACCATTAACATTGTTTTGGCGAAGCTGGAACAAACAGTAGTTGCACGATATATAGGAAGATGCTACAGGATGACTTCGTCAAAACTTTGCATCCAAAACAGTTTTTTACCGAGTCACTAAAAATGTGTATGGTCTAAAAATTGATGGTTTGGCTAGTTTCGAGCAGCTCAAGATGGACAATCCATTTCCAATAACATCAAACACTTAGCGCCTTATCCTTGCCAGCTTCCTTGACTTTGTAAGTGTTTGTGGAGGTTTTTCAGACAAGGACCACGATATTTTTGTACATTATTGCATTAAACTGGCTTTAATTTTGTTTCGGCAGCGATTTTATTGATGCAAATTGTTCCAAAATGTTTATTGATTAGTTCTGCCGTTATATCGGGGGTTATACAAGGCGAGGTACAACTTTAACATTGAAATTTCCATAATGAAAAAGAGCACTCCATTTCTGACACTGGCGTTCTCATAGAAAATATACAATTTTACATGTAGAAAAAGCGAAATATATCGAAAATTAACGAATACAAAACGTTAGTTTTATATCTACAATATTATATGAACTTTTATGTTTTAAATACGCTGCAAAATGGATTCGTGGAACAAGTATTACTGGATACAGGGGATAGACGAAACAATATGAACACCATGCAATACAAAATAACTTAATGCATGTTCGCAATACTGCTTTCGTGTAAATAATGCTACGCGTATATATTATTCAGTTTATATGCGAAGTGTCGTAGCTTATATTTCAGTATATTATAGGATTTGTTCTGCGAAGTAAAATCAAGAATGGCGAAATGTGTTATATCTCAGACTGTAATAGGGAAAATCGTTTGTTCTAGGTTAGCAGGAACGCCTGTGACGAAAACAACTGAATTGTTTAACGTTTCACTAGCTACAATAACTATAATAATGACGGCATACACAAAATATGATAAAACATCATGGACAAAGAGGAGTTGTGAGTGAAATCCGAATATGACTGAAACTGAAAGAACGATGAACATCTAAAAGAATTGTGGTTAGGCAACTTGAAACAGTCGCGGCAAATCTTATAGCAGAACACAACACTTACTTGAGTAAATACTGTTTCGACAGGAACAATACGGCAAAGCTCCTCAAATCCATGTAAGGGCTGCGATTGCGAGACCCCTTATAACGGAAGACTACGCTGCGAAAAGAATGGTACAACGATCATAAACCTGGACACTTAATGATTGAAATAATATGGTCCAATAAATCAACATACATAGTTTCTTACTAACCATCGGATTTAGTTGTGTATTGTGAACGACAAAAGAAACCTACGATCCGTTATGATTTGGGCGACAATATCGTGGTATTCATCTGGTCCACATATCCTCAATGATAAAGTTCTTACTGTGATAAGCATATTACTACCAAACACTGCCAACAGTCTTGATTTGAGCAACATCAGAATATGATCAGACATAGTTGAAACGTTATGGACAATTTAAGAGTAAAGAGTGAGGAGTAGATTTCCGTCTCCAACATCATTGAAGTAATTGGCTGCGGATGTTTAGGTACAAGAATAGGCCAAAATTCCTTTGGAAATATTCAGACGCTCTACGAATAATTGCAGCTATTTTAAAAGCAAGTAATGGTTCAAACCTTTATTAATAAATGCATCTGGTGTATTTGTTAGGTGTTCATATTATTTTGTTCATCTCCTGTATATGCGACTTTACATCCATCTATCAGGAAACTGGGATTTAAACATCCATTCGTCCTTATATAAAAAAAAATTGTCAGGGCAATTTTGTTTAATATTTATTACTTATTACCATTAATATATACAGTCTATTCTAAGTTTTTTAGTAATGCGTCGTGGATGTTTGTGACGTCGAAACATTACAATGTTGCCGCATCAACTTTGAGTTTTAATTCAGTTTGGCTTTGACATACAAAATAATTCTAATCTAAATGAAATAATTGAACAAAAATGTTACGAAATATAATTTATTACAACATTATACTATATCTAAAAACTACAGTTAATTATACAGAAACAATAATTTATAGGTAAGAATTAAAACCTCTTATCACTATTGTTTTTAAGAATTTTGCATACGTCTGACAACTTGTCGCCATCCAGTTGTCAGATGTACGCTAATTTATTCAAAATATTAGTTACAATTATTACAGGTTACAAAACGGCAAACATTATTTTGATATTTTGATAAATTTTAAGTCGTTCCGTAATATATCATATTATTTCGTTTGAAAATGGCAAAAAACAATAGATATCATAAAAATCATAAATTGGTCATAAATTGGTTGCGACATTAATAGGTTATTTCGAAAATGAACGGAAGCGCTCTTTTGCCGGTAAATTCCGTTCGAGAGGTAATTATTGATGATATTAAATAATATAAGTCCCTCCAGTATTATTGAAAATGTGTTTTATCAGGTTGCTGCCGTGCTAAATATTAGTGTAGATACTGTAGTAACATCGATTACAAAACGGAGAATAATACGTTAGATTCACCCAAGGAAACCCGTCTACATATAAAGTGGGTGACGAATCTTGACCATCTTGATATTGGCACTATATGAGACCAAATATACGAAATGTATAAGAACAGTAAGTACACAAACTATTTTATGGATATATACATAATTTAGTAAAATTATTTTGGAGAAAATTGTCTCTCTGGAAAGTATACATAAAAGAATTAGGGACATGCAAGATTTGTGTGCACAGATATTATTGTAATTGTTCAAAATTAAACATAAGCATTAGTTTAGAACTTATAAGGAGAGAATGAATACTAACTGTTTTGTAGATATGGTAAATGCATTAGACAGAATTCAGTGATTAATTTTATCAAGAATGGTGTACACAGGTAGTAGCAGTAGAAATAAAAATACAGTGGTACCAAGATAACTTGCCAAGCAAACACCATCGAAGGAAACATCGAAAAGTTCTTCGATAATATATGTATTAGATGTTCTATAATGTTAAAATAAATTATATTTGATAACAGATTTGTTCACTTATTTTATTAAGATTAGAATTTTTTTGTATGTCAAAACCAAACGGAACTAAAAGTCAGAGTTGATGCGGCAACATTGTAATGTTTCGACGTCACAAATATCCACGACGCATTACTAAAAAACTTTGAATATACTATAATTATTACCGCGTTACAAAATTGGTGAATTATTTACATTATTTTAAATAAAATTTGAGTTAAAACACAAAAAAGTTAATCGCGAAAAACCTTGAAATTGCGGAAACGTTACTACAAGCCCATCTTCAGTCATTAAAACACTATTAAGCAATAGATACTTTGTTCTTTGCTTAACCGAAACAGGATGAACTGGTCTACTCGACAAGGGTATTGAGGCTAACGTAGAATATTTTATACTATTAAAAGGTAAGATGACGTTGTTCGTGTCCTGAACACTTGTTTGACGCGAAACAGTTACTGGTAGTTACGTTATTTGGAGTTGTGTGTTGTATCATTCCATATATTACTATATTACGGGTAATTTATATCGACAAAGTTGCTATAAAACTTATTTTACAAGTACTAATAAGGTAATAATAATCGGACGATCAATAACAATTAATATTATTAATTGCTATTAGTTCGAATGTGTATATTAATATAGTTTTAGATATTTTATACTCTCAGTTTCTGCCTTCAAAGTATTTCAAGTATCTTTTTTTTAACGGTAATTAAATTAATTTATTGTAAGAGTATTCAAATTAGTCTACAGATGATTGATTCATTTTCTCAACTTGTAAGTTTCTGCTTGTGAATAATAATATTGAGGAAAGATATATTACATTTCCACCATAACTAAAAACAGAGAAGTTGTATTATTAACACCACCTCAAAAGGCTAGCATATTTAATTAGGTATTTCTTAATTGTTTTTTACGCTCCTTTCTTACTTCCGTCGATTGATATCAAATTACATAAGAATATCCGGGTAAAAATAGGATTCTTCTGTTTTAAATTTTCATACAATGTTTGTCTCGACGGTTTAGTTAGTTGCCGGATAGCTGGGTATGGTAGTCTATCCTGAATCTTAGGCTGATTTATTCATGAATAAGAACTAATTGTCTAAAATAAATCAATGAGTAGATACGCACAACCAGGAAAAGAACTTGACAAGTTATTCTTTAAGTTGAAAACACAACTGAGAACAAAGCCCAGAAAATACATTAACATATATATTAACAAGGCTGTGGAAAAATAAATTAAATTTTTCCTAATGGATAGATTTAAAGATAATATTTCCTAGACAATTCTAGAGAGATAATAAAGTATTTAATCAGTTAGAAGTTATTGCGTCTTGAAAACAGAAATTCTAGAATATTTACAGTGAGTATAACTTTACCAGATAAGTAGCAAAAGGTCATCGATCAATAAGCGATAATGAAATCAAGTTGAGAAACTTGAAATAGCAAACTTTCTTACCTATGTATGTGTACATAAGAGAAAAAATATCACATATATTTATTTCCTCATAGTTTATGAATTTGCTATTTGTATTACTAGAACTATTTACAAATGTTTTATGTAATATTCTTGGTATATGTTTAACACTCAGCCTGAAATATCTACACATATTAGAAACAAGAAAAAAGATTGCAATTGCTTGTGAGTTATTTAGGTTTTCTTAGTTATTTTAATAATCTTGTTGCTGTCAGAGACGTGCTACATAATTGTTCTGGTAAGCCTTATTTTCATTGCAGTAATTTTATTTCACTTTAATTTTTTATATTACATACGTTCATTTATATTGATATTTAATACAAACTAAATGAAAAATATTGAGATATTTGTAGGTTTTTCAATATTATATGATATATAAATATATAATTTATTGGTCCATGGTTTAGAAATAAAAAATAATTATTTAAAACGCATTAGACTCAAATTATTTTACTAAATATTAATCCGAAATAATAGCATTCTCTAATATTTTTTACTGATATTTAAATACTTACTTAAATTAATGATATTGATAAACAAATATTTAATATACATTAGATACATTTTTCAAAAAATATGAATCTTAATTTATAAGACCTTTTAGAACATGTCTTAAAATGCATCAGATAAATCAAGATTTACGAAGAAGATTACTTATATCTCCAGGTAACTTCACGTAAATGAAAAACGACCACCGGGTGAGCCTAAACAGAAAAGGTGGGACACTATTCAGAAATTTCAAGGATGTCCGGTTCCATAATCGAGAGTTTTCAATGTTTGAAAGGATCCTCGTGTCTACAAAATATAATATATCAATTAAGTTTTGACCACTTTTATTAATGGACTTCAAAAATGGAGGAGGTTCTATGTTCAGCTGTATATATATTTTTTATATATGTTCACAAATCTCTCCATCAATTGTGTACCGATTTAAAAATTCTTATTTTATTTGAAAGAGTGTACTTCCAAAGTGATTCCATTAGAACCAAGTTAGGATCTGATGGTGGAATCCGCGGAAATCGAGGGAGACCCTCAAATTTCAAAAGTATGTACAATGTTTTCACATATTTTTTTATCTAAAATAATGAGATATTTGTTTATAATATAATTGCTGAGATGATGTATCGAAAGACGCAACTCGTCAATAGTTAAGAGTTATAGGATATTATTTAAATATTATGGGAACATACAGTACAACAATTATATACTTTGAGGTTATTTAAATAAGCTGATGATGAAAGCAGGGGTTTTTCAGGAGTTTTTAGTAAGGGTTTGCTTACCAAAGTCGTTTAGTGGAAAATTCGTTCAGTTTCCTTTTTAAACAATAACCATATCATACGAAAAGCCGTAGAAATACAGTAAATTGCCTCTATGCTGTAGTGGTTAGACCATTCAGCTCACACGCGGAGGTCGCGGGTTGAACTCCTTTCGATTTTGTTGTTCCAGTTTGGTTTGGTTCATTGTTTTTTTTATTCCGATTTTTCCTCATATGGGCTTCACCTTTAATTTACCTACTCATTGTAATACTTAATAAAATAACTGCATAATTTTTTGAGTAAATAGCTAACACTAAACAGAGAAAAATAAATTTTTAAAAAATATGAACGACTTCAAAGAATAAATAAGGAACTCACTAAAAAGTAAAAAATAATCAAACTTAGATTTTTAACAGAAAAAAAAATTTTGAAATAACATATATACATAATAATCGTTGTAATAACTAAATAAAAATAAACAAAAACCTTATTTAACCCATCTACTACACGTATTTTATATTCTACTATATACACACAATTTAGCTTAATACCTACCTAAACCTATTTATCTATTTACAATATAGTATTACACAGTTATAATATTAATATAAATATATTTCTTTTAAAAATATTCTTTTGATATATATCTTAACTTTATGAACATTATTGATTTGTACTACTACTTTGATATGTAATAAAATAAAATAAATAAATAGAAATAACCAAAGTTATTAGAAAGTAAACTTTGATCTGAACTCTAGTTTTATTCTTAAAGCTTTGACAACATATCATAAAGAGCAAATATAGAATTCTAGCAATTCTAGCGATGCAGCCTTTAATGCCAAAGCAATAGACGGTTTAGTTTGTTTTTTATCAATTGAAATGTATCTAGACTGGATCTACTACCCTACATGAGCAATCATTTTATTCAGTCTGAGATGGTCAGATATCATCTTTGAGATCTTTCGTACCAATTTACTTAGAATTTTCTAATTTAAATTCCATTGTGTTCATTTTAATGATATAAAGTACACACACAATTTTTAAAATGTTAATATACACGTTAATATTTTTATTACTTTTTTTAGAAAATTTACAAATATTGCTTCAATGAATATTTTACGGTTAATATATTATACTGCTCTGATGTTTCTTGGATTTATGAATAAATTAGAACTTGTTTTGACTAGACAATTGGAGCATCCATTATATTTTGAAAAGTTCGCCTAAAAAACAGACGACCCAGTTAATATATATGTATCTCTTAAGTTTAAAGTCCCATAACTTTCTTTCCTTGCTATCTGTCTAATAGACTAATTTAAAATACCATTTTAGTTACAATAATGCTACATAAATCAAGTCGACTGGAGATTATGTTTTATTTATGCTTTCGGACGGTCTGTTTTGCCTTGAACTTCAGTTTATTTTTCTTTTAATTTGATCATTATCATAATGATCCTTTATTTGAATTTCTCGGGTAGTTTCACATTGGGATGATAAAAGTATGCCAACTTTTATTTGTGCCAAATATAATTAGTTTGTGATTCTTTGGAAAGTTAAATAAAATTTTTTGTAGAATTTGACAGATTCAATTTTAATTTAAGAAAAAATGCATTTGCGAGCAATTAAGCTTTTGATCGGGTTTGGCATTTGGGATTAATCTGTAAGATGAGCAAATTGTTATCGCGTAACTATCGTAAATTGCTGGAGTCATATTTAATCGGAAGAAAATTTAGAGTATCGCACGAAATGGCGTTCTCGACATTTAAAAATATCTCGGCTGGAGTTCCACAAGGTAGCGTTTTAGGACCTCTCCTGTATCTGCTCTACACTGCTGACATTCCAACAACAAAAGAAACACTTCTTGGAACCTTTGCTGACGACACAATTATTATGGCAAAAGATATATCTCTGCCTAGGGCAATAGAAAAAGTGCAAATGGCAGTCAACAAAATCTGCAAATGGACGAAAGATTGGAAAATTCAACTTAATAGCTCCAAATCTGTCCACGTTAATTTTATTTAAATTTATTATTAAATTTTTATTATTAAAATAATAAAAATTTAATTACATCACTCAATGGATGCCCTATTCCTCAAGCAGAATCAGCTAAATACCTTGGAATCATTCTTGATTAAATTGGAAGCATCACGTTAGACAAAAAGCAAAACACATTAGAACCAAAATAAAACAACTATACTGGTTAGTTGGAAGATACTCTCAACTTGATCTCAAAATCAAATAGGTTGATCTATAATACAATTATAAAGCCAATTTGGACCTGTGGGGTGCAAATATGGGGTTGCACTAAAAATTCAAATCAACTAGTCATACAGCGCTGTCAAAACAAGGTTCTTCGATTGATTAGGAATGCCTATCGCTATGTAACCAATGAAGAACTGCACGATGACCTGGAAATCAAATGGATTTGCGAAGTTATCCAAGAGTTTGCCTTGAAACACGAAAGAAGATTGCTAAATCATACTAACTGGAACATCATACTGGAAGCAATACAACTGCTGGACAGCGCGCAGGATGTCAGGAGATTGAAGCGAACAAAAACCATACGAACTTATATAAAGTGTATACATTTAGTGTAAACTATACCTATAAGGTAATAATTAATAAATAATTATAATTTTATAATTGAGGAATACATACTGCTGTATTTTCTCGCACTCGTCTTACTTGTGAATTAATCCAAGTACATAGGAAAAGTAGTAATAAATTAATTGTAAATTAAGATTGTACTAATAAAGTAATAAAGATGTTATAAAAAAAAAATTGCGAGCAACTGCTTTCAAGACATTTTTGAGATCGAAGCAGATATATTTTTTAATTTCTTTTATTTCTGTGCAATTAATATTCACACATAATTGGTTTAATTTTGAAGACAAATGAGGTTCTGGTTAATACTTACTGGCTGTACTTTGTAAATTAACTATCAGGCCTATCAATTACTTTTTATATAATATTTTTATTGCGTTGAACTTATTTTTACTTTTTTACATCAACTTGAAGAAAAAGGCGGCGGAAAGTCATTCAATGTTGTGTGACGCTTATGACCACTATACTCCATCGATTTCAACGTGTGAGTGCTTCGACGTTTTAAAAATGGTGATTTTGACACCGAAGGCAAAGAGTGTTCTCCACAGCCAGAAAAAAATATGAAGGCATTACTCGATGAAATCAGCAATGAGGATAGCTGTCGATTACAATTGATAGGTTTGAGAAGAGCACTGCGCTAAAAACGGCCGGAATACGAGCAAGGGTACAACAATGTTATTCTTCAGCATGATAATTCTCGGCATGTTGAAGACAAAACCAGCGAAAACATGTTTGTGTCAATATATCAGCCCTGAAGTATCTGGGCAGTACTTCACTTCTTATGAATATACCTAAAAATAAGTCAATTCGTGGATACTCTCATGGAATCCATAAATTGCCTCAAAATATGAAAAAGTTCTTATGGACAATACTAATATAGGCCTAATACTATTATAGGCCTAATATATAGATCAAATGAATCTATTAGAGAAGATCAAGATTAGTACAATATATGCGTTTGCACAAGTGTTTGTTTTTATATGTTTTACAAAGTTTTATAAAGAGAAAATATTTGCTGGAAGAATAATATTGTATATAACACTAATGATACTGTGATGCTAAGTAAAATTCTGTTGTATCTTGAAAAATAGTCCATTTATGGATGCACATGTTTCAATTATTATCTAGTAAGTTAACGGACTAGTTGTTATTAATTAATTTGATGGCGATACCATGGTCATATCTTTGCGTTATTACATGTGGTACATATCTTTAGATGTTATAATGATATAATAATTGTTAATAAACATAATAAATGAGGAATGTTGGTATAGTTTACGTTTTGATTATTGTGGTAGTTTTTATCGCAGTTTCTTATTATTTAGCAAACTCTATTCCTATTAATTAAGTGCTTAATACTTAAATATGTACGCCACAATATCTTTCATCATTTAAATCTTAAGCTCTTCTCCAGAAGATATGCACCCATTCTTTTGTATGCCCTAATATAAGACAATTCGTTTGTTAAATAGTCTGTATTAAAACATTCGTTGTATAAACTGCATTTTACATACATGTCATAAAATAATATTGAAATATGAGCACGCATCGACATATTTTACCAAAACTCCAAATTCAATCATAATTTATAATGTTAATCATGTTTTTCTTATAATAGGCTAAACAGAATAACTTGAAAATGATATGTTGATGATACTAAGGCTTGTTTCGATAATATTTTCAATATAAGATCTTATAGATCAGAAATATATATTATATATAACATTAATATTAGTAATAAATTTCTGTATATTAAAACATATTGAATTATATGCAAAACTATCTCAAGAACTGATACTCACTGAACTCTTTTAAATGACATTTAACTAAAACTAATTTACATTAAGTTTAATAATCAACAAAGTATTAATAATTTTAAATTGCTACATCACTAAACATTACAACAAAAGTATCATGAGTAAGATTATTTTCACAACTGCAACAACTTAAGAGGACGTTTGTCCTCTTCGTCGTCATTAACATGGACTATTAAATGAAATAATTAAATGAATAAATAATATATATTAATTAATGTGAATTAATTAAAACAATAGCGAAAACAATTCAGTAAAGTGCTTAATTTTACAATATTTTTTACAATGTAAAAATTATATTAAAATAATGTATTTATAATTATTAAATGTACTATTGACTTCTCAAAACTTAGGTCTAAAATGTAAATAAATAAAATAATTGATAAAATGTTCAAAGAATAAATTGTCATATAGTTACAAATTTTATTGTATTAATCGTTAAACATTTAAAATATTTATCAAATTGTTATTAATAATTTATAATTTCTTCTATTTGTGCCATGTGTTCTATCTAGGAGAATTATGTAGTTATTTGCGTTTTATCTACATATTTTCATTACTTCATTTATGTATTAATTTTTATCATTTATTCATATTTTTCACCTAAAATGTATATTCAAAAACAATAAATTTGCATCGTTCTTTACTTATTTATTCTTCTATTCGATCTTTAAAAGAGTTAGTGAATGTATTTATCTCAAACTATCATTAAATTTGTTTTCTATGGCTTTGGTTAATCTAGTGATTTCTATTTTGCTTCGTGTCCCATATGAGGATTAAAAATCCACACATGAGAAATTCACTTTAACTTTTGATGGACAAATTAATATATTTATTACCCGCAATAATCGGTTAGTGCTTTGTGAAGAAATGCATTTTCTAATAAAATCAGAAGTCGGAAATGTATCCGAAGTTAATAAATAATAAAATTTACAGAAAAATCTTAATATATTTTATAATTATCTCTAATACATTGATATGCTATGTCTCTAGGGCCTTATCAGTTCTGAAGCAAGAACAATTTTTCAAATTAATCAAATTAATTCAAATTCTTAAAATTAAAATGCATTGATTGATGTTTATATTATGAATCTGAAAAGGCTGCTTGCGAAAATCTAAAGACCTTTTAAACTGAGCACAGATGATTATTGTTATTCTAGAATTTTGTTTATCTGTGTTGGGATGAAAATTTGGAATATATCCTGTTTTTCCTTCACGGCTAAATATACCTTCCTATAAAACGGATCCGTTAAGTTGTCCCTACAAATAAAGTAAAATATAACTTTATATGATAATAATTATTTCTTAATCGTTAAATCATAACTACCCTAACATTTTAATAATTGGAACAATACGGGAAGTAATACAAAATCTTAAAGAACACTGCTTAAAATCAATCAAAAACATTTATCAATATCTTAACTCAACGAATTTCTGTGTTAGTATCGTTTCAAATACAAACCGTAAGGACATTTCTACCGATTTAAAATTGCTCTGCTGGCATTTTACAGTACTGCGTTGCCAAATTTATCTCACAACGTACAATTTCACGTCCGTAGTCGATTTACATACCATAGAAACGGCGAATAATCTACTCTGTTATAATTTGAGCTGGCAGCGGGTCGGTCTGATTATCCGTCCCCGATCTGATATATGACCAAGTATCGACATATTTTACCAAAACCTGGAAAACCTGCTGGTAAATACTTAAACAAGAACTTCTCAATCATATTCGCCATATATTATTCTTTCCTATAACGAGTTTGTCTCGACCTCCATGGCATAGTTTAATTCACTAACACTGTTATTTCTATCAGGCAGCAGGTCTCCCAGATCCAATGAAAATGGAGCCTAAAATATTTGTTTATATATTATGTGCCACCGATCTGATAGCTATTCCTGGTGGCTTGATTTGAGCGTATTCTGTTTTATTGGAATTTATTTATTTGTATGGCATATCACACAAAAATTTTATATATAGATTATAATATTGCCCTTCGTCCACACTACGTAGCAGCAATAAGCGTCTACAGCATGACCGATTGGGCTTATTAGTTCAACAGAGCTTATTACTTATTTAATTATTGCATAATACAGTTCCCAAGTTCTCGAATCTGAGGCTATTGTAATTTATAATATCAGATAATACGTCAGTAATGATATCACTGATTTATTTTTTTAAATTAATGCTCAAGTAATCTGTAGCTTTCTGCAAGCCATAGCTCTTGAATATTTTTACGTATCACTATGTTGAATAGGAATGGAGGGAACGAACGAACAAAAGAATTAGATAAATGGTTTCGCATCCTCACACATCCAATAAGTATTGTAAGATACGAAAAGCATATATAACCGCGATTTGATTGAAACCTCCGTTGCTATTCTTGGCTTGTTTTTTACAAGATCTTTGATTTCTCTCATGTATAATTATGAAGAACACTTATTCAGCAGTTAATTTACTTATTACTTGATAAATTTTTATAGTCTCCGCTATATTCTTTTTTCATTATCAGAACCCAGTTTTGCTCTTTCTTGCTGAGGGTACCTCCTTCGATCGCCAATTCGTGCATTATGATATTTTAGGCGTAGTTACCAAATAATTAAGAATGTTCTGTGATAATTAAATAAATAAAACAATTATATTGGATTATCATATTTTCTGCACAAATATATGTTGAATGTTCTTCGTATATATTGCGGTATATAACAATAAAACAAAAGGAATACATCAAAGGTACTGTTTTAAATCATGTATGTATATAACCATTCCTTCGGTAACTGTACCTCAATTGACAGTTTCCTGTTTTACCGAGTCGCGTTTGAACCACGGCAATTTCGAATTTCATAAGGAAATTGCAATGTCAGGTCAGACGGGACGAATCATGAGAAATATTAGACAATAGAGACATTTAATCCGTTTATTTCTTCACAGTTAGCACGGCAATTTCAAGAAATTATTATAAATCAACGCAGATAATTAAAATACGTGTATTTTATAAAAAAAAACTGGAGTCCTTTTATGGTAATAAAAACATTACCGTATATCTCTCACCGAATATAATCGTTTACCTTGAAGTATCGTTGCTTATTTGTATTCTTGGGCATCATATCGCTTTATTTGTGGAGTGTAACCAGTCCTTCCTGGCGAAAATAAATCCGTATCTGACTAGAAATGTATTTGATGTGCATGAGTGATGTGCTAATAAATTCAGAGATGGCTTTTAAGTTGCCATTCGTACGAATTCATCATCATCCATTTTATGATCGTAAAATAGGAATACTGTCAGGTAGTGCGATGTTAGCTAGAAATTGATTGTTGCGTTCTTGAGGAAGAACCTCATTTAATAAGGCTTTGCGCTATTGAATCAATCGATGAATCTCGATCGACGAAAACAATTATCTTAAAACTTCACCATTAAAATAATATGAATGAGAGGTTTATCATAGATTAAATGGTAGTTGATATTGTTTTATCAAAATTTCATTACACAAAATGTCTGTGATGTTATATAATTTGAGCAAATATTTATTATTTTTAACAATAAAAATGTTTTGAGCACTGACTTTGATTGAATTTTAAAATCACCATAAAAACTACCGATAAGCTCTAATTTTTGTGGTACTAATAATCTAGCTGCTTTTTTATCTTTTGAAGTAAATTTAATTATAAATTTGGAGGTTGGGGACTAGGATAACGACACAGGATAAGTCAAGGGCACCAAGTTAGAACTTAAGTTTAGTTCCATTATACGAATAGCTGAAAGATAATGCGTTTTGCTGTACCTATGGTTTTACGAGAACCTACAAACTATATAGATGATTTTATCATGAAACAATGTACAAGTACTCCAACTGCTATTCGGCCTATTCACACAGTGTATGAAGAAAGTAGAACTCACCTTTCAATATTCCTGGTTTTTATCTATAAAGATGACCAACTGCATAGATTGAGCCAATAAGTCGTTGGTTTATTACGTAAGGCGCTTTTAGCATATTTTTGAACCCCCTTTCCCTATGTCAGAAAAAATATGAATAAGCCCACACTCACTGTTTAATATTTATTACCAATGGGAATTAAATACACCTTTTGGGTTGTTTTATCTTTTATTTTGTACTTTCAAGACCCTTCTTAATCCATGCAAGAAAAATAAGAGCTTCCAAATCGTCTCAGGTAATAAATAAGTGGCCCTAACGTTCTAAGATCGTGATTTGTCATAGCTTATGGAGTCAAGATTATAGCAATGTAATCTATATAAGCAACAATAATAATAATTTTCTAGCAACGTTAAAGATACTTTCTTCCTATTTCTAAAGATAATTATAAATAAATAGTTAATAAAAGTGTTTCTTTGTTATATCCGTTTTTGATAAGTAAAAATTAAAAATTGTTAATTAACAATAACTTATTTTTCTTGTCAAATATGACTGTAATAAAAAAATGGCAAGATTTTCGAGATATTAAATTTTCATAAAGTTTTAAAATTTACTACACAGGACATTTATGTAAACGGTTCTTTGAGTTGTGAAAAAAATTTTCGTCCTTTTTACCGATGGGGTCTTTTGTTGATTTATTGATTATTTTTTTTTTGAATGTTTATCTTACATTAGATATGCTTAGTACGATATTAAATTACGATATTAAATTAGACTACTTAAGCTAAACTTAAGATTAAGATTATAAAGTTGACACATATACGTTTATACGTTTATAAGTTCATGTGATCTGGTTCGATTAAATATTTTGATTTCCTGCGTGTTGTCCCGTAGTTATATTGTTACTATGATTTAGTAACCTTATTTCATGATTTAAGGCGACATTTTGGGTAGCTTCGTAAATCTATTTGATGTCGAGGACATCGAGTGTAGTTATTAATTAGTTACGTAGCTATAGGTATTGGTAATTAACAGAAGAACTTTGTTTTGGCATCGTTGTTGTACTAGTTGATTTGATATTTTAATGCCAGCCCTTAATTGAACCCCATAAGTCCAAATAAGCTTTAAAACCGACTGATAAACCAATATCTTTTATTTTAGGACAAATTGGGAGTTTCCAACTAACTAGTATAGTTTCACTCAAATACAATTTCTCTATAAAACCATTATTTCAAAAAAAATGCAGGAGTCTCTGTAAATCAAATCTGGAGGATATTGGTCAATGGGGAATAATTCGAAGTATTACATGCTGAACTGTTTTGAGAATATATGTTTTATTTGCTATTGATATTGAGCTGGTTCAAATGTATTGAAGTCAGGTCTATAATATTGGAGCTGGCTTCACATATTGAAATGAGATATTTTTTATTACACTTGAACAAATATGCTTAAAGAATCAACTGTATCACTAATTTTGCATAGGCATAGCCTAAACAGTTATAGACTTGGACAACGGTTAAGGCAATATTTTTCAATAGGTTTAGCAATTTCCTGAGGGTAGAGACTCAGTAACGTTTATCAAGTTACTGTTTTATTTCTATAGTATTTTCTTCACCACAAAATAACATAATCTACAAACATCAGAAATATTATCGGTTTGTTAGTAATATTTATTGAATGTTACCTTATTTCTAGATCTATTATCATTTAATTAAATATATGTTTATTATTATCAAGGATATTTAAAATATGATATTGGCTAATTAATGCCTATTGCATCATTTATAGGAAGTACATAGTTACAGTAGGGTGTACCTTGAAGGCTACATTTATATTATCAAACAATCAAATTACAAACATGAATGAAGCAAAAAAAATATTAGTCTATTGTTTGACATAGTAAACCAGCTGAAAGAGATTCGTTCAGCAGCAAGCTGTCGTAACATTAATTGTAAATTCAAATTAGCACAAAAAACCAAACCACGGAATGTTTTTTAGATGAATAAATTTGTCTATTTATTCAGCACATTCCAGGAAGTAACTAGTTAAATGGTTTGACATGAGAATTTAGCAATATTCGATTTCTTGGCGTCTTATATTAAATAGGGAGTGAATTTTTTCGACGAACTAAGGATAATAATAATCAAGAAAATATTTAAAATTATTCCGAATTGCTTCGATATCAACAAAATTAAAAAAGAACTAACGGGTACCTCGAAACCTTATGAATATTAATAAGCATTAGCCCACATTTCCATTTTTTAGTTGTCTGTTTGATTGTTACGCATTTGGAAGCTATAGTTAACGAAATTTATCAGCTAATTTGTTTTTTTACAGGACGTTGAGTTTTTAGAACGCCTGTAACCTAGTAAACAAAAATATTGGTGTTGCTAGTATTAGTTTTCACTCAACCTGAATAATATTTATAATAATTGATTATTATTAGGATTTTTAGAACAAAAATTATAAGATATAACATATTAGGTAAAACGCTGATTAGCACCAGGTGACGTCACGCTTTATCAAACATTATTTTAACATTTTTACATCTCGTTTTAATAATAGACATTAATGCTAAACAAAAGGATAATTTTAGTTAAGTAACATTATACTAATTATTTTTTGATGGGGTTCTTATAGATGGCGTAAGTTATCACTCTGGAAACATCTTTAACTAAAGCCAGATTAATACTTTCTCACTTGCTACACGATTCGTGAAAATCTACGGCACATATGCCTTATATTACAGTAAATGAAAATATTTTTAAAAAGCAGCAGTGCCTGCTGATGGGCAGTACTTTAAAAGGTAATAATTTTTTCATTTTGACTATTCGCATAGAACATAATGGGATTTTATGCAAAATCGGAAAAAGTATTACTGACATTTTATATGTATGTAAGAAAGCACTCGAATTTTCGTCATAAAAATAAACTGAGTTTTAAATCCTTGACAGGTTAGCAAGACATTCAAACAAAATAAATGAAATAAATAAAAAATAATAAAAAAAATATATTAGCAAGTTGAAAATAAAATTTAATTTATATAAAACAAATACAAACACAAATATAAAATGTTAATATCACTACATATGCCGATGGTACTGTGACACTTGTTTTTGAAGACAATATCAAGGAACTGCAACACGCAAGTGATAATATAAATAAGTGGACTCCAGACATGGGAGAAAAGGACTCGAACTAAAATACAAAAAAAAATATTGGTTATTTGGAAGAAAATCTAAATTATCTGTTCTGAAGGAAATTCTCAAGAACATAACATGAGGAAAGACTCCACTTCCATGTAAACTCCGAAGAGCTGCAACATTTGGACAATACTAAACTAGGACACTAATTCAAGAGAATCAAACCAAGTAAACTTTTATTTTATTAGTAATTAAGTAAAGTTCAATAGGTAGATAATTACCTGGTGTTAAGATACAGAAACAAATTGTAAGTTAGTCTCTTACGACTAGTGATAAAATATTAATAAACAATAAAAAATATCTTTTTTTTAAATTTTTTTTCAGGTAATTGATATTGTTTTATCAAAATTTCATTGCATAAAATGTCCGTCATGTTATATAATTTGAGCAAATATTTATTACATTGCCCAATAATAAAAATGTTTTGAGCACTGACTTTGATTGAATTTTAAAATCACCATAAAAACTACCGATAAGCTCTAACTTTGGGGGTATAAGTAATCTAGCTGCTTCTTTTATCTTTTGAAGTAAATCTTTTAAAGTTCAATAGGTAGATAATTACCTGGTGTTAAGATACAGAAACAAATTATAAGTTAGTCTCTTACGACTAGTGATAAAATATTAATAAACAATAAAAAAATTTTTTTTTTTTAATTTTTTTCAGCTTTTGATATAAACAACTAACAAATATATCTCTCATATCATAGAATGAAATGAGTATGTATGCGTTATCGTCTGAGGTAAGTTTAAATTGTGTAAATCAAATGAAATAATGTGACTTATAGAGTGAAACAAGTTCTTTGATATCCTAAACAGTATTAAAGTATATTATTTCTGGCTAAAAGTAGCATCCAAACTAAAGGAAATTTCGAGCCAAAGTAACAAAATACTAATTAACTAATTAAAACGAAAACTAACTTTTTCCATAGAAAACAATGTTTTAGCCATCACAAAACCCAAATTTAAGTCGACTTAAGTAAATATGATTTAAACATATTTGTTATTTATATTACACAAATTATTCTGAAATTATATTGAATAACTATATGAAGAACTATTGATAGTTATTTATTTTAGAGTATTCTTATCAAGTAGGGTTTTTCTGGACTGGATCTACCGCTTGACGTGGTCTCCGACCCATGATCCTCGGCATTAACCCTATCGATTGGCGAGTTAACCAACTTAGATATTATTCCAGAAAACATCCGGTCTTACTCAGCCTGGTTACTGGCATGATTGGGATGATTTCCGTGCAGGATTTTGTATTTTTGCCATATGGATAATTATAGTTATGAATCACAAACATTAATTCATAACCATACCTTAACAAGATTCGCGACTATCACAAGAAAACATATTTAATAAAAAAAAATTGGCAGAGTTTTGGTAGGGAAATTTTGGATAAATCCATCGTATGGTCCAGACGAAGCATCTTCTGATTATTATTTTAGCAATATCTCGAGAAATCGCTCAATGAAATTAAGTTGTTGCAAAAGAGTTGATGCAGCTTTTTAACGAAAAACTTGTGAGCGTTTTACAAATAGACTCTACAGCAAAAATGACATAACACTTTTAATAAGAACAAAGCTTAAAATTGTCAATAAAAATAATAAATACGAATCTAAATAAATCGATTTTCACACAAAGGCAACCAGTTTAAAAGACGCTACGAACTTTTTCCCAGACATAATATTACACTCGCGACTTATCTCCGTAAACGAGGGTCGTTTTTTCGAACCGACTCCAGCATTTTCTTTTGTTTTGTCTGCGGTCGAATTCGAACTTCACGACGGCGATGTATTTTGACCTCAGGCAAATTTTTCGAATACCTGTTACCTTAAAAGCTTGAAAGGTTTCATAATGGCACGGCCCATTTGTGGGAAGGTAGGGTCAAATGTTTCTTTCCCATGAATATGTTTTTACAACACGAAAGTACAAATAAATACAAACAACAAATATTTACTGTTTTCGTTATATTTGTTTTTGGTTTCTAATATGCTATGGTACTTTAATAATGTTTCCTAGCAATTTTAACTTAATAATCTCTCAATTTGCCTGAAAATATATTTTAAAGTTGCTGTCAAAAATTTTACTTTTCTCGTGTTTTATGACTGTGACGACATGTGAAGTAAAAGAAAACTAACTAAATCATTAGTTTCTGTGAAAGTACTACAAATCATAGATAAAATAGTAGTGTTTTTTTTTAGTTTTTCAGTATTATTACTAGTGAACAGTTTTGGGATAACTGATGAAATGAAATAATGAAATATTTTTAAGTTCTACATAATTTCCGTGAATTAAATACTCTTAATTTAACGTTTCTCCAACATCAGTCCAATCTGGGAAGTTTGGGAAGAAATAAAATGAGGGTGGCAAATCTGGAGAGTATGGTGGATGCTCGAGCATATTGTACCCCAAATGCTGAGGATTTTGTATCTCCAACGCATCTTTGTGTAAGTAGGTTGTCTTGGTGAAAGATGACCGTTTTCTTCTTCAAGGTATCCTCTCGCAAATTCTAGCATATAATTGGTAAGGAAGTTTGATCAATATTCGCATGTAAATGTTATTTTATTGCTCAATTAGCAGGATCCCTTTTGAATCCCTAAAGTACGATCAACTTAACTTTTTTTGACATTGAGTTGCTGCCCATGTCTCATCCATGGTGACAACATCACCACGCCATTCAGCTAATACAGCACACAACTTTAACAGAGGTTTCACATTCCTAGTTATTTAAGTTTTGCAGTTCTTCTGACAATTTTAGCTATCATATTAGTGGCTACCACTATATAGCGCAACTTTCGCTGGTTTTCTCTGTCCATCTACGCATCTTTAAGGGACGTGCAATCACATTTACATTCAGCCTCCCACTTTTTAATGATTGACGTGGAAGAAACAATGTCTCAGTGATTGGGACGCCATTTTTATCAGGCGGAAAACTTTTCACCTTACCTTCGTATGTATTAACAAATATACTCTATCCAATAAAATATCCAATGCATGTCATCAAAATGTATGACGTCAGCACGTTGTTGTCGCATTAACTTACTTTAGCTTACTTAGCTTACGTTTGCCGGTTTGTAACCTCTATTTAGCACAATTGTTTTGAAAAATTTTGTAGATTTAACAAGAGGATCGACCAGTTCCAATACAAATCGATTATTATGGACTGATACGGTTACATGTTCTGATGAATCAGATAGCATTCTGTTTTTAACAAGTGAAAAATGAGATGGAAATATTCGTTCCGAGTTTAAAACGAATTTTGCATTTTCAAACTGCATTTGGCAGTACATTCGACGTCATATATGACATACGCTGGCTGTTTTATCGGACGGACTAACAGGCCAATTGAAAAGTCTCCGGCCAGTAAGCATAAAAGCCAGTATAGTAAAACAAATTTTTTGGCATAATTGGTTTTTTTTAAATCAACATAATTCCCTTCAATGGTGATACACTGATTATAGCGACCCTCCAACTTTTCGATACCATTTTTGTAGTACGATTTGTCCTTTGCTTCAAAATAGGCCTCTGTTCCGATGTCAAGATGTCGAATCCCAATTCATGGATTTTTGCCATCGTTTTCACTGGTGACACGGTGCATTATATTGGTGAAGCAGCACTTTTTCTTCAAATGCGGCCGTTTTTCGACTAGTTCGTCCTTCAAACGGCTCAATAACGCTATGTAATAGACGCTATTGATAGTCCTTCCTTTTTCAAGGTAGCTAATGAAAATTATTCCATGCGCATCCCAATATAAAGACGCCATAAACGTGCCAGCCGACTGTTGCGTTTTCGCTGGCTTTGGAGCGGGTTCATCGTGTGCAGTCCACTCGGATGACTATCGATTGGACTTCGGAGTGAAATGATGGAGCCATGTTTCATCCATTTTCACATATCGATGCAAAAACTCGGGCTTATTACGCTTGATCATCTTCAAACACTACTCCGAATCATCAATCCGTCGTTGTTTTTGGTCAAAAGTGAGCTCGTGCGGTACCCGTTTTGCACAGAGCTTTCTCATACCAAATATTCTGAATAATATGATGTGCACTTTCAGTTGATATCTTTAGAGTGTTTGCTATTTCATTCAATTTCAATTTACGGTCATTCAAAATCAGTTTGTGGATTTTTGTGATGGTTGAATTTCCTGGGGCAGCGTCCAGAAACTCGGCATCAAGCCAAGTTTTTGCTTCAGCTGTATTTTTTCCCTTCAAAAAGCAATATTTTATCAACACGCGAAATTCCTTTTTATCCATTTTTTTTTCACGATAACAAAAGTCGCTTCACTCAAAATGCTATAATTCACAAACTAATGATCCGACAGCTTTAAAATTTATACACGCATCTTTGGAGGATTAGGGCTAACTAAAAAACGTATGGATTTAACTCTAGTATCGCCATCTATTTATTTTGCAGAAGTTATTAGCCGACATAGTTTCTAATTTAGTTTCAGCTTCCAATTAGATACAAAGTAGGCGAAGCGAAGGCTGTTAGAAATTTTCTGCGTAAGATAACATACACTGATATCAATAATAGATATATTAACTCTATTGTCTAGACAATCTACTATGTCAAGTTAATATTTTTCCAAGTAGTTTCAAGAATTGCTTCCTCATCCACCGTATTCTCCAGATCTGGCCCCCAGCGACTATTTCTTGTTCTCAGATCTCAAAACAATGCACGCTGGGAAGACATTTTCGTCGAATGAAGAGGTGATCGCCGAAACTCATTTCTATTTTGAAGCAAAGGGCAAATTGTACTACATAAATGGTATCGAATAATCAGTGTATCACCCTTCAAGGGAATTATGTTGAATAAAGAAAACTAATTTTGTCAAAAAATGTGTTTTACTATGGTAAGCCGGACTTTTCAATTGTCCTGTTATTTTAAAAGGCTTCATACTTGCAATGTTGCAGGAGTACACCTGTACAGCCAGACAACAAGACAAATCGTCATGAATGGGTTTCCTAGCGGTACACCGAATCGCTCATTAATTGGCCTATGTTAGTATTTTATTCAATTAATTCAGTCAAATAAAAGCAGCACGAGAACGCGCATAATAGATTATGTTAATATCAGCTTACTCCTTCTTGTTGCACTCTTGACTAAGGACAGTCACAAATGTTAAACAACCACACACATGAATTTACAACCGTCCCCCAGCGGGATTCGAACTCGTGACTATCACAACAGTTGGAGGATCGTCCCTTCGCCTTCACCACTCTGCTAACCAAGCCCGCTAAAATAAGTTCTTTGAGCATGAAAATAAAATAATTTTAACAGTTGTTCCAATTTTTTAAAAATTTAATACTATGGTTGTTATAATACCACCTTGTACATTAATATAAAACAAAGAGTGACGTGCACTTGTAAAGACACCTTTATTCAGTGTTACCTTCAAGAGGCTTGCTTCCAATTTTGATTTATTTTCGCTTGTTATTGTATACTGTAGGAAAACTAAATATATGTTAAAAACCGATACGGCCTTGTTGGAATTTGCGATACCACCATGCGTATCCCCATATATCTTGGAACCATCTGGCGTAACAGCCCATTTCTTCGTAAACTTAGCAACAACAACGTATTATTTGTTATTCGTCTTTTTATCTTCGCCCCTACACTTCTGTCCGGAATAATATACGAGAATATATATTTGTTCTTTACGTTGTGTGTTGGCTAATGAACTTTCCTTGGTATTTGTATTTATTTAAGCGTATTATTATGGAACTTAATAGCAAGTAGGTGTAAGAATACAGGCAGTATAGGTGTCACTAGATTTGATGATAACAAACTATGTTGGAAAAAGCAATTAGTTAACAAATCTTATTGACTAGCATTGCAATCAGGATAATAATCAACAGAAAATTGTATATCACTATACCACTAGTTATTTCTATGTATTATATCTATATATTAATCGACATATGTCAAAATTTCATCCCAACATAGATTAACAAAATTCGATAATAACCAGAATTGTCTGTTCTCTTTGCTTACAAGATATTTAGATTTTCGAAATCAGCTCTTGATTTAATTTGATGTCTGGTGAAAATCGAGAGTTAAAATTAATGTTGAAAAGAATATTAACAGTGACAAAATACTTTCACAAAATTTTAATTCCTCATTTGTTGGTGAGTTGTTAGTTCCCCAATGGGACATCAGACGCAGTAGAAAGCAGTAGATAAACGAAACCTATAGAAGACAAATTAAAGATGAGCTATCTGCAAGGGCGAGATCGAAATGTGTGATAAATAAAGAGCAAAGCTATATTATTTAAAAAATTAGGTAAAGAAATTATAACTTTAATCAGCCTTTCAATTGATTTATTGGTTTTGCAATATAGATTCTATGTAAGAATTATAGATAAAATATAAGGACTACATGAATACATAAATGAAGTATTGAATATATGCAGGAGTTGAAGTGTAACAAACTATGTAACTTGAATAATTATGCTTAAAAAACCTAAGAAAACGAAAGTTGTATTTTACCTGCGATATTACAATTATTTGAGAAACTTCTGTTAACACGTATAAAACATTTAGAGAAATACCAGATTTTCAGTTTGGATTTCAAAATCACCACTCGACAATCGATCAAGTGCACAGAGTAACAGCGGTTGTTGAAAATGCATTCGAAGAAAAGAAATACTGCCCTGAAATATTCCTAGACGTCTCACAAGCTTTTGACCGCTTATGGCCTTTTCGATTAATATATAAAATAAGCAAACTGCTATCGCGTAATTACTGTCGACTGTTGGAATCTTATATTTTCGAAAGAAAATTTAGAGTCTCTTATGAAGGGACATTCTCAACACTTAAACCTATTTGGTCTGGAGTTCTAGAGGGTAGTGTATTAGGACCACTCCTATATACTTGGAACACGTATATAGGTATACTTGGAACATTTGCTGACGACACAGTTATCATGGCAAAATATGTATCTCTGTTCATGTTAATTTTGTGTTGCGGCGAAGATAAAAAACTAATTATACAAATTGACGGATGCCCGGATCCTCAAGCAGAATCAGCCAAATACCTCGGAATATATCTCGATTGTACTGGAAACATCATGTTAGACAAAAAACAGAGCAGATTAGAGTTAAAGTCAAGAAAATTTACGGGTTAGTCGGAAGATACACTCAATTTGGACTAAATTCAAAGAAATTGGTTTGCAAATATGAGACATCAAACCAACTAGTAATCAAACGTACCATATAAAAGTTCTACGATTAATTACCAATGCTTATCGCTACGTAACTAACGAACAGCTCAACGATGACAGCGAAATCAAACGAATGCACGAAGTGATCCAAGATTTTGCGTAAAAACCTGGAATAACTTTGCTAAATTACAGCAACGTGGAAGCAATAGAGCTACTGGACAACACTTGCTTGGTGTCATCAGAAGATTGAAGCGAACCAAACCACACTAACTTGTTTAATGTATAAGTGTATTTTTAACTTTAGTAGTAAACTCCTTGCTTTTTTAAACTTTTTTAACTCAAGTAGATCAGTTTTATTTTAATTTGGGAAATACATACTGATGTACTCCCTCACTCTCACACTCCCCCTAATCCCTCACTCGCCTTGCTTGTGCAGTTACAACGGTAGTAACAAATTAATTTAAATTAATTAATTAATTACAAGTTTGTACTAAGCATATTTAAGGTAAGATGTGATAAAAATATACAAAATTAATACTCTGCTGTTGGTGCCATATAGCTTGCCAATATTTTTCACTAAACTTCACCATCGTTGACGATCGACTGCAACCATTTTGGTCTCGGATAAACAACAGATGTCACTTTCTGTTCTGTACTACAGTAGTTGCATTACTATGACGTTATGTTGAACGCCATATATTTTTTTAAGCACTTTAGTTTAATAAATAGTTTATAATAAAGTTTAATATTGGCTTTTCTATTGCCCCAATATTTGTATTGTTCGTTCAGCTTTCAAAGTATCTGAAATTTATTTAATTAATGTGTAATAATTAATTGATATTGTTAAGTATTCATTATTCTTTCCAATAATAAACAATTTCAATAACAGCTATTATGTAGCATGAATTTCTATATATTTTGTTGTATATACAAGCATAGAAAGTTAAGGTTAACCCCCGGATACTATCAAAAACAATTGGCAAACCAATCTGGCTATATTGTGGGACTAGAAGGATATAATATAAAATGAAATTAAATTATTAGAGACACTAATGTTAATAATTATTATAACTAAATTAATTTTTAATTAAAAGAAAACGCTATTAATTTAATGTAATCCCTAATAGAAATATGTACATCGACAAATTATCTAAAAAATTTTGAGTTAACATGGTAAAAATGATCTAACACATCTTATTACATGAGGTCATTATCTAACACAGAAAGAGAAATATCGCAAATTCCAGAAAGCCTTTGCCGGCTTTATATCTTATTGTAAGCTGAAACTAAATAAGAAGCGATGTCGGGCTAGTAACTTCTGCAAAATAAATACTTTAAGAGGCTTTACACTTGCAATATTGCAGAAGTACAACTAGACAAGACAAATCGTCAAGAATGGGTTTCCTAGCGGTACACGGAGTTGCTTATTAATTGGCCTTCGTTACTATTTCATCCTATTAATGCAGTCAAATTAAAGCGTTATATTTGTTGTTTTTTATAACGAGTACACGCATAATAAAATACGTTGATATCTTAATGCATTAATTTCGTTTAATTAGCTTACTCGTTCTTGCTAGGGGAATATATAAGGAGAAAAATTTACCTAGAACATATTAATTGTGTATTTTTCTTAACTAAATATTGACATCTTAAAATTCTGACTAAATGGTTGCTAACTAAATGCTTAACCTCTAATATAACACAAAAATCAACATCTGAAATTGTCAAAGTGTAACAGCATAACAGATAATCCATTATTTCGACTAGTTCATGAAATGTAATAAATGTTTAATATGCATTTATATTTAATTATTTGCGTTTTACTGTAGTCTCTCGTAGGAGAAATTGAGGAAATATAGAGTGCTATACGTAATAGATTAATAGACGCAATTACTTTAATAATTGCGTAAATTATATGCGGATGTAAAACAAGCCATGTGAAATAATGTTTTTCTGTATACCAGCTTTATCATTATAGTGAACAACTATTAGTGGAAATTCTCATCGGTGAAAACTGCATCTACTTTATTTTCATATACTTTTATTAGCATGACAGTATTCAGAATATTTTTATTTACTTTCATTTTAATTTGGGCAATACATACATATAACAGGTCAATTGAAAAGTCCCCGGCCTACCATAATAAAACACATTTTTTTGGAAAAACTAGTTTTTTTTCATTCAAAATAAAGACGCCATAAACTTGCCTACCGACTGTTGCGTTTTCCCACGCTTTGCAGCGGGTTCATCGTGTGCAGTCCACTAGGATGACTGTCGATTGGACTTTGGAGTAAAATGGTGGAACCATGTTTCATCGATTGTCACATATCGGCGCAAAAACTCAGGTTTGTTACGCTTGATGATCTTCAAACACTGCTCTAAATTATCAAGTCGTTCTAGTTTTTATTCAAAAATGAGCTTGCGTGGCACCCACTTTGCACAGAGCTTTCTCATACTCAAATATTCGTAAATAATATGATGTACACGTTCAATTCATATCTTTAGAGTGAATTCACTCAATTTCAATTTATGGTCATTCAAAATCATTTTGTGGATTTTTTAAATGTTTTCGTCGGTCACAAACTCTTTTGGGCGTCCACTGCGTTCACCGTCTTCGGTGCTCATTTCACTACGTCTAGACTTAGCATACTTGATTACTCAACTTGATGGTTGATTTTTCTGGGGTAGTGTCCGGAAACTCAGCATAAAGCCAAGTTTTTTCTTCAATTGTATTTTTCCCTTCAAAAAGCAATATTCTATGAACACGCGAAATTCCTTTTTATCCATTTATTTCACAACTAGCTGACCCGACAGACTTCGTCCTGTCAAAAAGATTTGTAATGTGGCAGTTTTTGTGCTTACGTATTTTAAAAAATTCTCCTGAACAGAACCATCACCCTGGTGATAGGGCGTTGTGAATAAAAAATAATTAAATAAAACATATATAAGGATTGAAAAGTAAGTAATCGCTTTATTGTTAATCATGTGAATCATAATTATTATTATTATTATCATTGTAGTGCTTTGTGGTATACGATGTTTTTTGTTTGATTACCTGGCGCATAGATAAACAAATCTGATGGTTTTCCAACACGGGAACAGGCAACATACAATTGACCATGTGAGAAACATGGGTTTTCTAGATTAATACCACAAACACTTAATGATTGCCCCTGGGACTTGTTTATAGTCATAGCAAAAGCAAGCCGCACTGGAAACTGTAGTCGTTTAAACTCAAATGGCACATCAGTCGGAATCATTGGGATGCGCGGTATGAGAACATCTTCTCCTTTATACTTGCCTTTGAGTATAGTTGCTTCTATCACATTGTTTAGTAATTTTTTTATCGCTAACCGTGTACCGTTGCAAAGACGCGGTTGGTTGATATTTCGCAACATTATAACCACCGATCCAACCTTTAATTGAAGATTGTGAGTTGGCAATCCTGGCAAATCCAGCGAGTTTAAAAATTCCGGTGGATAGTTGACTACATCATCTTGATTAGTAGCCGAATCAACTGATTTATATATCCTCAATTCGCCTGTAATTTGTTCTTGAATTTTGAAATTTAATTCATTTACATCTATGTTTTTTGCAGCCAGTATAGCTCGTTCGCTCAACCAATCATGGTTTCTGTAATTTTGAGAAACATCTGGAAACACCTTCTGAATAAGTTCATCTTTTGATCGAGTTAACTGACAAAAGCTTTGAGGAAAGTTAATGCAGCCAGTCAACATGTCTATAGGAAATTTGCCATTACCAATGTCAATGAGTTGTTTAGAGAATATGTTTCCAGATTGGTCATTTTGCAAGTCGACACGCATATTCTTGCTTAAATGAAGTACTTTGACATGTTTCCACAAATTGGAGGACTTTAGACATGCATTGAGTTCATCAGCTGGCGTTGATCGTGGAATCACTGGCAATGTTTGACGAAAATCTCCTGCTAATAAAATCATTGCACCACCAAATCGGTTATTATTGCTACGTAGATCTTTTAAGGTTCTGTCTAAAGCCTCCAAAGATTTTTTATGTGCCATCGTGCATTCATCCCAAACAATCAATTTACATTGCTGCAAAACCTTTGCCATTGCAGAGTTCTTCGAAACGTTGCAGGTTGGAGTTTCATTGCTTTGCATATTTAATGGCAATTTTAGTGCTGAATGGGCTGTTCGACCACCGTCAAGCAAAGTTGCTGCGATTTCCGACGAAGCGAGTGCAAGTGCAATTTTATTTTGTGAGCGAATTGTTGCTAATATTAATGAAATCAAAAAAGTTTTTCCTGTACCACCAGGTGCATCTAAGAAGTAAATCCCTCCAGTTTCATCATTTGTTACTTTCATAAGAGTTTCAAATACATACTTCTGTTGTTCATTTAACAGTGGAAGATTTGTTTGAATGAATTCTTTCAAAGCGTTGAGATCATACAGTCTTTCTCGATGCAACTCTTGGTTAAAAGCGTAATGCATTGGACGATTGAGCGCGGTCAGGCCTAATTGAATTAATAGTTTGTTTAACATTATCAAGCACATGTCCTCAATTGAAATCAATGTTTCATTGTAAATTTCTTCACTGATTTGTATATTTGGATTTCCCATTCTATTCCGTATTTGATACAAAATATCATCACACTTATAAACTTTGTACTTCATCCACAAAACAATTGGGTTTGATGGGAAGCATGTAGATATGATTATAGAAAACAATGTTCGTATTTGATGAGCGTATTTGATGATGATATTACAGCATCATTGAGAGTTTGATCCCAATGAGCGTAATTTTCAAGCAATTGCAAACGTTGACAGGCTTCTCTGTAGGATCCACACAATTCACCATTAACAGTTCGTAACTGTTGGAATGATGTTGGGCCACGTACATTGACTAATAGCAGTCGTAAATAAAAACATTCATCATTGCTTGGATGTACTGAATAAATCCGGCCAATCGCATCGGTGGAATATACATCTGTATATCCTGGAACTGGTTTTCCTTGTTTCCGTCGTATAAATCTCCTTGAGGATTGATTCCAGGTATAATATTTTGGCATTTCAGAATATAGCAATGTTTGTGCGAAATCATCGTTTTGGCTAGTCTCAAAAAAACTGGTTAATGTAGTAGATGGTGGCTGAGCAGCTCTTTGTACTGCGTTCTGTGCTGTAAAATACACTCTTTGTCCATTTTCTAAGTGCACAGCTAAGTGCTTCATTACTACTGACATAGCGGCCCATTTGGTATTGGGTAACTTCATCATTAGAATTCTCTGCACCAATTCCAATCACAGCCATATCACTCCCTTTGGTTACATATTTGCAAATGTATTTAATCGATTTCACTGAATGGCAAGATTCAACGTTGATGTGTGCTTTGAATGTCTTTGATAAAATGGGTGAATATGGAACAATCCAACGATTATCTGTTTCAATATCTTGTTGATTTAATTTGACAATTGTTGATTTTCCATTGTCTGCTGTCGATCTGCGACGATACAATGGATAACCGTCATTACCAGTAATTATTTCCGATATTAATGTCCGTGGATATCGTTTTGAACATTTACCATCCATCATGCACGGTGAATTTTGATTAAGAGTTCCACAGGGACCATGTATCATGTTTTTGATAACTACCTCATGCAATCCAGGATCTACTTGTACATTAGGGATTTCAGCTGATATCACTGCATCAACTTCATTTGGCCTTATCTTTTCAACCAACCAAATCAAAATGTGTGCATGTGGCAATCCTCGTTTCTGCCACTCCACAGAATACATCCAGCAGCGTGTCTCACCAAACACATTATGTTTTACGATGAAATTCATTAAAGATTTCAACTTTTGTCTAAAGACTCTGGCTGTAATATCATGACGATCAATTGGTGATTGCCCAGGGAATAACTCCTGCTTAATTTCTATCCAGCGGATTGCATGTAAATGTGATGAACAAATCTGCTGTACCATAATGACGAACATACGACATGGCATCTTGAGCATATTCGTGCATTTGCCGAGGGCTTCCGATGTATGTTGCTGGAAGAATAGTCATCCGACCGACATTCTGTGCATTTCCATCAGTATTAATTGCATCTCGAAGGTGAATATACTCTTCAGATCGGAGTTTGGTTTGATTCAACCTGATGAATGTTAATCTCTCCGTTTCAATTTTAACATACATGTCAACAACATATTTGTGATATAATTGCCGACATTTCTATATGTGATTATCTTTATTTTCCCGAATCATTAGGCGGTATGAACAATAGTTCATCGAACTGACTTTTTTGTTGGTTTCAGAACCTGTAAACAGATTTTGTTTTAATAACATTCAAATACATAATATAGTGACTGAGATATTATCGCCATACCTAAACTAATATTTTAGTTACCTGTAATGGGATTTATCATTTTTATTGATAAATCGTAGCCATCTTCACCTTGCCAAAATATAATGGGATATTGCAGTGCATCATATGAGCGGTGTGTTTCCTTTATACGATGTAATTGATCATTCCGACGATGTAAAACAATATCACGGGATTCCAAATTTTCTCCAACTACAACGATAGCAACTTCATCAATAGTTGGTGAATTAAAACGTTTTGTATGTTGACCTGCAGGTGTTTTATCAGCTCTGATTACAATTTTGTGATTATCGGATGGCATCAGATCCAGGGCAGTTTTAAACAATATAATCAATTGATTGTGTTGATGAAATAAAGTTTGTAATTGTTCTACAATAGACCTCTTTACTAAATTGTTATGTGCACAACGCAGATCAATTTCTTGTGGTGAATTGCCCATAAAATAAATTTGCAGGAATTTGTTGTCGCTATCTGACACTGGTAACAGTGAACCTGCTCTGTGATATATTTGCCCTTGTATCTGTAAATAAAAAAAATATTATGGTGTGGTATAAATTAATGGATTGTCAGTGATCAAACTTAAATAATATTTGATCTTAAAAAGTATATATTTAGTTTTAACTAATATCTATCAAATATAAAATATAATAAAAGTGTCACTGAAACTGAATCACCATATAATATGATGACTAAGTGATATATTTCGTAATGATTAAGAAATTGAAGATTAGTAACACATCTTAACTTTGGTGACAGAAAATTTTGTTCGCTAAAATAATTATGAGTAACTACTATAATACATACCTTGAAAGTTGGCATAAAATTTTCCCGAACTGCATTTGTTGCCCCAAATGAAGTCATTTGAAAGCAATTGTTATATTGTTGGATATGTGTCAAAAAGTGTATAGAATCTGTTCCTATTCCTGAAACCAATGAGTACAATGGTTCTGGTGGTGGATCCAATGGTATCAATTTCACTTTACCATTTGCGCAACACAATCCATTGGCTTCGTTTTTGTATTTTAATGCCTTACAGTGTGAGCAAACCAAGTTCATAGAACCAATAACAACACATTGGTAGTTACTGTAGTCAATTGACACATCGTAACTGAAAGCAGCTCGATTCAAACTTGCGCGATTATTAGTTGAATGTCGCGCTCGCGCTTCACGCGTTTGTGATATCCGAATTCTTCCACGTTCATTTCCGTCGTCACGTTCTTGTGCAGTACGATTAAATCGGTAATTAGCTTGGTTTATAGCATTTCTGGTTTTTCTACCTAAATTGCTTCGTCTTATAGGAGGCATATCAAATATAAATTATTTTTTCACTAATCACGAACTAAACAAACACTAACTAACTAAACACTCTGCACAAAACACTATATACGAATTTGTTTCGTGTATCAGTTGACAATTCATCTGTCATCTGTCAAAAGTCATCGGTAACAGACAGCTTTTTTTTTTTAATTTGATATGACCTGAACTCAAATCCTTTTAAGCCGTACGAATTGTTTTATTTATTTAAAATTTGGATATTAAAAATAATAAAACACTATTGGTAACGCGATTTTTGTTTGACTGATGTAATGACGTGGAAACTGATGCATTTTATCTCGCGTGCCGAAACTAATACAAAAGAAACGCGAGTTTCGGAACGCGACATTAAACTCCTCCAACTATGTATTCTGTGCTCCAACGCACACACGCACATTGTTTTGATAGATATGATCTTTGACGTTAGACACACCTACATTGCTTAGACAACAGTGAGTGCTTGTAATTTAATATGAACTTTATACCATAGCAATAAAGCTCAAATTGACTACGTTTTAGTTACAAATCATTTGTATGGGAAAAAGAAAAGGGCTATTTTTAGGGTTTTTCCAGCAATAATTCTAATTTTTCTCGCCGTAAAAACCATCCTTGAACTTCAACGAACATTTAAAAAAAAGATTTGGCCAAATTAGTCCAGGCGTTGTTGAGTTATGCGCTTACCAACACATTTTGCGATTCATTTTTATATATAAGACTAGCTGACCCGACAGACTTCGTCCTGTCAAAAAGATTTGTAATGTGGCAGTTTTTGTGCCTACGTATTTTAAAAAATTCTCCTGAACAGAACCATCACCCTGGTGATAGGGCGTTGTGAATAAAAAATAATTAAATAAAACATATATAAGGATTGAAAAGTAAGTAATCGCTTTATTGTTAATCATGTGAATCATAATTATTATTATTATTATCATTATATTGCTTTGTGGTATACGATGTTTTTTGTTTGATTACCTGGCGCATAGATAAACAAATCTGATGGTTTTCCAACACGGGAACAGGCAACATACAATTGACCATGTGAGAAACATGGGTTTTCTAGATTAATACCACAAACACTTAATGATTGCCCCTGGGACTTGTTTATAGTCATAGCAAAAGCAAGCCGTCAACATGTCTATAGGAAATTTGCCATTACCAATGTCAATGAGTTGTTTAGAGAATATGTTTCCAGATTGGTCATTTTGCACCTCGACACGCATATTCTTGCTTAAATGAAGTACTTTAACATGTTTCCACAAATTGGAGGACTTTAGACATGCATTGAGTTCATCAGCTGGCGTTGATCGTGGAATCACTGGCAATGTTTGACGAAAATCTCCTGCTAATAAAATCATTGCACCACCAAATCGGTTATTATTGCTACGTAGATCTTTTAAGGTTCTGTCTAAAGCCTCCAAAGATTTTTTATGTGCCATCGTGCATTCATCCCAAACAATCAATTTACATTGCTGCAAAACCTTTGCCATTGCAGAGTTCTTCGAAACGTTGCAGGTTGGAGTTTCATTGCTTTGCATATTTAATGGCAATTTTAGTGCTGAATGGGCTGTTCGACCACCTTCAAGCAAAGTTGCTGCGATTCCCGACGAAGCGAGTGCAAGTGCAATTTTATTTTGTGAGCGAATTGTTGCTAATATTAATGAAACAAAAAAAGTTTTTCCTGTACCACCAGGTGCATCTAAGAAATAAATCCCTCCAGTTTCATCATTTGTTACTTTCATAAGAGTTTCAAATACATACTTCTGTTGTTCATTTAACAGTGGAAGATTTGTTTGAATTTATTCTTTCAAAGCGTTGAGATCATACAGTCTTTCTCGATGCAACTCTTGGTTAAAAGCGTCATGCATTGGACGATTGGGCGCGGTCAGGCCTAATTGAATTAATAGTTTGTTTGACATTATCAAGCACATGTCCTCAATTGAAATCAATGCTTCATTGTAAATTTCTTCACTGATTTGTATATTTGGATTTCCCATTCTATTCCGTATTTGATACAAAATATCATCACACATATAACATTTGTACTTCATCCACAAATCAATTGGGTTTGATGGGAAGCATGTAGATATGATTATAGAAAACAATGTTCGTATTTGATGAGTGTGTGATGATATTACAGCATCATTGAGAGTTTGATCCCAATGAGCGTCATTTTCAAGCAATTGCAAACGTTGACAGGCTTCTCTGTAGGATCCACACAATTCACCATCAACAGTTCGTAACTGTTGGAATGATGTTGGGCCACGTACATTGACTAATAGCAGTCGTAAATAAAAACATTCATCATTGCTTGGATGTACTGAATAAATCCGGCCAATCGCATCGGTGGAATATACATCTGTATATCCTGGAACTGGTTTTCCTTGTTTCCGTCGTATAAATCTCCTTGAGGATTGATTCCAGGTATAATATTTTGGCATTTCAGAATATAGCAATGTTTGTGCGAAATCATCGTTTTGGCATGTCTCAAAAAAACTGGTTAATGTAGTAGATGGTGGCTGAGCAGCTCTTTGTACTGCGTTCTGTGCTGTAAAATACACTCTTTGTCCATTTTCTAAATGCACAGCTAAGTGAACAACAGAAGGGTGTCTCTCATGAATAGGAAAAGAAAATATTCGCCAAACTGCTTCATTACTACTGACATAGCGGCCCATTTGGTATTGGGTAACTTCATCATTAGAATTCTCTGCACCAATTCCAATCACAGCCATATCACTCCCTTTGGTTACATATTTGCAAATGTATTTAATCGATTTCACTGAATGGCAAGATTCAACGTTGATGTGTGCTTTGAATGTCTTTGATAAAATGGGTGAATATGGAACAATCCAACGATTATCTATTTCAATATCTTGTTAATTTAATTTGACAATTGTTGATTTTCCATTGTCTTCTGTCGATCTGCGACGATACAATGGATAACCGTCATTACCAGTAATTGTTTCCGATATTAATGTCCGTGGATATCGTTTTGAACATTTACCATCCATCATACACGGTGAATTTTGATTAAGAGTTCCACAGGGACCATGTATCATGTTTTTGATAACTACCTCATGCAATCCAGGATCTTCTTGTACATTAGGGATTTCAGCTGATATCACTGCATCAACTTCATTTGGCCTTATCTTTTCAACCAACCAAATCAAAATGTGTGCATGTGGCAATCCTCGTTTCTGCCACTCCACAGAATACATCCAGCAGCGTGTCTCACCAAACACATTATGTTTTACGATGAAATTCATTAAAGATTTCAACTTTTGTCTAAAGACTCTGGCTGTAATATCATGACGATCAATGGATGATTTCCCAGGTAATAACTCCTGCTTAATTTCTATCCATTGCGGATTGCATGTAAATGTGATGAACAAATCTGCTGTACCATAATGACGAACATACGACATGGCATCTTGAGCATATTCGTGCATATGCCGAGGGCTTCCGATGTATGTTGCTGGAAGAATAGTCATCCGACCGACATTCTGTGCATTTCCATCAGTATTAATCGCATCTCGAAGGTGAATATACTCTTCAGATCGGAGTTTGGTTTGATTCAACCTGATGAATGTTAATCTCTCCGTTTCAATTTTAACATACATGTCATCAACATATTTGTGATATAATCGCCGACATTTCAATATGTGATTATCTGCATTTTCCCGAATCATTAGGCGGTATGAATAATAGTTCATTGAACTGACTTTTTTGTTGGTTTCAGAACCTGTAAACAGATTTTGTTTTAATAACATTCAAATATAAAATTAAAATACATAATATAGTGACTGAGATATTATCGCCATAGCTAAACTAATATTTTAGTTACCTGTAATGGGATTTATCATTTTTATTGATAAATCGTAGCCATCTTCACCTTGCCAAAATATAATGGGATATTGCAGTGCATCATATGAGCGGTGTGTTTCCTTTATAGGTTGTAATTGAAAATTCCGACGATGTAAAACAATATCACGGGATTCCAAGTTTTCTCCAACTACAACGATAGCAACTTCATCAATAGTTGGTGCATTAAAACGTCTTGTATGTTGACCTGCAGGTGTTTTATCAGCTCTGATTACAATTTTGTGATTATCGGATGGCATCAGATCCAGGGCAGTTTTAAACAATATAATCAATTGATTGTGTTGATGAAATAAAGTTTGTAATTGTTCTACAATAGACCTTTTTACTAAATTGTTATGTGCACAACGCAGATCAATTTCTTGTGGTGAATTGCCCATAAAATAAATTTGCAGGAATTTGTTGTCGCTATCTGACACTGGTAACAGTGAACCTGCTCTGTGATATATTTGCCCTTGTATCTGTAAATAAAAAAAATATTATGGTGTGGTATAAATTAATGGATTGTCAATGATCAAACTTAAATAATATTTGATCTTAAAAAGTATATATTTAGTTTTAACTAATATCTATCAAATATATAATATAATAAAAGTGTCACTGAAACTGAATCACCATATAATATGATGACTAAGTGATATATTTCGTAATGATTAAGAAATTGAAGATTAGTAACACATCTTAACTTTGGTGACAGAAAATTTTGTTCGCTAAAATAATTATGAGTAACTGCTATAATACATACCTTGAAAGTTGGCATAAAATTTTCCCGAACTGCATTTGTTGCCCCAAATGAAGTCATTTGAAAGCAATTGTTATATTGTTGAATATGTGTCAAAAAGTGTATAGAATCTGTTCCTATTCCTGAAACCAATGAGTACAATGGTTCTGGTGGTGGATCCAATTGTATCAATTTCACTTTACCATTTGCGCAACACAATCCATTGGCTTCGTTTTTGTATTTTAATGCCTTACAGTGTGAGCAAACCAAGTTCATAGAACCAATAACAACACATTGGTAGTTACTGTAGTCAATTGACACATCGTAACTGAAAGCAGCTGGATTCAAACTTGCGCGATTATTAGTTGAATGTCGCGCTCGCGCTTCACGCGTTTGTGATATCCGAATTCTTTCACGTTCATTTCCGTCGTCACGTTCTTGTGCAGTACGATTAGATCGGTAATTAGCTTGGTTTATAGCATTTCTGGTTCTTCTACCTAAATTGCTTCGTCTTATAGGAGGCATATCAAATATAAATTATTTTTTCACTAATCACGAACTAAACAAACACTAACTAACTAAACACTCTGCACAAAACACTATATACGAATTTGTTTCGTATATCAGTTGACAATTCATCTGTCATCTGTCAAAAGTCATCGGTAACAGACAGCTTTTTTTTTTTAATTTGATATGACCTGAACTCAAATCCTTTTAAGCCGTACGAATTGTTTTATTTATTTAAAATTTGGATATTAAAAATAATAAAACACTATTGGTAACGCGATTTTTGTTTGACTGATGTAATGACGTGGAAACTGATGCATTTTATCTCGCGTGCCGAAACTAATACAAAAGAAACGCGAGTTTCGGAACGCGACATTAAACTCCTCCAACTATGTATTCTGTGCTCCAACGCACACACGCACATTGTTTTGATAGATATGATCTTTGACGTTAGACACACCTACATTGCTTAGACAACAGTGAGTGCTTGTAATTTAATATGAACTTTATACCATAGCAATAAAGCTCAAATTGACTACGTTTTAGTTACAAATCATTTGTATGGGAAAAAGAAAAGGGCTATTTTTAGGGTTTTTCCAGCAATAATTCTAATTTTTCTCGCCGTAAAAACCATCCCTGAACTTCAACGAACATTTTAAAAAAAGATTTGGCCAAATTGGTCCAGGCGTTGTTGAGTTATGCGCTTAGGAACATATTTTGCGATTCATTTTTATATATAAGATTACTAAAGTTGCTTCACTCAAAATGCTATAATTTACAAACTAATAATCCGACAGCTGTCAAATTTATACCTGCATCTTTTGAGGGGTAGGGCTAACTAAAAAACATATGGAATTAGTTCTAGTAGCGCCATCTCCGTTTCAGATCGGGGACTTTTCAATTGACCTATTACATATCTTACTTACATTAATACTTATTCAACTATCATTCAAATCATTATTTTATTTCTCATATTTCATTTCAGATACAAAGGTAGTATCATTAATTTACTCAGTCAAAAGCTATTTCAGCACATTCTAGTGGAAAATAGATTGGCGTTTATGCAGATGAACTGCTACATGAATTTTTGATGTTGAAGGTGAGCCTCGACTTAGCCGGTCAGTGGTTGAAATAGTTCATAAATTGACAAAAGGTCATCCATCAAAATGACATCGCCTTGAAAATCATACAAAAAAAAACTAAATTTATTTTCCCCAACCTATTATTATATTTCTTTCTACGTGCGTATAGTGCCTTTTTCGGCCTGAAACCGGGAAGATAAACCTTGTTACAGATATCCAGTCGCGAAGACCCGCAGGAATAACCGAGTTGGACTGGTTATGTGGAGGCTGCCTTTGAAAGGAGGTGACCACGATTGAATGGTCGTGAGTGTCAACCTGGATGGAGGTTGATTCGATGTTTTCGTGGCAATACAACTGACGGCTGAAGGTTGTGTTTGATTTCTTTTTTGGTTCCACCGCCGCAGGCTAGGACATTCCTTTATATCGTGTAATTAAAAAGAGAAAAACGATAACGTGGCTTTAGAAGAATCTCCTGGATAAGTACTATATCAAAGTCCGAAGACGAAAGAACGATTTCCAACTCCACTTTTTTATCGCGTATGCCGTTGGCGTTTACACGGAAAAGGGGCGGCTACATTTGAAAGGGATTGTTGGAATTGAAACAACTGCGCGATGCTGATCATCTGCTGCAGCGTGGAAGTAGTTGGGCGTCCCGCTGGCAGTGCAGAAGTGCACTGTGGCAGGGGTTGGGATATTGGCGGGAGCAGCCCAGTTGGAAGACGCCACAGCTTTTGGACTAACCTCCTGCAACCCTGATTGCTCCCCGCAATATTTGTGATAGCATAAGCTTGTCGGAACTGGGCAGGTCTGGAATTTCTGGGAGCAGGCAGGCAATTACAGCCGATATAATTTGCTCTGCGTAAATCTCGACAATTGTAGCACTTGGGTGGATCTTCGCTTACCTTGGTGCGCTAATGTATCATGGTGACCGCCGTATTTGACATACCTGGGAGGCGCTCTACAACGAGAGCTGGAGTGGCCAAAGATCTGACAGTTTTAGATATACACAGGTTGCCTCTCTGAAGTTCGACTTTTACGATCGAGAGATCTATTTTGGTAAGACTAACAATGTTCCTTTCTTCATTAGGGGTAATGAAGTGGATAATAGGAAGATCTTCGCCTGATTTAAGTTTCCATCTTTGAACAGATTTTAAGTGAAAGCCTTGAGAAATGAGGCGTTCTTTAGTTCTTTCAGAAGGCAGGCAGAAGCAATGACACATTTGAGGGTGGTACAAACAAGCGAATTACTTTCTTACGATTTAAAGTTTTATTTATGTCAATCTTTTGCGACTCAGATGATTACTGAATATCTTCTTGACCTGAAGGACGATGGGTCTTTTTCGTTTTTAGTAGCCGTGGTCGGATTCGGATACGCTGAAGAAGTTGGGTTGGAATTTGGGAGACAGTTGCCGATTAGGTTGGCACTGAGGTTGCTGGAACAGAGGTATTTGTTGATGGTCTGGCTACTTATCTGAGTAGGCTGGCTTGGGATTTGGCTGGGTAGCCGTCTTGGTTACCGGCTTGGTCGGCGTTGGTCTGACGGCGTTTCTGGAGATGGATGGCTGCGAGTTAATCTTGGTTCTCTGCTGGCTGGGTTTGGTAGCCGGCTTGCCTGTAGCTGCCTGTCTCGCCTTTTGGACGTCCTTCGGCAGCTGAATTGAATGTGGCGGGGTGATGGGACCATCTTCCTCTTTCCCACCACGGTTAATCCGTCATCCGGGTCTTCGGCTTTGGTTGTCATGGTTTACAGTACCTTTTAATATATGTGATGTACTGGCAGTGTTAATGAGAACTGATTTCATTAAATTTTTAAATTTCCATAAGACTAGTTCGTACATCCAGTACCTTCTTATAATCAACATTCTTATCAAAATAGAACAATGCTTAACACTTCGTTATTCCCAATAGTAAGATATAATAGATATGTTAAACTAAATGTAAAATACATTTCCTTTGCTGATGATAATTAAGTTATAATAATTGTTCATAACATAGTTTTGGCGCTAAGTCATATAGTTTAATGTTTGTTATTATTATATTCCATTATTTGTTTACGCGCTTTTTAAAGCTAAATTGTCAACGTATTTTAGCAGTAGAAGAAAAGACAATATCATCCAACTACAAAATTCCTTCTAGAGAAAACTTTGTGAAAAGAGAGATATTATAGTAAAAAATGATTTTTACATTGAACAGACTACTATATTATTAAAAACTCATTTGAAACGCTTCTAGAACGCCATAGGGTTACGATTACATAATATAATACCCATTAAGTCCCTGAACTGCAGAATGATTTCATAAACAACTAGCTGTGAATTATAGACGATTAAATACCAGTAATAGACTCCATGTGTTTAGAGTTTTATTAGAATAGCACCATAAAAAAATTAGTTTAAATTATCTATCCATCTGGGTGATATTGATTAGATTGATTATTCGAAGGTTATGATTAATTAATATCAACAACAAATCAAATAAACTCGTTGAATTTAAAAATTTGTAATTAATTTCTAGCCAAATTAATCATTACTTGAATGATATGAATTATAAGTTTGTACATACATATGTTGAGTAATATAATTATTAATTATTCTCTCTCTGTCTCTGTTTGATATACTGGCTTCTCAATAAACCTGAACATGTTAATATATCTTTTTCAAGAATGAATAGAACGCATAGGGAGACAAACTAATGTTATCTATCAACTTCGTTCGAACCAGCTGAATCATTTGGTACGGTTGCAGTTGCCTTTCTTACTTTATTCATCATTCTTATCGAACATCTCCATCTCCCGGTATTCACTTACTCTCATACCCACACGCCCGTTGAATCAGTTCGGTTCATAGTCGTGCCACTTGAAACTACTGGCATAATGAATATATATGTACAATGCCCAATAAATATTGGGAAATCGTTTTAACCATAAAATAACTTAATTTTTATGAAAAATCAGGTATCAGGTACAGGGGATAGACAAAATAATATGGACATCCTGGAATATAATACATCTTGTTGCATGTTGGCAACACTACTTCTGTGCAAATAATGCGACGCGTATGTATTACTTAGTTTACGTGTCAAGCCTTGTAGGTTATATCAGTGTATTATATGATTTGTTCTGCGATGGTCGAAATAAGCGATCGGTGAAATATGTGATCTCTTAGAAGTTGTTTAACGGGTGACATCATCATGGATTAGTGATAGTAGAATTCACTCACTTGAGCACAAATCTTTATAAAATAATGGAAGTCAACATTAAACTGCGAAGGAAGGGGCGCAGTAATCATGAAATCTGAACAGTCCGAGATTAGAATGTACTGTAATGAATAGTCCACATTATTCCACTCCTGCCTAAAATTCCTGCAAACTATGTTAAGAGATTCTTAAAGCATGAGTAACATAATAAAGTAATAATCTCCCCGAAATAATCGTAGCTACTCTGCCATTTTTTATCTATATAGGAATGAAAACACACTTTAATATACTTCGACAAACTTATTTCAAGTACCAGAAGTGGCGACTTGTTAAAATTACCGAAACCCTAACATTACCGATCTTTATCTTTATCATGTTTTAATATAAATGGACGTTCATAATATAAACTAGTGATTGCCCTGTGATCGATATTCGACCACAATGTATTAAATTAATCATGTTTTTCTCATAATAGAGTAAAAGGGCTAATTTAAAAATGATATGCTACTAAAACTTGATGAACAAAGTTAAATCGCCACTGAACATTATTACATAGTATTATAAGTAAGATTATTTTAAAACTGTAACCAATTCAGGAAATCGAATATAAGTATATATGATCTTTCTTATGTTTATGTTACAAACATAAGAATGGAATAAGAAATTGTTTGTCTATTAGAACAGAGAAAATATAAATGAAACAATTTTGAAATTGATTTGACTTTAGTATTTATATTAAACACGAATAACGAACACACTTAATTAATTTATTTTTTACAATTTGGAAATGCACAGGGAAGGAATGTAAGCACAATCATTAAATTAACTATTTATTTTCCAAAACTTTAGTGAAAAAAGTCTATAAAGTTAGTTATCAAATAGTTAGTTAATGATTTCTAAAAGTGAATCAGCATGCAAAAGTAAGAATCGTTTTCCAGGTTTTGTGCTTTCCTTCAAGTTAACCTCTTAATAAGAATATTCTTCTTTTTGTCTGACAAGCCATGAAACCTAGCTGTTGAAAAGCTACGAAATTATATTTTCAGTCCGTTCATGGGGTAGCTTCTAAAATAGTTTTATGGGCTTTAATACCATATTGCTTTAGAGCAAACAACAAAAGTAATGAATGTTGAAAATGTAATTTTGGCGTCTAACGTCTAAACGAAAAACTGTCATTTTATGTAGAAAATGCCAAAACCATCGAATTTAACAGTTAGGTTAGGTTGCTTAACAATTGTTTTCAATTGCTGTTCAAATTACATGTAAAAACTTAGTACAACATGATTTTAATCAATACTTTTCTTTTGTAGATGGAAATCTTCCTCACAAGAAGAGTGGTTGCTTTTTGTTTCTATTTTAATAATTCATCAAATATATGACAAAAGAAACTTGTAATCTTAAACTTGTCATATAACTCTTCAGTTTGTAATTAATGTATTTAAGATCAGATTTAAAAATAGTAAATTACAACTCCAGCTACAAATTCGAAGCAAAACTTACCAGAATATTTGGCAAAACGCCAGACATCTCAAGCCACTTTTGTTTTTTATATAGTATTAACGAAATTATGCAAACACCAAAACAAGACATTTAGAAGAAGAAGGAGTTTCTATTTTTTCAATATTTTCCATTGTAACTGTAGACAGAATCGCACGACACTGACTGGATCCTGCATACTGATTTAAGGTTCTAAGACACGCAACAAAGGTAAAACTAATTAAAGCTGAGACGAATTTTCTGCAAGATGTAAAAAATCGACCTCTAATTGAATTGGCTCATTTCCAGGAACAGCAAATCTGGTTCCTCTGAGAGAAGTCGTGGTCATTTTAGTTGTCGTGTTGGCATTTTACGAGAACGCAGTAATAGGTAGATTGTAATTTTGTAAAACGAGTAGTTAGGTGTATTTTTTATGTGCTAACGATGTGAGAAAAATGTAGCAAGAAAATAGTCGAGAAGTTTATGAAATTATCTGCCCGTACTATTCAAACATATTTCAAAATAGATCTTACTATAGAATAATATTACGATATTATTGGTATGTCCATTCAAAACGAAAAAGTGGAATATTGTAGAAACCACATATTAAACAAACTGTTTTGAAAATGTGGGGTTATGTAGTAACATCAGCATGAGTGCTTAGAAATATTTAACAAATTAATTTATTTATATAAATTCGAAAATATTTTAAATTATGTTTTCTGACACATTTCTGACAAAATACTAAGATAGTAAAGTGATTTTTAAAGTCACCATTACATAATTAGTAGAGTTTTTGAGAGCCCGGAACAAAATTTCACAATGGCTTCACTAAGTCACCTATACTGCTATGCTAATGAAGCACCCCAAAGTTTCACAAGAGGCTTTTGAACATATGGTTGAACAACTGACATATATTCACCATCCACATGTTCATTTAATGAATACGGGCACAAAATAGTCTGATATGATTTAATATTAGCTACGCTATCTTATCTAAGTCCTCTAAGACTCATTTATATACAAAATAAATTTAATTTTTGATACTGCTCTTCGCTTTCTAGGGCCATATTAAATTAAATTACATCACTACATAGTATAAAACAAAGTCGCCTTTTCTGTCCCTATATCCCTATGTGCGCTTAAATCTTTAAAACTACGCAACGGATTTTGATGCGGTTTGATTTTGATAGAGTGATTCAAGAGGAAGGTTTATATGTATAATACATGCATAATATACTAAGGCAACATTACTAATTTTAGAGGTTTCTAACGTGATGTCGTAAATTAACCTATTTTTTAGGCTTATTTAGCAATTAGCAAAAACGCTGCCTAACCCTACGAGTTAGATCAAATTAATGTACTACAGTATTGTACACCATAAAAAGGTCTACAAAAAAGTCCGCGATGGTATATGTTTATCTTTTAGGGATAACCCACATTAACCATTTTTATTGTTTACTTTTTACGTGAGAAAATGGCTTATTTACGAAGCTATTTTAAGCAATACGGCATTAATCCTTATCGAATTAAGTACCTTAAATACAGTGTGCAATTAATATAGATCAATATGGTTCCTTACAGCATGTAAATTAAACAAATATTTTCGGAGATATTACAAATTTAAAATTTGCGTTTAAAAATGTGTAATGTAATAAAAATTGTTTGAATTTAGATATTCCAAAGATAGCAGGAAATCTTCATAGTAAGTATAGGAGAAGAGGAATTGTTTTACTCCAAATTTAATGCGTGCAGGCCAAGGGCAGTAATGAATGAACCAAAAATACTGGATCGACTTTAATCATGTTTTCATTGAGTGACATAGGCATATATATTTTATGCCCGTGCAAAGTCGGAGCGGGTCGCTATGTTTTTATATACAACGTTCATATTTTTTCTGTAGTGTATTTAATTTAGTATCAGCATTGCACCCGTGCGAAGCCGGGGCGGGTCGCTAGTTTTTATCATAAAGAAAAGTACTATCTGAAATAAGATAAGGAGGTCGAAAAGGATATTTGTTTTGGTATGTAGAATAATTGCAAAGCTCTTCAAAGTATCAGTTTCTTAATTGTATTTGATCTTTTCCCGCTTAAATTTATTTATCTCGCAATTTCTATTATTATAAAACCAGGCCAGAAATGTAATTGGTAAAATTTCGTTTCTGTTAAATTATACTAATTACGACATTTGATTCAAGTCAAATGTTCTTGACACATAACACCAAGCAGAAATAATAATTTTCCGGCTAATTGGTTTACTTTCAATGTTTAAATCAATTTCAGTTAATACATTCCATAAATTAATATCGTACCATCGTTATATCGATAATTAGCGTGAGAAATAATAACGGAGTAACGGGAATTATTTAGGTCTATTCACACTAATGACGTAATAAAATATCGGTTAGTTCTATATTATCCAGTAGGTTAGAATGTAATTATTTTAACAATATATTTTGTTCTAGTTTTTTCTCAAGATTACAACAATTAAATACATAGCGGTACGGCGTTAAACTGATGTTTAATTGTTATACTCATCCAAATATTATAACGTAATGTATCGACTGAAAAGGATCGGGTTTAACCTCTAAATTTTTTTTTATTTCTCTTCGTTATTCCACAATCTGCCCTATTAGCATTAAGTATTTCTTATGTCTATATTATATATACATGACATGTAGAAAATCGCTTCATTGAGCAATATTCTGTATAAAATATTATCTTGATTAATTAGTCTTATTTTAAAGTCTACATATGTCCAGTAATCATATCAGGTGATGTTAAACGTTTTAGTCTACGCACTTCACTATCACGTCGCATATTTAGCTGATTAGCGAGTACATTGGGATGCACTGACACTCTTTCGAAGTATTTCACACAAATATGTTGAATTACAGTCGTTATAGGTTCTAGAGGAATATCGCGTTGTATCACTTTATTTGAAATATAGTACGGATCATCAACAATGGCACGCAGCACCTTATTTTGGAACCGTTGAATGATGGATATGTTAGATTTGCTAGCGGTACCCCATAGTTGGATTCTATATGACCAAATAGGCTTGATATACGGAAACGACTTGGACTTAAATTATATCAAATGTATTCGTAATAGGGCGCAGATCCATGTTATAATTGAATAACCAGGTATTGTTGTATTTGCCTATTTTGTCATCCAATTATATAGTACCGCTACCAAATCTACGGTCCCAAAATACAGTGTTGCGTGCCATTGTTTCACTATATACTATATATTTGGTCATATGGATATAATTGTTATTATTGTTATAATTATTATTGTTATTATATATATATATATATATATATATATATATATATATATATATATATATATCCTACGTGATGATGATAGTCATAGTGGAGTATGTAGATCTGATCTGATTACTGGACATATATAGTCTTTAGAATAAGAACTATTAACTAAAATAGTATTGTATACAGGAGACCACTTAATGAAGTGATTTTATACATGCCATGTATATATGTAATATAAACATAAGACATACTTATTGTCTATTAGGCAGATTGTGTAATCACTAATAGTAATAATATATATATATATATATATATATATATATATATATATATATATATATATATATAGATAAAATACAAAATAGATAAAACGTATGGCAGCGGTAATACCTGGAGACGAGGCTTGGGCAGTCGATGGTGGCACGTCTAAACCCAACGATGTTCGATTACTGGATAAACGGAAATATCCTTCAATAACATCCCAGATAAACGCCTCGGTGTTCCCAGCTATTTGTTATCGTGTTCTAGTTGACGCTGCCGGCACCCCGCCCTTGTTCAACATCTGGAATTATATCTCTGGGTACTTTGTAGACCGTTATTCAACTATGTAAAATTCGACATGCCTCAAGTTCACAGTACTATTATTCTTGAATAAATACGCAAACAATATAAGTGCAGCATATGTATATTAGTATGTTTTCCCATATAAAAATTAAAATAGTCTACTTAAGCTAACTTTAGGAATAATACACTTATACACTATGAATGTTTGGGTGTTTTGATTTGCTTCAATCCTTTGTCCTTTAGCGGTATTGCGTTTCCGCGATGTTGTGATTTAGAATTGTGTGTGTGCTTCTTTAATGTTTAACGTGAAATATTGGATAACTTCCTAGCTCCATCTGATTTCGAAGTCATAGTACAGTTTTTTATTAATTACGTAGTGCCAAGCATTGATAATTAATTGACTTTTATTTTAACAGCGTTGGAATACCAATCGGTTTGATGTTTTAGTCTATTCAGGTTTTATAATTGTCTGATAAACCAATAGATTTAATATTAGTCAAGTTGGGAGTATATTCCGACTAATCAGTACAGTTCCTTGATTTTGAGTCTGATCTGCTCTGTTTTTCGCCCAAGATGATAGAAATATAGATGCCAGTTTTTAAAACATTATTTATTTTATAAAAATAATTTTGCTATAGCGGATTTTATGCACCTTTGTTGTCAATTGTCAATTTTGGTCCGGTCAGCCTTATCCAAATTAGTTGGCTAGTTCAGAAATATTTTAAAGGAAACAAAGAAGGAACCATGTTCAAATAGTAGAAGAGCCACAAATTACAGATATTGGAGAATTTTCAATTTAATGTAATTGAGTTTTTTTTTCGAAATTTTCTCTTTTTTTCAATTTTCTCGAAAAGGATTTTTCCCGATTTTTAATTCATAGTAGTAAAAATTATTTAATTTTTTCAGCTCAATTTCTTCTAACTTTAACAAACTTATTCCAATGATTTTCTAATTTTAGATTACCTATATAAATTATTTATGTCTTTAGTTGATGAAACCAGTATTCCACAATATTGGAGGGCACTAAGTCTGGCATATAATCTGGATATAATGCGTTTACCAGTTTATATTTTTTCGGCATCATTGTCAGATTCCCAAACAGTTATGGTAATAAACACGATCAACCCATAAATGACTTAAACATCGAGTCTCTTCTATATTCAGGTTTGCGTTCAATTTCTAACTCCACATCATCGCTAAGAATGCTGTAATTTTTCTCCATTTCAAACAAAAAGGACTATCCAATCTTTGCACCACTTTCTATTATTTATTCACTCAAATGTATTATTTAATTAACATATTGTTACTAGTCGTTTCCGTCTAACCTACAATTTGTCTTTATGATAACTTAAATCTAGGTATATAACTATGAGGACCCATCGGTCCTATCTCAGTCTCTGGTGAAATAATGTTTATACATATCACTGCTGTATTTTTTATTATATGCACCTCACTAAACAACAGTACACAAGATCAGATGGTTTGATTCTTTTGAGTCTGTATCCTGTTCTGGTGGTATCCAAAAGCTGCAATACTTTAATATTGTCATGGTAATGGAGTCTTTGCTCATGCCCCCTTGCAATTCTCTTGATTTCTTGACTGACTGTGGGTATCTGAAGGTCTCGATGTAGGTAATCAGTCCTATAGTATTTGGGTGCAACCACAATACCTCTCAGGACTTTGTTCTGAAAAATTTGTATCTTGTTTATTTACTCTTTGCAGGACGTCCCATAATTAAACTCCGAATGTCCGTAGAGGTTTCAGTATTTGCTTATATAATACCAATTTATTATGTACTGATAATTGTGATTTTCTTCCGATTAGCCAGTACATTTTCCTATATTTCAATTCCAGTTTTTTCGTTTTCTTCTTTATATGTTCCTTCCAGCGAAGTTTTGCATCAATATTCATTCTGAGATATTTAGTGCCGTTGCTATATGGAATGGTAGTATTTTTTAAAGTTATTGGTGCTTGTACGGTCTGTTTATAGGTAAACAGCTTTTTACTTTCATTAATTCTTATTTTCCAAGCTTGTATACAATTATTTATATTGCCACTTGCCAGTTGTAATTTTCGTGAGGCTTCTTCACTTGTGGTATTCCTGCTTTAGCTTCTCTTATTGTAGAGTAAGCTTCTTTTTGTTTGACTCTAAACATTCTGTTTGTAATGTACGATTTTAATACTTCGGTGTGTTGTTTTGGTAACATTTTCTGTAGTTTATGAAGTTTATGCTACATCTAAGGATAGAGCTGAGCTTACTTTTTTGCTTTGGTAGGCTTTTTCAATAACATCTGTTATTCTGTGGACCTGGTCAATTGTTGAGTGCTTGTTAATAAACCCAAACTGGTGTGTTGGTATTAGGTTTTTTCTCTCTATGATCGGTTTTTTTTCAAAAACCTTAGATATTACTAACAGCAGTGATATAGGCCTATAGGCTTTTATTTCGTTTGGTGACTTCCCAGGTCTTGGGGTCATTATAATTTCCGCCATCTTCCAAATACCTGGGACATGTTTTAATCTAAATGCTATGTTGATCAAGTTGGTAATTCCCTTTCTTGGTAGTTTTTGCGGTAATTTTCCTGTTATTAAATCGTAGCTTGGTGATCCTGGGGTTAATATTAGTTTCATTAACTTTGGTTAGCTCTTTGGGCGTGAATAATCTATGTCCGGTAATTTATATTCAATATTAGTTTCGTTTGGTTTGAAAATTTTTCCTAGATATTCAGAAAACGTTTCTACTTTTTGGTGATTGTCACGTGCCCAATTCTCACATAGGTATATTATAGGTGGACTGTGTAGTCATGAGCGATTTAGATATTTTGTGGCTTTCCAGAGTGAATAATCAGTTTCTTTATCATCTGTTAAATTTCTCAGGTAGTCATTTTTGATTTTCTTTTTAATTTCCAGTATTTCCCTTTTCAGTCTTTGGGAAAAGGGTCACATGACAATAATTCTCTACTTAATGTATTTTCATGAAGTTTGAATTATAACTGCCAGCAATTGTTATTTGTTCACATGCCTCAAAAGGTGGCTTCTGAAAAATAGGTTTGACATAAATAAAGAAACCTTATAGTAAATTAATACCTATATGTAAAACAAATATAAACGCTTTCGGTAATACAGAAAATGTATTGAAGTTTATATGAAAATATAACCAATATTTTATATATCAAATTGGAGTAGAAATTATAGCAATCCGCTAAAATATATTTGCCTTCAATACATCTTAATTTTAAGAAAATAAAATTGTACGACCAGAAATTAGTTAAAATTCTCCAAACGACTATCGGTGATACATAGTGTCACATAAAGTATACATTTTTATATCAGTTCGTTTCTATGTTAGATTTTAATGAATTATTTATGAGGGTCGTTCTTATTTATGGAGCTCTACCAGTATCCATTAAAAAATTATGAAACTTGTGAATATTAATCGTAAAGCTTGTACTAACGAGTGTAATGAATGACAACGTGCAATTTCATCAATTGTCAGTCGATAATTTCGCAGTTCCAGGAGTTTATATTAACAGTAATATGTTGTGGCTGTGGGACAAATTATTTAGATTTTTCATGTCAGCTTTTCGTCAGGTAGTTTTGCAAACAAATGTAAAACAAATATTTAAACAAAACTTTCCAGCAAATTTCTCTCCAATTTTGTCATTAAAATCTATAGCGTTAGTCTAGCGTTATTGTTGACGGAATAATAGGTCAATTGAAAAGTCCCCGGCCTATCATTGTAAAACATATTTTTTCTTTGCAAAATTAGTTTTTTTTATTCAACATAACTCCCTCCAAGGGTGATACACTGATTATAGCGACTCTTTAACTTTTCGATACCATTTTTGTATTACGATTTGTCCTTTGCCAATTCATGAGAATTTTTATCATCGTTTTCACTGACTTGTGACACCGTGCATTGTCTTGGTGAAGCAGAATTTTCTTTTTCTTCAAATGCGACCGTCTTTCGGCGATTTCGTCCTTCACATGGTCCAATAACGCTACGTAATATTCGCTGTTAATGATCCTTCCTTTTTCAAGGTAGTCAATGAAAATTTTTTCATACACATCCCAAAATACATACACCATAACCTTGCCAGCCGAGCATCTTCCCACGCTTTGTAGTGGGTTCATCGTGTGCAGTCCACTCAGATGACTATCGATTGGATTTCGGAATGAAATGATGGAGTTTCATGATGATGATGTTTCATCCGTTGTGACATATCGACGCAAAAACTCGGGTTAATTACGCCTGATTATCTTCAAACACTGTTCCGAATTATCAACTCGTCGTTGTTTTTGGTCAAAAGTGAGCTCGCGCAGCACCCACTTTGTACAGAGCTTTCTCATACACAAATAATCGTGAACGATATGATGTACATGTTCAGTTGATATCTTTAGAGTGTCCGCTATTTCGTTCAATTTCAATTTACGGTCATCCTAAATCATTTTGTAGATTTTTTTATTGTTTTCGTCGGTAATAATCTCTTTTGGGCAACCTCAGTGTCCGGAAACTCGGCGTTGTATTTTTTCTCTTCAAAAAGCAATATTTGATCAACACGTGAAATTCCTGTTTATAAATTTTTTTCACAATAACAAAAGTTGCCTCACCCAAAATGCCATAATTCACAAACTAATGATCCGACAGCTGTCAAATTTATACACGCATCTTTTGAGGGTTAGGGCTAACAAAAAAACATATAGATTTATTTCTAGTAGCACCATCTATGTGTCAGGCCAGAGACTTTTCAATTAATCTATTACAACACCTTCCCCATTTGTCAATTTTTGCCATTTTTCTAATGGTTTGGTTAATCCTTTTTCTTCATTTTTGTTTTTTATTTTACTATATATAATGAAGTCGTGTTTGTTCGAACCTATAACTCGAGAACGGCTGGATTAATTTTCATAGTCGAGAACGGCTGGATTAATTTTCATAGTTTTTGATTTGTTGGATTTATCTCCATCCCTAATAACAGAATAAATATTGAAAACATAGGAAAATTGAGGAAATAAAATATTTTTAACAAAAACATTGAACCGACTTCAAAAATAAATAAGGAATTCACTAAAAAGTAAACAATAATCAAACTTAGATATTTAACACAAAAAAAACGTATTAAAATATGACGTGTATATATAATAGTTTTAATAATTAAATTATTACACCTACCTATATACTACACGTATTTTACATTCTACTATATACACACAATTTAGCTTAATTCTTACCTAAATCTATTTATCTATTTACAATATTATTTTAACTACTAACAACTGATCAGTTTGAAGTCAGTGCTGAGCAGTAAATTTGTTTTGTTTTGTTCGTAATTTAATTTTGTGTATATGTCACAAAATTATATTATTATTTTTCTATTTTTAGGCTCGGCACCGACTTCAAACTGATCAGTTGGTAGTAGTTAAAATAATATTGCAAATAGGTAAATAGATTTAGATAGGGATTAAGCTAAATTGTGTATGTATATTAGAATTTAAAATACGTGTAGTAGATAGGTTAAGTAAGGTTTTTGTTTATTTTTATTTAGTTATTAGAATTATTATTATATACAAATTGTATTTTTGTGTTAAAAATCTAAGTCTGATTATTTTTGACTTTTTAGTGAGCTCCTTATTTATTTTTTGAAGTTGGTTCAATTTTTTTGTTAAAAATATTTTTTCTCTTTTTGTGTTAGATATTTACTCAATAAATTACGCAGTTGTTTTATTAAGTATTACAATGGATAGCCCAAATCAAAGTACATCCCTTATGAGGTAAAATAGAAATAAAGAAACAATGATTGAAAATAAGGAATGTTTCAGGCCCTGGGGTTCGCTACTTAGTCTAGGTGATTTGACAAATATTCCATTAAACTAGAATAAAAAAATGTTGCTGCCCTGTTGGGAATCGAATCCACGACCTCCGCGTGTTATCTTAACGTTCTCATCACTACACCAAAAATAGTTGCTTGGAGTGTTTCTACGACGCATTGTGGTGACGTCAGGCCTCTTTTTCTTATCGCGAACTTAACACTAATACTAACATTATATAACTAATTAATATTATATATATATATTATAAATAATTAATATTATAATAATTATAATATAACTAATTAACTAATGAAAATGTATGAATGTTTGATTATTGAATGAATGATTGTTGATTGAATCTAAAACGCTTGGACGTCGAAAGATGAATGAATTTGCCGTCTATTTTTCTGCGTGCCTTTGATCGTTTTTGGTCAATCTTATTCTGTGGCCAGTTCGCGATAAAAAGAAGAGGCCTGACGTCACCATAGCCTCATATGGTATGGTTAGTGCTTAGAAACAAACTGACTGACTTTTACACTGAACTACTTCCGATTTTTCGTCACATCAGTTCAGCAATAACATTATACACCAATATCTGATTATTTTGGATAAAAATATGTGAAAACATTGTAGGTATCTTTGAAATTTGAGGTTATTTCCTCGACTTCCCACCTTCCCCCATCAGAGTTTTACTTGGTTCCTATGGGACCACTATTGGAACCATTTGGTATCGAATAAAAAAATAATTTTGAAAATCGGTCTATAGTTGACGGAGAAATCGGCGAACATACATTAAGAAAAAAATTTGCAGCCGAACATAAAAGTCGGTAAAAGTAATAAGTCGGTTAAAAATAACATGAACGAAAAAATATTGTCCCATAATGAATCTCGTGTCAAAATGTTAACTGTCAAATCGATTGGTGTCACTTTTACGGCGCGAAAGTTGACTGTAATTTATTTTGAAATATGTTTTGTGTGAGTATTATTATCAATTATTATGAATAATGTCGCGACCAAGAAGATCTAATCTTTCCTAACGGAACCGTAATTCGAGGAGGCTACGGAACATTGCGAATCACTTAACTGAAGAAGAACGACAAATTGCATACACTCTGCAATAGCAAAAAAATGAAATAGCCTCAAAAATCATCATCTTGGACGAATGCACAAATGCACATTGGAAGTTCTTGATCGGACCTTGAAAGATCTGCGCAGTGACTCGAGAATTTTTGATGGCGCAATGATTTTACTATCTGGCGAAACGCTGCCATTCAAAGAACGACTGCTCTGGACGAAATAAACGCTTGCCTCAAATCATTAAATCTGTGGCGATATGTGAAGAAGCTTCACCTGACAGCAGACATGAGAGTTGCAGTGTTGAACGACCCATATGCTGAAGATTTCTCCAAGCAATTGAAGACTATCGGAAATGCCCGTGTTCCTATCGACGAATCGAGCGGATTTCATTTCGTCAGATTTTTTGCAATTTTGTCCCATCCATAGAAGAGCTTATCAGCAAAATATTTTCGAACATGATTGCTAACCACACAAATATCAAATGGTTAAGTGAGCGAGCAATTTTGGCGGCTAAGAATAAAGATGAGGATGACTTAAACTTTATAAATCAGAATCAAATCGTTGCTACTCTGTATTCATTCAAATCTATTGACTGTTTAACAAACGAAGACGAAGCCACTAATTACCCAACTGAATTTTAAATTTCTTGGATGTGCCTGGTTTACCACCGCACAATTTAAAAATGTAGGCGGGCCACGGTAGTCATCGGGGTTCGAAATCGAAACCAACCATAGCTATGCAATGGAACGCGCTTGGTGATAAGAACACTAATGGATGAATGAATGAAAACTAATGTTATTTACGCGACGATGCTCAAAGGAAAGTTTAGTTAGTTTAGAGAGTTAGTTCTCTGTCCGATGATTCCGATGGTCCCAATGGATATGCCCCTTATGTTTTGCTTTCGCCATGACGATTTACAAATCGCAAGGCCAATCCTTGCTTGAGGTTTTAACTTTGAAAACTCATGGCTTGTTCACGTGTCGGCAAACCATCCGCTCTATTTGTTCTTGCGCCTAATAAGAAAACAAAAAATGTCCTATATCACAAGGTGCTTCAATTAAGAGATTTAAACCTGTTGATATAGTTGATTTTGTAGTTGAATATAGTTTTGTGTTAATATATTAATAAAGTGATGAACTTAATATTTATTTTATATATTGTATTACTTTCATAAAATCATAAATTTAGTTCAGCAAATAAGTAACACGATATTCATTGACCGTTAGGCGGTACGAAGTTCGGCGGGTTGGCTATTATCCAATAATTAATGGTTTGGTCAACATCAAGCATTATGAATGATTTCTTTTCAATACCACTTTGCATCACATTCTCAGGCCATTTTTCGCATATTAATTTCGTAATGTAACTCATCTTTAATCGCAAGTTATCATAGCAGTGATTAAAAATTATAATCTAGATCCAACTATCGATATTATTTTGGTATCCAGTCTTGTAATAAGCGATACCACGAGATAAAATATGTCACCTAACCTCGAATCATTTAAGAATTTCATCAATTTCTTCAACGATAGTCATCGTAGATATTGAAATATCCGAAACGTAAACACCAAATCAATTCTGACGCTGGCATTTACTAAAGCATTCGTCACCATTAACGCCACACAATTTCCAATAACCTGGCGCAGAATTTTTTTTTCATTTAAAGTTGCTTTCTGCAATTCCCATTTTCAAAGAGCAATGACTTTATGCCTGTATTGTTCTGTACATTGTTATCTTTTACTATGCTATATTAAAATATTACTTATTTAGAGCCATCTATTAGGAAAAGTCGAAGATAATTTTTTCCCAATCATATAGCTTGAAATTTCCTAATTATTCTTGTTATAATTTGAACTGAATTTTCATAGTTTTATATTGACTCTATTATGGAAATTTATTCAGATGTATATAGTAAGTATTTGTATCAAATTTTATTAAAAAAATTGATAACAGTATGAATTTCATCCAAGCAAAAGATACCTATTTACCCATAAGATAGTGATCAAGGTAATAGGACAGTCACCGGGTAACGCTGGACATCTTCTAGGATGGTTTAAGTTAGTTAACCAATGCAGATAAACTCAAAATTCAACAAAATTCGTATTATTCATATTCATAGTATTATATTACAATTCATGTTATTTTGATTAGAGCTTGCTTAATTTGTTTAATAGTTACCAATTCGTATCAAAGCTGAAACAGTACAAAAATAGATGAGGCAATAGATATATTTCTTTCAATTGAAATTTCAATTAAGTTGTTAATTTAATGACGTTGAATTTTCATACTTAAGCGTCCTCCTTATATCACAAGCTTTTCCTCATATGAATTTCATTAAAAACCATTATAATATTTGTTCATATGAATTCTTAAAATGATAGCTTTTGCTTTTGCAAGATTGAACATTTTGACCTTTCGATGGCTTTCTATAATTAAGAGCCAGTTTTATTATCATTGGCGATTTTACTTAAGTAATCTTTCGAGATTATCATTAATTACTGGTAATGGTTAGATTTAAAATAATATAATTGGTAGACATTTTTTAGTAATTTTCTAATAATCATTGACTGAACATGTAACAAAATTCCATCATAGAAACAGAACCGATAAATATATTATAGCCTTTAGATTTTATAGCCTTCTACGCTTCGAAACTCCAAACGGAATACGAAACAAAAGAAATGAAAAACAAACCGGTGAAACCAAACACTACTTCCTCATATTGAGTCGTTTTATTATTCGACTTTGGTCTGCCAGCATAGCTGTCGGTTATTTAAGATTGCAAAATACCGTGACTGAGACATTAGAAACACCTTAAAAGTAACTCATTTTGTTGTGACTGTTTTAAGTGAAACTGTTACTATTTAACGTTGTAATTAGGAGCTGTAGTACGGTAATTAGGTATTAGGTAGAGGAATTATTCTTTATAATTTATTTCTTCTTCTTTTGCATCTATTCGTTTATATTGATTTTAAGATTAATTTTTCGCTTGGTTGTTAGGAAGTATAATACAATTATGTCACCATTAAAAAAATCTTCCGTATATTTTACGGAGGGTGGTATATAACCTTGCACTGTTTTAAAAAAAAAACTGTTGTTCAAAATTGAACTATTCCGGAGCAAATCAAATAGTGGCTCTCATTATACCAAAACTTATTGTTATCACTACATAGTATAAAACAAAGTCGCCTTTTCTGTCCCTATATCGCTATGTGCGCTTAAATCTTTAAAACTACGCAACGGATTTTGATGCGGTTTTTTTCAATAGATAGAGTGATTCAAGAGGAAGGTTTTGTATGTATAATACATGCATAATATACTAAGGCTACATTGCTAATTTTAGAGGTTTCTAACGTGATGTCGCAAATTAACCTATTTTTTTATGCTTATTTAGCAATTAGCAAAAACGCTGCCTAACCCTACGAGTTAGATCAAATTAATGTACTACAGTATTGTACACCATAAAAAGGTCTACAAAAAAGTCCGCGATGGTATATGTTTATCTTTTAGGGATAACCCACATTAACCATTTTTATTGTTTACTTTTTACGTGAGAAAATGGCTTATTTACGAAGCTATTTTAAGCAATACGCAATATGTAAATTAAACAAATATTTTCGGAGATATTACAAATTTAAAATTTGCGTTTAAAAATGTGTAATGTAATAAAAATTGTATGAATTTAGATATTCCAAAGATAGCAGGAAATCTTCATAGTAAGTATAGGGGAAGAGGAATTGTTTTACTCCAAATTTAATGCGTGCAGGCCAAGGGCAGTAATGAATGAACCAAAAATACTGGATCGATTTTAATCATGTTTTCATTGAGTGACATAGGCATATATATTTTATGCCCGTGCAAAGTCGGAGCGGGCCGCTATGTTTTTATATACAACGTTCATATTTTTTCTGTAGTGTATTTAATTTAGTATCAGCATTGCACCCGTGCGAAGCCGGGGCGGGTCGCTAGTTTAGTAAATAAATCATTATTCAAGTAGCAGAATTTTGATTTAATGGAAAATTTTAGTAATTTAGGATGACAGGATTACCCTTTACATTGATGTAGAATATGAAAATTGTCTGGATTTTGAAAATTCAGAAATATGAAAAATACCAAAATATTGACTCTTTTTATGCTATATCTATTCTATCTTGTTCCATCAATAAATTAATTCCATGGTTTCTTGTCTTTTCAATCTTTGTCCAGTTTTCTTGCTTCGCTCCAGGCTTTTCCGCTCCTTTGAAGCATTCTCACCAGGTGCCCTCAGATCGCCCTCTGATTTTTCTCCTCTGTGTTCTTGCTTCTCGTATTAGCTTAGTTTGTTTTGCCTCCATATGCTGTAAATATCCACACCACTATATACTTTTCCACTTTCCATTTCCATTTCAATTTTCTTTTCCATTTCTATGGCTTGTTTCTTGTTTTCTTGTGCTTGTTTTTACTATTACCTATTTTTCTTACTATTACAAGCCTAAGTACCTTTATCTATGTTAAAGTATTATATATGCTAATATCCATTAGATATGGGACTTCATTTCATATGATTCATACATCATTACTAAATACTTTCTTTTAATATGCATGTACAAACTTTCTTTCAATGTAAATATATTTTAGAGAATGTTATAGTAATTATAAGCGAATATATATATGCAAATTTCTTTGGCATAAAATGCAATAAATCTCATTCGTAAACAATCGGAAATAGTTTGAATGCTATTTATGATAGTTGTATCATTATAGTTAATTACATATACATGCACATATTACATTTTTTGAATAAAAAAAAAATAATTATATTAACCTAAGTGATAATTAGCAAAATAACTATACTTATACAAAATACGACGACTTGGAGAATATTAGAACATTTTTACTGTGATGTAGATGTCCCTATTATAGATATTACGAGTAACATTATATCTTGCTTCACTATTGTTTGTTTACTTTCTGCTATTACTTAAGGGTAATAATCCTTACTCTATTTAGTTATTACAACGATTATTATGTATATATTTTATTTAAAAAAAATGTGTTAAAAATCTAGTTTGATTATTTTTTAATTTTTAGTGACTTCCTTATTTATTTTTGGTTATCGGTGCAATTTTTTTGTTAAAAGTAGTTATATGGACTGGACCTACGGTTTAACGTGGGCTCCGAACTACGGTCCTCGGCATTAAGCATACCAACTGGCGAATGACCACCTTAGAAATCATACCAGAAGATATCCGGTATTACCCAGCCTGGTTACTAGCGTGACTGGGATTATTTTTCTTGTCGGATTTTGAACTTTTGTCTAAGGATAATCACAAATATTCAACAATCGCAAACATAAATTTACGACCATGCCCTAGCAGGATTCGAACCCGCGACTATCGCAAAATTAGGAGGACCGTCCTGTCACCTTTACCACTGCGCCAACCACGCCGGCATTTTTAAAATTAAATATCTGAAAGATAAAACACTTTTTTTAATATTATTTCACTGTGTTTGCATATGAGGTAAATATAAAACATTCATAATATTATATATGAGCCGCGTAATAATCAAATCGTTTTACAGTTTTGTATTAAATTAATGCAAATAAAACGATACTCTAACAATCTCTGTGAGAGTGATTTAAAATTAAAACTGTTTAAGGTAATTATAAAAAGCCAATATATTATCTTGATGTAATAAAAGTTAAGACTTGGTTTTTGTTTATATTTGAGTCCCGTATATGTAGGTCACTGAATCTGAAATTTCATTTAACTTTTCCTATTATACTTTTATCAGATGTATATTTAAATAGTCTGTTATATATAGTTGAGTGTTTAAAGAACGGAAATGAAAATCCGGTTTTGTAGTTTCATTATAATTTCCGTGATCTTTAGTATACATTGTTCTAATGGCATCCAACGGAATTTCCATAGAACATTTTTTTGGGTTATGAAACGGGCCAAAGATTGAGAGAGGAAATGTCGAAATGAGTCCTAAATATGTTGAATATACTGGATTTTGGAAATATTATTGCTGTAATTGACAATTTTTAGCGATTATTTTTGAGATGTGTGAACTGGTCCGTTATTTTTGTAGAATCTATTTCTCTTCAGTATGCCGGATATTTTTTATGGCTGCACGCATCCATTTGTTACCCAGAAAGACATATAATAATTATGTAAGATTATTGTTTTATGAGTTTCAGGCTAATTCAAATGAAAAGATTTTGCTTTCCAAAAAGTTACTTTTCCATAACTTTCTTGTCCGATTTTTGAAAACGAGTTCGCTTTAGATTCAAATTACTACACTTTTGGTGTTTGGTTTTTGTGCAGGATGCTGATAAATCCAAGTCTCATGCTTAATATCGAAGAGATACACAAAATCCCTTTTATTTTTTTCTGAAATAGTTGGTAAAAAAAGGTTTTCTTCTGTGTTTTTGTAAAATTCTTCAAGGTATGATTACTTATAGTCAAACCAGCCCATGTAAAATCATTATTTTATTTTTAAGGACAAATAATGTAATGCATTTACTTTTTACTATGAGTTTCCATTATTTTTAACTCTTTTTATACAGAATTTAAGCAATATACGATACTTAACTGTAACTTTTAAGCTTAGTATGAAAAGTTCTCCTACAGGTGTCATATTCACCAGACTGTCCCCTTTTGATAACATATTTATCGGGATAATTTAGTGTTAGGTATTTAAAGTTTCAATATTCCACTGTTAGTAATTTTGGTTGCAAGAAATATTTCATTTTGTGATATAATATATATATATATATATATATAGATATAGATATATATATATATATATATATATATATATATATATATATATATATATGATATATATATATATATATATATATATATATATATATATATATATATATATATATATATATATATATATATATATATATATATACATAAAACCACAGAATCATCAATCAAAAGTGTATATGTGAGATAATAAAATATTTATATAACAAATGTTCCACATTAATATCAAATTAGATACAATTTAAGATACAGTATTCTAGTTTCGGTAAAAGGCAAGTTTGTAATTTGAATGAGTAATGTTAAGTAGCACTCTACTAGGTACATATTCACGTGATTATATCTCTACAATCTACAGCAATGGCTTTTGCAGTTAGATTACTTTTGGATCAACTTACACATTAGCCAGATCATTATAGTATTGTATGGCACTTATAATTTTGTTGGTGAAACTATACGAAAATTCTTACGATAAACACCAAAAAATATTTCAGATCAATTTTACTTTATTTTAATACGGTTCTTCTGGATACGTTTCTGGAAAAAACTACGAATATTTTCTGCAATCGAACTGTAGTTCAATTGCAGTTTGCTAATTTGTTTTATATTAGTCTTTATTAGTTAAATATTAAAGTCTTCTTTTTGCCAACTAAGGTGTTATAATACATTATATAGGGATTATAATTATCATTTCAATATGTGCCTACATCAAAGACATGTCATATCTAATGAAACTGGAGAGATTTGGGAAAGAATATTCGAAGTCCTGCGACACCAACAGAAGAGTACTGTTTGTGAATTATAGACTCTCTCAGAGCGCTCAGAGGCTGTGGGTTAATGAAAGAACGTAATATAATTGAAAATATATTGTTATTCAAGTTTAAATCTATACACACCACACATTAAATCCTATGCAAAACATCATTAATAACAGGCATCCTGTCCACAATCACTACAAAAAAAAATCGAAAGTAAGCTTTTTCATATAATAATGAATTCATTCCAAAGCGTTCAGTCATTCACCCCACAGAACGACGCATACCTTCATTAATATTACCTTTAACGAAACTGAAAATTAGTCCGGATCTTTCATATGACCCAACCGCAAGGAAGAGCGACAAAAAAAAACACGAGCAACAAAGAAACAATGCAACATCTGCCTCTGGTCACGGCCTACTGGGTAAGAACGGCCGTTAGCCATGCGTCCGTCCGGCAGACGGAAAGCGGGTGACAGTGGAGTCAGTTATAGGCTCTCATAAATCATGAACATTTTTGGGAGCGAGGAAAATGGCTAGGGAGATGAGTCCTTAGGGCAAGCGCAGACAGTTTATCTGTGCATGTCGGGGGTCATTGGTGATGAGGTATTATTCGCTTTTACGGCTCGATACATCAAAGTCAACGGTGATGGAAGGTGCGCATTGTGGTTTCTTGTCACTGGGATTGTTTTCGTGATATGCAATTGAAATCTCTCTTGGTGGGGATGTGTTAAATTATTCCTTTTTGGATTTCTATTAATATTCTCATAACATTATTTTCGAACATATATTTAGGTTCTTTGTTATCTAAAGCATTTGCAAGAGGAATTGTGTGTATATTTAAAACTCTATTCGTATATAGGAACTAAACAATCATAATTAAAATAATAATTAAAACTAGTGATCGCCCTGTGGTTGAAATTCGACCACAGTTCATTAAGTTAATTATTTCCCTCATAACAGAGTAGAGCGAATAGTTTAAAAATGTTTCTAAAACTTGTTTTCACAGTGTTTGAAATTTATTTTATATATAATATTAATTAAAATAATAAATCTCCGTACATAATATATTAAAATAACTATATCAAGAACTAACACTAACTGACCTTTTCCAAAACTAAGTTAATTAAATCTAATTGCCATTCAGTTTCGGTAATCAACAGTATTGATAAGTTTAAATTATTATACTACTGACCTATATCTAACAAATGTATCATAACTAAGATTATTTTCAGAATTGTAATAAGATCATTAAATATATGTATAAAAAATTTTCTTTACTTTTTATGTTATTTTTATTATAAATATGGTATAATAAGTAACAGAGAATATTTGAATAAAACAATTTTGAAATTGATATTTGACTTTAGCATATATGTTAAAACAATAACTAATCTAATTATGGAGTTTATTTTTTACAAATTGGAAATGTATATTAAGGCAATATATTTAGAATCATTAAATGGCTTGTAGAGTATTTAAAACTTAGATCTATAAATTAAATAACAAAATAAAATTGACCCATGGTTTCAAAGAATAAAATGTCATATAGTGACATATATTATTGCATTAATGTTTGAACAAATTTATTGTTAATAATTCATAATTTCTTATATTTGGCCTATATGTTCTATCTATTCAAATTGTGTAGTTAATTTCATTTTAACTACTGCATATTTCCATTACTTCATATTGATCACCTAAAATATACATTGTAAAAACAATAAATACACCGGCTTGATCAAATGCATAATTTATTTAATTAAATTTTTAAATCAAATCATTATTGGCTCCACTCTTCGATCTCACCCTGGCAGATAGCTCATCTTTAGTTTGTTTTCTATGACTTTCATTTATCTATTTGTTTCTATTTTGTCTTATGTCCCACTTGGGAACTAACTAATAAATCAAATTCACCAATAAATGAGAAATTAAATTTGAACTGTTAATACTTTATGCAATATTTATTTTAACTCTTGATGCATAAACTAACGTATTTATTACCTGCAATTTTCGGTTAGTGCTCTGTTAAGAAATTAACTTACTAATGAAATTAATCCTAGGTCAGTATCACCACAATTTTCAGCAACATCTTACCAACATTTAGAATTTCCTCTAAAATAATATGCTATGTCTCCAGAATCATATGAATTAATAACAATCCTTAAGGAAGAACAATTTTTCTTTTTTTCTTTCTCTTCACCAGACATCAACTTAAATCGAAAGCTGATTTTGCAAATCCAAATATCTTATAATTAAAGGAAACAGACGATTCTTGATATTCTCGAATTTTGTGAATCCATGTTGGGATGTAATTTTCACACATGTCAGGTTCTTCTTTCACAGCTGTATAGACCTTCCGATAAATCAGGCACAATAATTTGTTTTTTTTGCAAAAAATTTAACATATAACTTGACGTGACTATGCTATTCTGAATCGTTGTTTATTTGAACTTGCCATAACTCTTATAATTCTAACAATACGGGAATAACCGAAAGTAACACAAAATTTTATTACATATTTATATACAAAATAACATTGCTTAAAATTAAATAACTTTTTTAATAATATTTTAACCACCCACTTTCAGTTTTAATATAATTTCAATTGCAGACAACAAGCGCTCACTTAATTTTAATGAATAGTATCCTTTATATTATTTTAAACTTTTAAAAAGCTTTAGTTGTAGCGAGATCGTAATACGTTATTGTCGATAAGCCAAATCGCATGGCTACCCGCTGGATTTGTTTATATAATTTGTGTCACCAATTTTTCTGTTTTCACTGGTTGTTTGATTTAGGCATTTTTCGTTTCGTTGGAATATATTTATTTGTAACGCATTTTACACAAAAATATTAGGCCTAAAATTTCTTCCCCGACATATCCTTTAACCGTACCAAATTTCACTGCCCCGGATTTCTTCAAAAAGGGAGACAAAATTTTCGCTAAGCCGATTAATATATATATATATATTAAAAAACTGTAGTTCAATAATATGCAACACTATATGAGGAAGATTGTGATGTTGATGACATTGCTACATTTTGGAATATATTATGTGCAGGAAAAATGCTCTAGAGATATTTTTAATTTATTGTTGAAAAAAAATTGTCACAACCTAATGTAAAAAATAATTCGAAAAAGTATAATATTAAACAATTTTTTAAACTACAAGTAAATGACAAAATATGCAAATCTTACATATTTTGTTATTATAATATCCTATATGTCACATATAAAGACTGATCTAAATTTCACAAGTTTGCCCGAAAATGTGTTCGCAACCCCTCAAAAAACTGCTTTATAGCTGAGAGATTAGTGTTAAAACAACGTATGAATACATTAAAACAATATATCATTACTATTATTTATAAGTGAAAAATAATTCAAAGTCATTCTTACAAGCTGCTGCAGAGCTAGTTAATATTACCAAATTCATCTTGAGGATACAAAATATTTCGTCAAAATATCAGTGTTGTTTAAGGAGAGCAAACTAAGATCTTCTCAGTGAAGCGGCAAAAATTAAACATTATCCAAGTTGAACAGTTTAGAATTCGAGCCCAATTAATGAAGGTGTGGGGCTAGCAAGCGAAGTAAAGTAATTTTCTGGGATTTGACCAGGACCCCTGACAAGTGCGGCACCAGCTTCTAATCTCCAAGGCATTAAAGTTAGGTTATTTCGTGACTTGACTTGAAAAAATATTTGTTGATCAATATGACTAATTCTGGTTCAATTAGGAGACTCATCCAGTTTCCCAAGACTTACCATTTGAAACCACGGTGCTACACGACCGATATCCTCAAAGTCGAAACGGTAAAAATTGCATTTTACACCTACAATGAGGCTTTCTTTTTTAGGGTAAATGATGTGGCTCGGTGAATGGAGGTAAAACGAAATGAAATAGTGGTGTTTACATTATGTGACCGTTATTTATTGGCAATATAAAAAAAATGTGAAAAATACAAATGATAAAACGGATGGCAGCGGTGTTACCTGGAGACGAGGCTTGGGCAGTCGATGGTGGCACGTCTAAATCAAACGAGGGTTGAGCACTGAATGAATCGCAATACCCTTCAATAACATCCCAGATAAACGTCTCGGGTTTGCCGCCAGCTATTCGTTCTCGGGTTCTGGTTGGCGCTGCTGGCACCCCGTCCGGGTTCAACATCTGGGATTATATTTCTGGGTATTTTGTAGACTTTTATTCCACGATGTAAAATTCGACATGCCTCAAGGTCGCTACACTTTCTACGATCTTGATTGCTCAATTACATATGTCTCAGACTTCAAAAACAGTTAACTATATGTCGTAATAAATTAACTTTTCGAAGCTGAGAATTATTTCACCAAAAAACACAAGCGATAATTTTCTCCCTCGCCTTACTGAAACCAATATACTGGTTGAAAATCTTCCATTGCTCCTATCGGACTCCATTTCCATCGACTGTCCACTCCAATCTAATCTAGCATTTCGAAAGATTATGGAATATTGAAAGCATGGCATATTAAAATCCTAGTATACTAAGTATGTTCTCTATGGTTTGCAAGTATGATCTTGTTTTTCAAAATAAAATGTTGAGAATGTTGCTAAATGCTCTATGATATGTCAAAAACAGGCAAATTCTTGGAGAAACACAATTGTCATTAGTCTTTGAACTCAATAACCGTTTAACTCGATCCATTCCTCACTTATTACCACGTTGTCAATTCTTACAATTCATAACAGTGTATCGGTTGGTAATTATGTTAAGTAAGATTTTCTTGGCTCCCTAGTTATCATGTCCATAAATTAATAAAGGCCTTAAAATTACTCTGAAATGTATGAATATAATGATCTACTGGCTACCTTTACAAGGTTTTGTATCGATTTAGACAATGCCAACAAAAGTTCAATAAACAATCAAATTAATTCAACGACAGACCTCAAAGTTATACCATAAGTTTTTCGCTATTAACGTTGCTAATGCGTTACAAAAGACCGTCTGCTGCGCCAGGGACATGTTCCGACTACCGATCTTATAGCTGAACGTTTTCTGGTTCCATTTTGGGCCTGACGAAGAATATATAAGACCATAGCGAACGGCTGAACCATCGATTGCGCTAAACAACTCGGCGAAGAAGTCGGCGGTTAGATTTTTTTCCTCTCGACACCGTAGATGTTTCGCATAGTTCGGAAGAATCACAGTCGCGAAAATGGTGTGTTCTTTGTATGTTTTTAGCTCGTTATGTTGGTGTTAATTTATTGATACTGCTACAGTTTATTTACGACGGCTTCTTTGTTGCTTGAAAAACAAACTGCAAGCTAGAGTAATGCTGTTGATGCATAATTTGGTAACACTTCTATTAGCTTTCACATCCATTAACTTTTTCTCGTAACACTGACCACACACATACAACGACCATGTACTATAGTTCTGTAATTAAAAAATAGCAGGACCAATTTAAATCACCCGACGGTTTCCAAATCGGATTAATTAATCAATATGTGTTAGTAGAGTAATATATGATAAGGACCTTAACTGCTCTGTCTAAAAATATTAAAACCACAGCGTCAGTGGTTGCGTCAAAAATGCGTTTCTCTATTTCTAATTTGAATTTACAATTTCAGCAATAAATTTAGATAAATTTGCTTTAAAAATGTTTTTTTAAAATGATAACTCTGAACAGCTTGGTTTTTTTTTGTTCTGGCCTAAAACTAGGCGGTGGAATGCATGACGCATACCTGGTCGCGGAGACTTGCCCTGGAATGACAAGTTGTAGCGGGTTATGTGGGACTGTCTCCGGGCTTACCACTAAACCAAAACCGCCTCACAGTTGACCCCTGTGGATCCTTACTGCTACTGCATTAAATTTGGGGATATGGCACCCGCTGATCGCGCAGCCGTTATTGGGCACGAGGACCCAACTGGATACTGTCGTATGGAGGCAAAAGTTATGACTGTAGCGACGGATGAGGTTGTTTCAGCCTGGAAAAGCGGGGAAGCTTAGTGGTGATGCGGTGCTAAGCTCCCAGCATGTCGAACAGCTCGCGAACAAGCGCGTTTTCAAAAGAACTTGAGCTGAGTTGTTGTTTGTGGAATGATTGAGATATGAAGTGTTTGATTTCTGGAGTGTCAGTTTCCCTATGAATTTGATTATTTCTGACAAACCATGGAGCCTTTAATATTCTCCTGAGGATGTTATTTTGGAAAACTTGAGGAGTACGGACCGAATTAACATCTTGTAAAAGCATTTGATGGAGATGTGAAGTCTGCTAGAAGGGCAGATCAGAGAAGATGGCAGGTTTGCTATCCCCGAACCTTTCTGGATTGCTTTCTGGATTTGGGAATGCTAACCCGATTGCCGATCGAAGTGGAGACCTAGGTACGTGACGTTATCCAGCCATGGAATTATTGCGGTGTCGATCTTAAGTTGCGAGACGCGCAGTGCGTAACGCTTCTTATGGAAAATAGTGGCCTGGGTTTTCAGCGGGTTGATTTACAACCTCCAGAATTTAAACCACTTGACCGCATAATTGAGCAGCTTCTGTAAACGTTCATGAATTGTAATTTCGAACCTGGCGGCCATGAAGAAAGCAGTGTCGTGAGCGTAAAATGCGACGTCAATCTGCTCTTTTCTCGACAGATCTGAAATAAAGAGGTTAAATAAGGCTGGGGCCAGCGGGGAACCTTGAGTTACGCCAGCAACGATTTGTTTACGACTGGAAAGTGATTCCCTGATCTTAACTTGAGATCTGTCCGAGAGCCTATCTCTGGATGACTTAATGAGAGCTGTTAGTCGTGATCAAACCGTCGTGCCAGATCTTGTGGAAGGCTTTGGTTAGGTCCAGAAGGACTGCTCCAAGCTTTTTACGTTGGTCAAGAGCGTGATGTCTGTGTGGGGCCAGACAGGTAGACTGATGGACGGTTGAGTGGTGAGCGCAAAAGTCGGATTTTTCATCAGGAATGACGTTGTTTTCCTTTGTGAAAGAGTTGAGAGTGTAGAGTATTACCCTCTCGGCAAGCTTCGAAATGGCACTGAGAAGGCTGATGGGCCTGTAGTCAGATGGAGATGATTTTGCTCCTTTCCTGGGAATAACCGCTATATGCGCGTGTTTCCAAGATGCCGGGAAATGTTGCAGCCTAATGATGGACTTAATGATGTTTACCAGTTCCGCGAGCTGCTTATGCGGGGGTTTTTTAACTGTGTAATCGATATTCCGTCGAAACCTGGAGATTTTTTGCTTTGAAGTTTGCCGATCATAGGATGGATCATGGATTGATAGAGTTGGATTCGTTGATGACAGTGTCATTTTATTCAGCTTTAGTGTTCTCTGCGGATGGGAGGCATTTCATCTGAGCTTTGCAGGTCTCTGCAAGGAGGTTGACATTTTCTTGGTCAGTGACTGCGAAATTTCCTGTAACCGCTGACTTCAGGGGGGGATGACATTGTGCGTCTTTCCCACGAGGCATTTGGAGACATGTCAGAAGGAAAGGGGGCCATCCAGTCTTTGGTGCGCGAGAAATGAGTTCCATTTCATTGCTCGCCAAGTCGAGACGGCCGCCCTTACACCCTTGCATGTTCTGCTCACCTTCCTTTAAACAGCTTGGGATTATGCTCTATGACAGTATTTCTGATTGGCATACATTTATGGAAAATTCAATTTGGAATATGTGAAGGGCGATGAAAAACCTGGTCATCATTCAACGTGTCCCGATGAAATTTTGATGCTCAATAATCATCATATCAAGACAAGAAGACATTTTGGGCCTCAAATGTTTATCTTCTCGTTTCGAATCAAAGAAAACCTTTTTTCGATTCATTTTGTTAATATCTATTATTGGTGACTACTTACTATTATTGATTACTACTACTCACTATGTACTTAACAGTTTTAATTATCGTGATGTGGTTCATTATGACCTTCTCCTGTCAGGCCATACTCTCAAATATCAACTTTTTAAATAGAACATTATTTGAACGTTAAAATCAATAAACAATTTTTGTTAAATTTATGGTGCAATAATTTAAATTTTTAATTAATACGTTGCATCTTATCTACTCAGAAACTTTTATCTTTTGTGGAATTATGCCCCTCTATAAGAATGCTGACTCTGTTTTTAGCCGCAAATCTGCAAATAAAAGAAACATTTAATGAAATACCGCAATCTTCCATTTGCTATTGGGCTTCTTCCACATTTATTCCGTGAATTAATTTCTTCTCCGATATCAATTTTTTTATTAATAAGAATTCGAAAATCTTTCGACATTCCATGACTCTGAGATTGCTGATCCAATCGGATGTGAGTGATTTCATTGGAGACTGATTTGTCAATTATTAAATTATTGGGACTGTGAATAGTGATGTTATAGACAAGAACCAATAGTATTCAAAAATAATTGATATATAAAAAGAAATCTTCAATATCTTCAATTGATTTATTTATAAAATAGATCTATAATTAACTGTAGCAGTTTAAAAATATTCAAGAGCAATTTCCGTTAGTTAACTAACATTATATATGACATATCGGGCGACCGATACGGTTCTGTGTATTCAAAGGAGATGACCTATTTTTTAAAAAATATTCTTTAGAGTCTTCTTTTTACCAACTAGTGTCTTTCTAGACTGGACCTACTGTTAAACGTAGGCAGTGAACCGCGGTTCTCGGCATTAAGCCTATCGACTGACGTGTGACCAACTTTGGAGATTAACCCAGAAGACATCTGGTCTTACCCAGCCATCCAGCCATGGTTACTGCCATCGCTAGGACCATGTTCCTTGTCGGATTTTGCACCCTTGCCTAAAGACAATCACAAATGTCAAACAGTCACAAACATAATAATTATGCCCCAGCAGATTTCGAACACGCGGCTATCGCAACAGCAAGAGAACCGTCCTGTGGCCTCTACTACTGAGCCACAGACTATGTACTTATATTACCAATGAAGAAGTGAAGAAAAGTTGACGTTAGATTGACAATTGTTTTACAATTACTAGAAGCTTTCTTTGGTGTAATTAGGTGGAGCTCTACCACATTTATAAATTAATATTATTATATTTTTATTATTATATATAAACTATTACAGTTAGGAAACGTGCCTACCTGCAAGGCAACCAAAGGCTGACTGAAGTTGCTCTAAGCTAACATGATTTGTTAGAATTCGTACAGAAGCTTGCAATTCAAATTATTTAAGTTGCCTCTTATTTCCGTGAAATAAAATAAAATAATAGAAACCTTTTTTGAAGTGAAATACACATGTTTATTGTTTTAAACCCTTTACATTTCATAACTCATATATAGTGAAGGTATCAAGCAATACGAATTAATATTTTTAAAATACAGTTTCAGATTAATTTTGATTCACGACCGTGTCCAGTACCACCCAAACCTCAATAAGATGACGTCATGACGTCAACAGCGCCCTTGAGAAGTCCAACTCGATCTCGTAGTCAAACCAGCAGCAGACACCCCAGACCATCCGTCCATTCGGACTGTCCACCGGAAGCCGACACAGACCCCCCCAGCGAATCCGGCCCTGGCCTAGGTCAACGAAGTGCATCTTTGGTGGGTGAGCTATTAGCGGCGTACTATACTATATATCTATAGTTTATATAAAGTACAAGCTCTCTTCTGTTATTTTTATGTCGATTATTTATGATGAGTCGTGCCTTAGATGTTAATAGAGCGTGTATGTATAACATCTGGTAAAGGTGCAAAATGAACACGATAAAAAATATCAGCGATGAACGATGTGTGTTGTAGAAGATTAATAGTAACAACTTTATAATATTAATTCAGATATTCAATTTAAATCAGATACATTCCTGCTGCTTGTTTGTTGGAAGTGTAGCTTTATTTTAATAATATCACCAATGAATACACCTAAATAATTATGTATTAGAAACTATAACTGTTACCCATGTTTCTTCTGAAAAAAAAATGTATGTGTGTAATGTATTTAGCCAATTTTAGGCATACATAAAGTATATTAAGTGTTTTCTACATCGACGGAGGCGTGTGATAGTCAGAAAGGACTAGATATCTATACCAACCAACAACCACATCCAAGCCTTTAATACTAACTAACCACCAAAATACTCCATCTAACCAAAACTAACTATACGATAAACTTAAGTACAATATTTTATTAACAATAACCGAATTTCTGGGGGTGTTTCTGTAATTTATCTCTATCTTTACAATCTACATTTTGTTGATATAAACTTAATGATAGAAGTTTTAGATACAATTTCTAATTTGCAGGGCATTAAAATTAGAATATTTCAAGAATACGTTAACCCAGATATTTTCATACAGAGAGAAAAAGATCTGTTGATCAACGTAGGTAATTCTCGTTCAATTAGGATATTCATCCAGTCTGGAGTTACCCAAGACTTACCACTTGAAACCACGGCGCTACATGCCGACATCGTCAAAATTGCAATTTACGCAGATAATTAAACTTTCTTTCTATGCTCTCGATTGTTCAAATACATATGTCTCAAATTACAAAAATACTTAAATATATGACGAAATAAATTAACATTTGGAAGCTGAGAATTAATTCACAATAGCGATCATTTTCCTCGTCGCCTTACTGAACCAAATTTACTGGTTGAGAATCCCCCGTTGCTCCGATCGGACTCCATTTCCATCGACCATCTACTCCAATATTACCTAGCATTGCGAAAGATTATGGCATATTGAGAGCACTGTTCACTCACTTCCAGAGATCAAGCAAATAGTCAGTCTCAATTTGTGTATCAGTTGTGTATCAGGTACGTTTTCTATGGTTAGCAAGTATGATCCCGTTTTTCAAAATAAAATGTTGAGAATGTTGCTAAATGTTCTACAGTATGTCAAAAACAAACAAAATTCTTCGAGAAACACAATGTCCATTCGTCTTTGGCACTAATAATTCTATCCATTCATACCTTATTACCATAATATCAATTCTTACAATTTATAACAATATATCGATTGATAATTAAGTAAGATCTTCTTTGCTCCGTAGTTATCGTGTCCATAACTTAATAAATACCTTAAAAAACTCTGAAATGTCCGAATATAATGATCTACTGTCTACCTTTACAATGTTTTGTATCGTTAGAGACAACGCCAACAAAAGCTCAATAAACAATCAAATTAATTCAAAGACAGATGAGATACATTCCTGCTGCTTTTTGTTGGAAATGTAGCTTTAATATTCTGCGTTATATGGGTATATCGACATATTTTAGGCGCTTAGTCGATTTTAGGCATATATAAAGCATATTAAGTGTTTTCTGCATCGACGGAGGCATGTGATTATTGTACTTGATTCAGTTAAACTGAAAACTTTTTTTTTATTCTCAGAGATTTCGATAAGGCTTAATACTTAAGACGCGGTAGATCGTACCAGAGTTTTTATTGCTCATAGCCCCACTTAGGAATTTATAACGTGAATTAGTAGGTATATAAATGTTTTGGTAAATAAACACCAAAATTATGGCACAATATTTTATTAATAAAATCCTAATTTCTGGGGTTGTTTCCGTAATTTATCTCTATCTTTACAATCTGCATTTTGTGTATATAAACTTAATGATGTAAGTTTTAGGTACAATGTAGAATCTTACCAAATATATCCATGAATAAAGCTAAAAGTTAACAATAACCAAAATATTGCAACCCATTCAACTCCCAACTGGAGAAGATCACTTCCGTTTTTGGACCAGGAATTTCTAATTCTCGACTCTATTTCATTGAATGTGTAAGACTAATATCAAGGCGTAAAATAAAAATTATATTTTATAAAACTATATAAAATAATTTAATACATTAAATAAATAAATGCAGAGATCTAAATAAATTATATAACAACTATTTACACAATAAATTGCAACATAAAGAAAATTCTAAGCTTGGGAGGTCTTAATGTTGAGATTGTCGGGTAACAGTTCTGAAAACATAATGAAAACATACCTGAGTAATGAATTTTCAGTGACAAGGGTGATATTAAAAATGTACATGAAATATAACAAGAATCTGTGACTATCGCGACAGAAACTTTTAACGTTACGTAATATTGAAATATAATGGTACTGACAGTTATGTACTAGCAGCTAAAAATATGGGTAGTTAATTATGCTGGCGGATCATAGTACTGATAATCAATATTCGATATTTATTAGTCGATAAACAAATGCACCGACAAGTACTGATAATGAATGGTACTGATAATATTAATAATAGATAATGACAATGGCAGTCAATAGCAATGATGGAATAATCAGAATGGTTAACAACACGTTTAGTCTGTAGTAGTCATTATCATTGACGGACAATCATAACAGACAATATAACTGATAGCTATGATAAACTATACTAAAATGAAGTATGACATGTGCCTTGTGCAAGGTAATATATAATACAAACACTAATAAACAAGTGAGTGTGCAAAATATTGCATACTCACTTCTTCATCTGCAGCTATAATTAGTATGGGAAGGGGGAAAAGAAGGGAAAAGCCAAAGGCCACACGCTAGATTTGCTGCCACCAAGAGTCAGCAGAGACCACTTTCGGTGGCATTTATGTATGCTTCAAATTATCCATAGATCATAAATACACTATATAAAAAAATATAAATCAGTTACTTTGGCCACTTTGGGGTCAGATTATGATTTATAAAATAGTTTTAATTCATATTTACAGTTCGAACAATAAAACTACTATCTTTAGTTAACCGTAACATAAGAATTGTGAGAGAGATACGAAGATACGAAGAAATAATAAAATAGAGGAGAGTTAAATAGATAAATATAAATGGATACATAGATAAATAGATAGAGGATAATGGTAAAGAAAAGAAAGAAACATATGAAATAAAGAAAACCGGATTATTTTGCGAACAAACTCACCATTTGATGGAACTCGGTTTTGGCGGCACAAAACACAGTAAAATAATTTGAATAAGAAAGAGGTAGTGACTCTGAGTTCCGCGTCTTCACAAATGAACTCTTATGAAGTTCTAAAGTCCCTTGAACATGTCAAGATATGACATCTGGCAATTACAGCCCACGAAGAAACATCAATTATGTTGCTATTCGTGGTAATTATTTTTACTGCTAAGTATTTACAGTGACATATTCCACAGTTTAAAAAAAGCGTTAGTCCTGCCTAGTTAGCTCTATATTATCGATTAAACGCTTTTAAAAAACATAAACGACCCATAATTAAAAGGTCTAAAGTACCATAGAAATTCAAAACGATTTTTCAATTCAAACGATTCAAACGATGATTTTCTTGAATGATACATGCCTTTAACGGTGTTTTAAGAAATAAAATATCGAGAAAATATAAACAAATAAAACTCGTTTTTACAAATATTCCTTATATAACTTTAAGTAGAATAATTATTGTCAAAACAAATATATATTTTACAAGCCTGTAATAAAGAAGTTACTTTCGTTATATACAAAATGATATTTATTATAATTTCCGAAATTCATTATTCAAGTAATTAAGGCGTTTGCTATTAAGGCGTATTACCGAGATATTTCAGGTTTTGTTCCTCGGTCGATAATTAAGTTTCCGCGTACTCCATCGCGCCAACCAAAAGGAAACAAACCGAACCTAGAACTAGTTAAGGATTTAATTTAAATTTTTAAGTGGTTAATGTTACTTTTTATACAACTGTGACTTGCATATCCGCTAGAGATAAGTGAGTTTGCGACGACAGGCCGGACGACTGTTATCTAAATTGAATTCGTTGTAGAGCAATGTTGGCGAACCTGCTTTTATTATCAAATAATAAACGATTGGTTATAGAACTTCACGTTATATAAACAATATATTACAAGCAGCATTTTGCTTGTCGTTTTCGCTGATCCGATCTAATAGGTATCCAGTTTTATCTTCGATCTTTTATAATGTCCAAGTTAGAAGTTGTTTTGAAAGTGTTGAAACTTCCTACGATTTATTTTACTACTTAGATATTCGAACTAGTTTGCTTTAATAAAGTATATATATATATATATATATATATATATATATATATATATATATATATATATATATATATATATATATATATATATATATATATATATATTATATTTACATTTAACTCTTTTCTAAACCAGCTTTGCCATGCCAACCCTGCTGTTGCACGGTGCTGTGTTTCGTTGCCAAGTCATTCTGATATTGTATTTCTCTTAATTTCTTCTGTTACAACCTGTGTTAATTTTTCTTGATAATATTGGATGTAATCACTGCATTCTCCATAATTCATTTGCCATATCTGCAAGACAGTTAGTATCCATTCTCTCCTCGTACATTTTAACCAAATGCTCATATATATATATATATATATATATATATATATATATATATATATATATATATATATATTGAACAGTTTATGTATATAAATCTTTTGCATTCTACAGTATAATTTTCTACAGTTATTCTATATTAGTTATATAGTCACCTTTAGTTATTTCCAGTCCCACCAAGCAGTCTTGGTACAACACTAGTTTACAATTCCACTATTTGTCAGTTTCTTAATTCGTTATTGTACTAATTTTTTACCACATCCCTTAATTATTCGATTTGGTTGAATATGCAGTGATTGGTGAAGATGATAGGGTTAATATACAGGTAATTTTAATGTTACAGAATGTTAGAGATACTCAGTAAATTACATAAAATACAATTTAATTTATATTTACCAAGTAACAATTTGAATAACTTCAATGTCTAACATGGGGTCTTCAAACTTTATTTGTGTTTTGCAAGCCATTCCTTAAACACAGCCTTTGCCGGCCACTTTTTGGGATTTTTTTGTTAGAATTCCATTTTTAACATGAAGAACAATATATCTGCTATGAATTACTAAAAAATATTTTGATTTTCCCCCAATTTGAAAGCCCAATTAGATATGATTCTTTCACCTTTTTCCATTAACTTTTGTTCTTTTTGTTATATTTTAGTCTTTTTATTTGCCCTGGTGGCCTAACGTTTTGTTTTAAAATATAATTTTCTATACACAAATTGAAATAACAACTCTTCATTAATTTTAGTACTTGTTTTCAAAATGTTATTCTTTTAAAAGCAATGTCTAAGAGTTGCATTAGACCTCCTCATGGGTTATGTGTACTCTATTTTCCCCATGTTTCCTAACATTGTTTGAAGTGATGACTTATATCCCCCTCAAAAAGCTGCATATCCCTAAGTTTTCTATGAGTAATTTCCAAACTAACAATTATTTCTGAAATAACTGTATTAAATTATGTTTATATTGAAAAAACTAATCCCTGTTTTTATATATTTCGTAAATTTGATCTCGAATTGACATAACATCAAGGTATGTAGACACATTCTTCTCGGTGTCATCATTTTAGTCATAGTATTGTTATAGTACTTCTATTTTGCATAGACCTTATATGTTTATATTATATCAGAAAGAGTAACATTCAAAGAAAAACCCGCTAAGTAGACTGTCACCATTGTCGGCAAGAACCACTGGTATCAGTGGCATTTATCTATCAAATTACGGCTGGGAAACGTTATACAAATTTCATATACCAATTAAAACGTATTTTAAGGAGTAATATAATTAAGATGGTTACGATGGTACAACTGATATAATAAAGTTAATCGTTAAGAAGAAAGAAAAGAAAATGAAAGAAAATTTTTCAGCATGTAATTTGTATGCTTCCTAAGGTATAAAATAAATTGTAAATATGTGTGGAGAACACTTTGAGTAAACTATATTGTACCAGTTTCTCTGAAAGAGCTTACATACAAGGTACTATATTCGGGATTCAGCATAAAAAATGATATAGGTATAAAATGTTATTGAACTTCTTTTATTAACGAACATACTTTGTTTTACTAGAAAATTGGAAAAAAAATCTTTACGACTAAGAAAATATAAAACTTGATCAGAAATATTTGTGAGTCTCATAAAGATGGCAATGAAATTTCGCTATAAGAATTTCTAATACCTCGGTCATCATATTTCTGCGAAGCCTCGCATCGTGTTTGCTGGAAATATTCGAATTTCCTTTTCGAATTCCAATAGTTATTCCGAATACCTTTGTGTAATTTTCCTATGATATATTGATCATTCTATGTTTAACCATGTTAATTACACTTTGATAACTTTAGCCTATTTAATTATTCTCTTTAAAATATGTTTTAATTGGTATATGGAATTTGTATTCAGATATCATATTAGATCATCAGGGATATAAGACGATAAGGAAACGATATGATTACATATATCGGTATTATTCCTTATCGTCCTACCTCCCTGATGATGTGATCTTCCTACGAAGATTCTTACTAACATGACTGAGTTTACGGTGAATAATAGTAATTACATTTCTTTATAAAGGCTAAAACTTTAATTTTAGTTCTTATTAAATAGTGTAATATAATGTACTTTATAACAAACTAAAATATAATTTTTTTGGTTTGCAAGCAATGAAACCGCTATATTGATATAGTTTAAAGTGGAATTTTCCTATTGCATATAAAGTCCTTCCTATTGCATATAAATATCTGGAAGCAGTTGATTCATCATTGACATTACCTTTTATCGTTTTAGGTCGTCTAGACCGTTTTCGGTCATTGGCATCAATATAATCGCTTTTAAATCGTGAAAACTAAAACCCACGATGGAGATATGAAGGATTAGTATTACCGAAAGTTTCTAAAAGTGTTTCTGATGTATTTTGGCAGTAGATTTCTTCAAATCAAACAACAAGGGTAATGAATGTTCAAAGTCCAATTATGATTAGCGTCTGTATACAGTTATTTTTTGTAGGAAAATGTCAAAACTATCGAATTTAACAGTTGTTTACACTGATTTTCCATTATCACCAACTTATACCGCTTATAAAAATATGTGTAAGGATATAGTTGTATTAATAGTTGTATGTAATAACAATATAGTTTATAATGAATGTAATTACTTCTAGGACTTTTGAAGTATATATAATTTCAATATTGACAACACTATCGCGTTCACCAACAACAGATGCCAATATATTCTGGCCTTATTGTTGAAATTGAAAATGTTAACAGTGGATTGACACCGATTGTGAAGACTGTGATAAGCTGGTCCAGGAGCTATAAATATTCTACGGCAAACCTGGATAAAAATAAACAAGATATCTGCAGATAAAGATCGGGACTCCAATTATATGGTTCAGAGCCGACATACATATTCTTAGATCATTCATTAGTTCGTTGTCGAAATTAGGTCTATCTTGTATCCTTTATTATCTCCAAACTTATGTTATTAACTTTTTGACTATTTGACTCTACCCTCGACATAATGTCGTGGCAAAATAGAAAATCGAAGACTCTACCGGTGTGAATAAGGAATTCTTAGCATATTATAATTATTATTTGTATTACAGTGCCATTTTTATTTTATAGTATAGTGATTTTCAAAATATTTGCTAGGACTTTATTACTCATTATTTTGGTCTAGAAGCCTACATTACGTTTTACTGATTAGATTGAAAACCATTTTTATCAACCGATCTTTCACAAGATATTAATTGAGGTTTCGAGAATATGAAAAAATACTAGAACAAAAACTCAGAAATTCAAAATGTTAGGTTAGCGAAAAGGTGGCTAATAAAGGTGCATCCTATTCGACATGTTCCCAACCGTTCTAGTGCCCTAAAAGAAAAACAACAAGCAAAAAACTTGACGGAGTGAAGAACATTGGAAATAAAGTAAAAACATCTTGTCACAAAACGGCGACAAATAATCAGACTTAATTATATTGTCCGTATTTGAAATTATTTAAGAAAATTCAAACTTCTGAATGCAGATGGATATACAAAGATTTTTAATAAATTTAAAATAAACCGGTTAAATAGAACTTGAAATCTTCTCACTGACGATAGTCACACGTTCGAACACCGGGCATGATTATAATTGTATGTTTGCGATTATTTATAATTGCAGCTCCCTACAGGTAAGTGTAAAATCTGATAAGAAAAAAAAACAACTAGCCTAGTTACGCCAGCCATCCTACTAGACTGAGTAAGGTTGGTCATCTTCTGCAATCAGTCGTCAGTTGCTAGTCTCATGCTAAGAGACGATAGTAAAAAACCTCTCCATTCATGTCTATACAAGTTTCTGTTGGCTAGGACTGCACATTAATTCTTTTGCAGATAATCTAGCTAGTGCTCAGGGAGAGAACACACTGTTCTAATCTAGTCTGACAGTTTAACTCGCTCCTTTTCTATCACAGTTTCGTACCACAGTCTCATTTGGGGTTAGATGTCATTTTTAGGTTAATTTTGTGTTTACTTTATGTTAAGGTAATATAATTATTTCATAGGCAGAACTAGCGGAAAATAATGCGAAAATAAACACTTATTATACACATAAGGTATGAAATATTAGTAAAATATTATCATTTTGTATCACTAATTTTATAGATTGTTATGGAACAAAGGATATATTTTTGCTAAATAATATAAGTATAAATATAATGTGTACTTAGTAGAAAGTGGATGGAATAAATTGATAACATATGATTTGAAGCTTTGTTATTAATTATATCTTTCTGATTTTACAGATATTTTAAAACAAGAAAAAAGCTAAATGTTTAAATGAAGTATCATTAATTTTCAGCATAGTATAAATATAAGGTGTACTTAATAGGAAGTGGTTGGAATAAATTGATAACATAGGATTTGAAACTTTGTGATTTATTATATCTCTCCGATTTTACAGATATTTCAAAACAAGAGAAAAGCTAAATGCTTAAACGGTGTCATGAATTTTTAGCATAGCGTAAATATAAGGTGTACTTATTAGAAAGGGGTTCGAATTATTTATTTATTATTTATTATTTATTTATTAGTTTGCGATTTATTATTTCTTTCAGTTCAGAGCAGATAAATAATGTAGAAATATTACAACATTTAACAAATTTTATTGCAATAAATGGAACAAAATAAATAAAGAAATTTTAATCCAAACAATACACATTTAGGGATATATACAAAAGCTATATAAAAAAATATTATAATCTTCAAATAAGTCCTGTTTCCATATTCTTTAACATAAAAATATATCCTTTGTTCCATAACAATCTACAAAATTAGTGTTATAAAATGATAATATTTCATTAATAATTTATAACTTATACAATTATTTTCGCATTAACTGTCGCTAATTTTGCCTATGAAATAATTATATTACCTCAGCCAAATGTAAATACAAATTTAACCCGAAAATGACATCTAATTATCACTATCTAACCACAACTAAGACTGTGATACGGAAGGTGTATTAGTAAAGGACGCAAGTTTTGAAAACTGTCTGGCTAGATAAGAACAAGTGCGCATGTGCAGTCATAGTCAACAGATACTTGTAGAGGCATGGATGGAGAGGTTTTTTACTGTCGTCTTATGACAAGGGCCGTAATTCGGACCCCACGTTAAGTATTAGGTTCAGTCCAGAAAAAAAACTCTAGTTGGTCAAATGTACGCTCTAAAATATAACAAAAAAGTTTGTATTAACGAATATAATGATTAACTACTGTTTTGAGTTTCTGCTTTAATTTTCTTTACGTGATCTGATCTCATAGTTTTAGATTATTCACACAACTGCAAATATTTAAAAATGAACTTTAAAAACGTCAACGTAATACATAGGTTATTGTATAAAATTACATTCGAGCGATAATACGAAAAACTTAAGTGAAGTCATATAAAGTACATAAGTTGTTAGGAAAGGAGCAACTACACTATTTCACTCAGATTAGTATGAGAAGCAGATTGCTAAATTGTAGAGAGCTTTTGTTAGCGGTACCAAAGTATAGGTTATCCTTGGTCATCTAAGGTTATAATACCGGTTATAACTCTGTGCTGGTTTCATTGTACTGAAGATATCCAGTTATTAATATGACAGTAAATTTTATTTATGCCTCGCGATCATTATTTAGGTTTAGGATCTTCTTGAATCTTGCAATACAAAAAGTTTATATTTTTGAGTTTTATGTAAATACTGGGGCGTTCAGTAAGTTCACCGTTTGCCACTTATTTATATTTTGTAAAATATAACCAAAACATTTTATTCATTCAAATCAATTAATTAATTATTAATATATATTTAAGAATTAGCAATGAACAAAAGTTAAGTTTTAAGTATGTTAATAAGTGGGCTGCTTCATATCAAAAAGGTCTAAGATGATTTACGTGAAGAAAACAAAATATAACAAAAACTCATGAAAGATGGATTAAAAAGTAACTATCTGCTATTAGGCGCTTGCATGGTTTTTTTATAATTTTTTAATATACATATACAATTTTGGTAAAAAGTTGGTACAATATCTATTAATTAAAATATTTTCCATAATGTTCTAAAATTATTCGTTCCTTCTCACTGATATCACAACACCACTTTTAAATCGTTAAAATAAAAACCAACAATTGGAATATAACAAGCGAAGGTAACTAATGAATTGCAAATTAATTAGTGAACTGAAAATGCAATTTTGAAGGCTCCAGGAATAGCTTGTGTATGCAAAGTGGACTAACAACTCTTTTACGTAGAGAAATATCAAAACCATAGAACTTAGCAATTGTGCTAAGTTATTGAGCAATTATATATTACTTACATTATGATACTTCTTGATACTTAAATGATACTTGTACTTGATATATTGTACGTCGTTTCATAACTATGGATGAGTCTACAAAATGCTATAATACAGAAGCCACCATTAGTGTCTAGAGTTTAGTAAAAAGAATACTAGCATGAACTGTTTAGATTGCAAAAGGAATTTTGTTGCCAACTGGTAAGATATCAGCCTTCAAACTGATGAAATAATAAGCTCAGATGCCTTTTGACTGAACTAAATGCAAGAATTCAATGTTTATAGAGGAAAAAACATTTTCTCTAAATTCCAACCAAACAGAAACTAATAAAAATTTATTATTTTTAAATTCTTTTGGAATTGTATATTATGTACTGAATAAGACTCAATTTCCAAATCACTTGTTCATTTGGTTTATATTTGTGTCAGATATGTCATAGTGGATCATTGTTTGACGTATGATCACATATTAACGTAATAGTATTATTATCTTGCTTGAACAGTATCGAATAGCACACGTTGAGGAGATATCCACCCTAAAAAAAACAAGATTTAATCAACACAACGCTTAACTCTATTAACATTCAACCGTAGACCCGTAATTAATATTCCATCATATTCATATTTTTATAATTGATAAAAATTATTTTATTAAACTTGTCGTTGATGCTGACACTTATTGATTATCTGTCGTATAAATTTACAGTTACTGAGCACAACTTTTAACAACCTATGTTTATATAGCAGGGAATAGCTTACAGCTAATACCATACCGCGCACCTATCTTAGTTAATAACATTAAATTTAAATTGCAAAACAGAAAATCAATTTCTGGAGTTACATGGCTCATTAAAAATACGTCACGGACGTTTCTGAAACAATAATGTAGGAACCACTAAAAATGCAGTTAAGTTATCCAAGCTAACGTCGTCTGATATGGAAAAAAATTACAATAAACCCGCTTGAGTAAAATAGTAACGCAATTTCTGCACCCAAACAAGCGCAGTAAATCATCTCGATGTCTACTAAAAAATGCACATAAGCTTTTATACTTATATACGAAACGGGAAAGGCGTAATGCTCGTATTCAGTATTGTTGCACGGTAAATTTCAAGGGGATTGTGGATCGATCTCATGAATACAACTGCCATGGTTCAACAACTCTATTAGATCTAGACCGAACGAAGTACGCTCACAATACGCCCGTAAATTCCATAGAAACTGTCACCGCATTACGGATACGACTACCGCATTTTGGAGTGACAGCTTTAATTTTTCAACACAAAAGAAACCCGTTTCATGCTTTATCGACCATCCCTTATCATTATTGTGTCACCAAAAAACTTGTTCGATCAATTATGATATAAAATCATCATCATAAATATCAATATTAATATGAAATGTGTAAAAGGAGACAAATAAAATTAACAGCTAATAATTTATATAATATGTATGTAGTCCTATCTAAATATTAGGAGACTACAGGGAAGTGAACAAGATGTAGCACCTGATTATTTCATTCTGCGCATGCGCATTACTATAATCTACAGCTGGTTATGTTTATTACTTGCTAATTCTAACAAGTCGATTGAAAACTCCCCGGCCAACCACAGTAAAACACATTTTTTTTGGCAAAATTAGTTTTTTATTCAACATAACTTCCTTCAAGGGTGATACACTTGATAAGTGATTATAGCGACCCTCAAAATTTTCGATACCATTTTTGTAGTACGATTTGTCATTTGCTTCAAAATTGGCCTCGGTTTCGGCGATCACCTCATCATTCAACGAAAATTTCTTCCCAGCGAGCATTCTTTTGACATCTGAGAACAGGAAATAGTGGCTGGGGGCTATATCTTGAGAATACGGTGGATGAAGCCCAATTCATGGATTTTTGCCATCGCTTTCACTTGTGACACGGTGCATTGCCTTAGTGAAGCAGCACTTTTTTTCTTCAAAGGCGCTCAGTTGATATCCTTGGAGTGTCTGCCATTTCATTCAATTTCAATTTACGGCCATTCAGTCATTTTGTGTATTTTTTAAATATTTTTGTCGGTAACAACCTCTTTTGGGCGTCCACTCCGTTCACCGTCTTCGGTGCTCATTTCACCACGTCTAAACTTAGCATACCAATCCTTGATGGTTGATTTTCCTGGGGCAGTGTTCGGAAACACAGCATCAAGCCAAGTTTTTGCTTCAATTGTATTTTTTTCCCTTAAAAAAGCAATATTTTATCAACACGCGAAATTCCTTTTTATCCTTTTTTCCCATATTCCATTTTTTTCACAGTAACAAAACTTGCTTCACTCAAAATGCTATAATTCACAAACTAATGATCCGACAACTGTCATATTTATACACGCATGTTTTGAGTGTTAGAGGTAACTAAGAAACATATGGATTTAAATCTAGTAGCGCCATCTATGTGTCAGGCAAAATCGATTAAGAAATCGTTGACACTAATTCTTTAAAATATTGTCTAAAATATATTATGCGGTATATTTCATCTTTATATTTTATATTTTAACTTTCATCAGACTTAGTCACGTATGACAATAATAATGTGTAAGGTATATCGTTATTGAAGCCCGGGGAAGCATCATAAAACGTTGCAAAGATGCCAAGCAAGGGGATCATCATGATCTAATGGAATCTGGCCAAAACATTAATTCACCTTTTTCTTGTTACACGCTATTCTAGTGACTCCATTGTATAATGTAGTCTAGACGTTGATGTAACAGACTACTAATTGTTTCGGTTTTTGCAAAACCCTCGTAATGGTCTAAAGTCAGCTTCATAAGTCACATATTGATTGAAGATTGAAAATTGACTGATTGATGCGAGTGATTATTTGTACTAGTTTTCCTTCAAGGAATATCGAATCTAATGTCACCAATAGTCCTCTTAAAATAGTCTGATTTAAAGCTTCACTTCATTTAATTTGTTGATATAATTTGTATAATAATAATATCATAATATTTTGTTACAAAATCAAGCCTTGCAATTTGTGTCGAATTAGTGTTATTTGCTGCGAAATGCGATTGTTTCAGACGCATTATCCATTAATCTAGTTGTCATCGTGTGACTTCGAAATCCTCCTTACTACTTCAAGAACTTCAAACAAATGTATAATTATTGGGTATATTAAAACTAATACTTTATTAGGTGTGAAAAAGATGAGAAAAAAGTCAATAAAATATATTTTGCCAATTTATATTAAATGAAATAATTAAAATTGGCAAGCAATGAAAGCGCGATGTTGAAATATTTCGATATGGTAATTTTAGTCAATGTGTGCCTTATCTTGGAACTTTTTTGATCCTTCAGGTATTTCGTCGTCATTGACATTCAAATCTTCACTTTTATTATATTTTTAATTTTGTAAAATGAAACAGATGTCAGCAACAGATGTCTTCAAATCCAAGAACCACTTTAACGAATGTTGGAAATTCAATTTTGAGTTTTATATTATTAGGATCTGTATACATCGAATGGGTGAGTTATGCTAAATGAAAAATTGAAAGTTTATATAAAAAATTGTCAAAACCACCAAATTTAACAGTTAGGTTATGTTGTTTTTTTACATATTTTAAAGTCTCCTTTTACCAAATATGGGTTTATCTAGACTGGATTAATATTTTATGTCGGTTTCGAACCACGGTCCTCGACATTTAGCCTACCGACTGGCGAGTAACCAACTTAGAAATCATCCCACAAGACATCCGGTCTTACCCACCCTGGTTACTGGCGTGACTGGGATCATTTTCCTTGTCGGATTTTACATTCTTGCCTAGGACAATCATAAATATAAAACAATCAGAAACATATATTTACGACCATGCCTCATCAGAATTCGAACCCGCGGCTATCGCAACAGTAGGAGGACCGTCCTGTTTACATCTGCGCCACCAAGCCGGCTAGGTTATGCTGTTTAACATATATTTACACTGAAGCTTTACATTTTTATTAATAGATATTGATGAACAAGGCACACGCAAGCGCCTAATTGGTGATTTGCTATATTACTCACTGTTATTAAAATCTCAGTACAGTCAACATAAGTTCATAATAAATCAGAGAGAATTATTTTGTAACGAAACCAGTCTGTAACACAACATTGCATTTAGCTGATAAAGGTTAATGAATTGTTAGCGCAGAAGAATGAGAAAACGACTATCCTACACGGATTTCGAGGCGCCGCATTACTAGCAACTATTATTATTGCTAACAAGATTGTGACCCGAAATATAAATAATATTTATGCGTGTCTGTATCGACATCGACATCGACTTTTACCTAACGTTTTTTTTTTCGTGTTGTCTTTGATGTCAACAATATGAACATTTACTATTGACTATTGACAATTACAGCTTTGAAAGAAGGTTCGAGAACGGGCGCTATTAAAGCAAATTTTGTCATCGTTCTATTGTTGTTTTTTAAATCAATTGAAATTGTTTCCAAACGATTAATTATTTTGTAATGATGTTATGAAACAGTTTAAACTCTATTATTAGATTGAAAAGTTATTGATAAAGTTATTCCATTTTCGGTACTTAAAGGCAATATTTTTCAATGGCAATTGCAGTTAACTGTAGCTTTTATTTTAACATTACTATTCAGCTCAACTGGTTTTCCATTGCTCAAAATATCCAAGCATTATTTTTCTGTATAATCATGGTTGTGTCGACCTTTTTCCTGTTACTCTTCGTGATTCCACAATCTGCCCTAATGGCAATAAGTATTGCTTATGTCTACATTATATATACATGACATGTAGAAACTCACTTCATTAAGCAATCTTCTGTATAAAATATTATCATAATTAATTACTCTTATTCTAAAGCTTATTCTAAAGTCTACATATGTCCAATAATCAGATCAGGTGGTGTTAAATGTTTTAGTCTACGCACTTCACTATCATGTCGCATATTTAGCTGATTAGTGAGTACATTGGGATGCACTGACACTCTTTCGAAGTACTTCACACAAACACGTTGAATTACACTCGTTATAGGTTCTAGAGGAATATCGCGTTGTATCACTTTATTTGAAATATCGTACGAAGCATCAACAATGGCACGCAACACCTTGTTTTGGAACCGTTGATAATGGATATATTAGATTTGCTAGCGGTACCCCATAGTTGGAATCCATATGACCAGATCGCTTTGAGTATAGACTCATACAGCAATGCCTTGTTATCTAATGATAAATTGGATTTGCGCCCGATGAGCCAATACATTTGATATAATTTAAATCCAAGTTGTTTCCGTTTAGAGAGTATGTGCTTCTTCCAGGTTAGACGTCGATCTAAGTGCATACCAAGATATTTAATATGCTCTGCTTGGGGGAGTTGACGATGATTGATATTCACTGGTGGACATGTTGTTTTACGCAAGGTAAACGTTACATGCGTAGATTTTGTTTCATTGGCTTTAATGTGCCATGTCTTCAACCATAATTGTATTTTCTCTAGGCGGGTGGTTTCTTTCTTCCAGGTGGGTGGTTTCTTTCTTCCAGGTGGGTTTGTAGGTTTATTGATGCTGTGACTGGATCTTTATGGGATTATAAGATTGCTGTGTGGTCTGCGTATATTGCCACAGTAGTTATTTTTGTGGTGGGCAGATCGGTCGTATACAAAAGATACAGTACTGGGCCCAGTACACTACCCTGCGGAACTCCTGAATATATGGGATTTAATTCGGTATGTTCATCGCCTTGATGTACAATAAAATGTCTATCAGTGAGATACGATTTTAGTAACTGATAGTCCGGATGAAGTCCGGAAATTTCTTTAGTTTAACCTGCAAGCCCGTATGTTATACTTTGTAAAAGTCTGAGATATATTCTAGAAAAGTAGCCGAACAATATCCCGTGGCATTTAGATCACTGTTTATTTTGTTTACAAGTCTATGCACTTGTTCTATGGTCCCATTCTTATTGCGAAAGCTAAACTGATGTTCTGGAATAATTTTTCTATTTTCTGTTATATAGTTTAGCGTCTTTATGTATAATTTCTCGAAAACTTTCGAGATTATCGGTAAAAAACTTATAGGTCGGTAGGAAGTCACATATTCTGGTATTTTTCTTGGTTTAAGAATCATTAATATTTTAGCTACTTTCCGGATACTAGGGAAGTAAATAATTCGTAGCATAGCATTAAATATAAATGTTAATAGTTTTATACCCTTTTTTAACAGTTCTTTTAAAATTCAGTAATCAGTAATTAAGTCATAAACAGGAGCGCTTTTAATATTAATCTCTCTCATTACTGTTTGTTTAACTTTTTTGACCGTTAATTTCTCGTGCGGCAATTCCATTAGAAATGGCGAATCTAGAAAGCTGGTAATTTTATTTTCCTCATCTTTAGACAACTGAGACTGGAAAGGTTTAAAAACATTTTTTAAGTGTTTTGAGAAAATCTCGGCCTTCTCTTTATTGCTTCTAGTCCAATTATTTTCGTTTGTTTTAATAGTTGAGTTATGCTGCTGGGATCTCCTGAGCTTTTTTGTTGCTTTCCACAACGAATAGTCTGTAGACTCAGTTGGTGTCAAGTTTTCTACGTATTCTTGAAAGCCTTAGTTTTGTTCATTTTCAATTAGTTCTTTCAGCTCTTTTATTGCCCTATTAACTTTTCTTTTTTCTGCTATCTTTTTCTGTATTGTACATGATATATGTGTATTTTTTCTAGGAAATGTTTCACTGTTAGGAGTCGCGGAATATGCTGCCTCCTGTATATTTTTTGTAAGGTTTATTGCTGTTATTTCTATATCTATTTCAGTTCGTAACGGTAAGTTTAGAGAGATGTTTCGGTCTAAGTTTTCTCTAAATGAGGTAGCCAGTTGGTTCTATTATTGCACAGAGAAGGGGGTTTATCTTTGATGGTAATTTTTGAAGAAATTGTTACTATTATTGGTCAATGATCAGAAGACAGGTCGAAACATGATTCTGCATGACACTTTTTTGTATCAATATTTTTTGTAATACAGAAATTTATAGTATCTGTTTTTTATTTTTATCTGAAGGCCAATATGTTGGTTCACTAGTAGAGATATATTGTAAATTATCTATTGCTTTTAGCAGTTCTCTATCTTTTGAGTTTATTATTCTTGAACCCCACATTAAATGTTTTGCATTGTAATCTCCTCCGGCTTTTAATCTGTTATCTAGCGTACTGAAGAATTCTTGAAAGTGTTCTGCCTTGTTGTTATGTTTGGTTGGGCAATATATCGCAGACATTGTTATATGTCCATGGGCTTCCTCTATGGTTATATTGGTAGTTTGCAAGTCTTTGCGGAATTTTTCTTTTTCAAAATGCTTTATATCATTTCGAATGATTATGGCTGTACCTCTACGTGCTTTATCATCAGGATGATTTGTATGATAAAATTTATATTTGGGAATTTTCATATAATCTTTGTCCGTATGTCGAACTTGAAACCATACATGTACATAATTGTAATTTTCAAATATTAGGCGCAAGGAAAATAAGTTCCTTTAGTCTAGCTTCTGATCGTAGCAATCTTGAGGCATGTCGAATGTTACATGGTGGAATAGCTGTCTAAAAAATACCCGGAATATAATATATAATGAAATGAAAGGTCTTATTATTTCAATGTATCTATTTAGATGAGACATGGATATTTTAGAATGGAACCAGTATACCCAATGGTCACTCATGGCAAGATTATAATGAAATAAATGTTATGACAATAAAACAAGATCAATGTTGATTATGATATATTAGTCATAACATTTATTAATAGTTCATTGCAGATATATTGGACTTCATGCTGGAAACATGAATGGTTAATAACACCTACGGATGAACTTTGTCCCGCCTATTGAAGAAGAAATTGACAAATGATGGAATTGTGAACAAATGTTAGATAGATTGGTAATTAATAGCTTAGTTATTGGCTTGAATGAAACGTTCATAATATGATATTTGCACAGATATGTGTGTAATTGTTCAAAATATATATGAGCATTTGAAGAAAGAATAGTAACTGTTTTACAGATATGGATAATGCAGTGTTTAATTATAGTTTTATCAAGAAAGATGTATACAGGTATTAACAGAGCAGACGACGGAAAATACAGTGATATCAAAATATCTTTACAAGGAAACACTGTACCTTGGATACAAGAACTAAGCGTAAAATGTAAATATGCTCTCTAATGAAAGTAAAATATTTTACTTAGATATAAAAGTGTTAATAAGGCGTATTAGGCCTCCAGATGATACAACTACAAATGCGCCTAGAACTCTAACTTATAGGTGGTATGTAAATATAATCAAACACAACCCTAACCTATAAGTTTGAAGTCCTTCGGTAATATATGCATTAGACTTACCATAATATTAAAATAGATTATTTGAAAATAGCATTTTTGTTTAATTATTTTCTTTAGATTATAATTTTGTTGTATCTCAAAGCCAAACTGAACTAAAACTCATAGTTGATGCGATAACATTGCGATGTTTTGACGTCACAAATTTAGATGACGTATGTACAAAATAACTTTGGATAGACTGTATATTTAGTTCCTCTACAGTAATAAATTCATCGACAGTAATAAAAGTTAATTAGGTTCTTCGAACATTCAACAACGTAATAAATAAAATACACACAATTTGGTTTTCTAAATAATTGGACATGTATATGTTCTATCTTCGCGTATATGGAAATAGGCGGATCTATTCGAGATCTCTCCGTATTTTATGAGAAATTTATATACATCTACCGAATTGGTATCTAGTTCGGCTGCAAATATTTTATGGTTTCTCCGTTCAGATCTCTAACGTAGAAGAGGAATTTTCGAGATTCTGCTATAATAAACGGGCTTCGTATTAAATAACAGGAAATACACTTTACAAGTTTGGCAGTTACAAAAATGTTATTATTTTAGGTATGTTTTTTTTTCTATAGAACAGAAACTCAAAATGATATTTTTCTCCCTCTCTCTTTGCTATATTATTTTTTTTATAACATCTTTATTAGATACGCTTAGTACAATCTTAATTATTATTACTATTACAATTAATTTATTACTACTTTTCCTATGTGCTTGGATTAATTAGCAAGCAAGACGAGTGCGAGAAAATACATCAGTATGTATTCCTCTATTATAAAATTACAATTATTTATTAATTATTAACTTATAGCTATAGTTACACTACTAATACACAATAAATGTTCACACAAGTTCGTATGGTTTTGTTCGTTTCAATCTCCTGACATCCTGTGCGCTGTCCAGCAGTTGTATTGCTTCCACGTTAGAATGATTTAGTAATCTTCTTTCGTGTTTCAAGGCGAAATCCTGCACAACTTCGCAAATCCATTTGATTTCCAGGTCATCGTGCAGTTCTTCATTGGTTACATAGCGATAGGCATTGGTAATCAATCGAAGAATCTTGTTTTGACAGCGCTGTATGACTAACTGATTTGAATTTTTAGTGCAACCCCATATTTGCACCCCATAGGTCCAAATTGGCTTTATAATTGTATTATAGATCAACCTCTTTGATTTTAGATCAAGTTGAGAGTATCTTCCGACTAACCAGTATAGTTGTTTTATTTTGGTTCTAATGTGTTTTGCTTTTTGTCTAACGTGATACTTCCAATTTAATCTACCGTCAAGATGGATTCCAAGGTATTTTGCTGATTCTGCTTGAGGAATCCGGCATCCATTGAGTGATTGTTAATGCAAAATTAACGTGGACAGATTTGGAGCTATTAAGTTGAATTTTCCAATCTTTTGTCCATTTGTAGATTTTGTTAACTGCCACTTGCACTTTTGCTATTGCCCTAGGCAGAGATATATCTTTTGCCATATTAACTGTGTCATCAGCAAAGGTTCCAAGAAGTGTTTCTTTTGTTGTTGGAATGTCAGCAGTGTAGAGCAGATACAGGAGAGGTCCTAAGACGCTACCTTGTGGAACTCCAGCCGAGATATTTTTAAATGCCGAGAACGCCATTTCGTGCGATACTCTAAATTTTCTTCCGAATAAATATGACTCCAGCAATTGACAATAGTTACGCGGTAATAATTTGCTCATCTTACAGATTAATCCCAAATGCCAAACCCGATCAAAAGCTTTCTTTGCTATATTATGCCTACTAAATTTATAAAAAAAATATTATGATGTTCAATGAGTGAATGGTCATTAAGTGGATTGATTGATATTAGCGGGCTAGCATCTCTCCAACGTGTTATAGTTTTTCTGGAGACTGTCAACATAGCAAAAGATATATTACCGAAAACTGAGAAGTTAGAGTGTGTTAGTCTGTTGCGCTTTCCTAAAGAAGCTATGTATTGGGTCAAATTAGATTTTAAAATATAGACTAATTTCCTTAAGGAAATCAAATAATTTAAACAGATTTTTAGCCAAGAAAATATCCCTCGATAGACAAGCCTAATAGTTACAAAGTTTCTCCATTTTTTTCATATATGGTAGACTGCCAATGGTTTCTCCTAAATGGAACACACAGGTCGGATGGACCAACACTCTGCTCTCTCAAGTTGCACCAGACTTATAATATATAAATGGGGATTTTTTTATAATATAATGTGTTTATAATTTGTTGACCATGTGTAATAGCATCTTTGGTGACGTTATCAATTAATTCGTTTCCATATATACCTTTGTAGTTGGGTATCCAGGCGAATACAATGCTGTTTTGTCAAGAGATAGCCAAACTGTATAACTCAAGAATTTAAATTATATTATTAAACTATTATTATATTTATAATTACACTGTAGTGTAAGGTCTCATTTATTACGAACATTTCAGCAGTAAGAATAGTGAAAATTGACGGCAATCTGGAGAGTTTATTGTGAAACCTTTGATATAATGCACCGCCTAATTGTATGTAGGATTTAGGGCAATCCGTATAGACAATCTTACAATTTGGGCACTCTGATAGGATTTGAAGGAAAAATTTCTGAAACTTTAGTGAAATTAAATTTTATTTATTATAAAACGCTAATATCTAATTTATTTGTATAATGGACAAAGCCTTTGGCGGCTCAGCTGTTTATCTTAATAGCTTATCTTAATTTTTTTATAGCTTATTGCCGAAATATTTTATTCTTCTGCAGGAAGCGATTTCAGAGCTGTCACCAGTCCGAACAATAGTCCTTATATTTTTTCTGAGAGCTATTATCATTCTTCGATATTTAAGTGGTTCAATAGAGATGAATTTTTGCAGGCTGGTTATTGGACAAGGTATTAAGGCCCCCAATGCCGTTCTCAAGGCAGCGCTTTATATTGGTTCTATTTTAAATCAGTTTGAAATGAAAACCAGATTTATAACCGTAAAACGGCAGTTTTTCTAAAAAATTTAAATCAATATTGCTTGGGCCATACCTCAGGACCAAGTGCTATTAAATTTGTCCTTTAATATCAATGCTTGTTGTCAATTCTTGCAAATCTACTTAAGCAAGGAGCAGCACATAAACACACCCCGCTAGTGCAATCACATCAAAAGGATAGAGGAGTGTGAAGTTGTAACTATTCTGGAATACTTTTTGAGAAATCACACTTAGTTGGTGTGGTAAGAGAACTAATATACAATTGTTACCAAAGCAGATAAAGTACCATCTGCGGAGTAAGCGGACTGATATAATGTTATATATTGTCCTGACGATTCAAATGTTGTCTTTATTAACCCCTCGCTTGATGGAAATCACTTTCTACAATCATTTCTCTAAGTTTTCTTTACTCGAAATATTCAAATCAAGAGATTACTATAATAGTCTGTATTGTTTTACAAGTTTGTAAGTAATTAACGAACAAAGGTCCTCTTAGATGTCAAAAACTGGCGCTAATGCTTTCCTGATGGATTTCTGAATGTGATTTGTTTTATAGCTGCTCTCGAATGTGGCGGAAGCAAATTTGTATACAGCTTGCTCATTCAGAATTAGTGTAACAGGTCAATATAAAAGTGCCCGGCCTACCATAATAAAACACATTTTTTTGGCAAAATTAATTTTTTTTTATTCAATATAATTTCCTTCAAGGGTTATACACTGATTATAGCGATCCTACAACTTTTCGATACCATTTTTGTAGTACGATTTTTCCTTTGCTTCAAAATAGGCCTCAGTTTCGGCGATCACCTCTTCATTCGACGAAAATTTCTTCCTAGCGAGCATTCTTTTGAGATCTGAGAAAAGGAAATAGTCGCTGGGAGCCAGATCTGGAGAATACTGTGGATGATGAAGCAATTCGAAGCCCAATTCGTGGATTTTTGACATCGTTATTACTGACTTGTGACACTGTGCATTGTCTTGGTGAAACAGCACTTTCTTTTTCTTTAAATGCGGCCATTTTTGGATAATTTAGCCCTTCAAATGGTCCAATAACGCTAAGTAATAGCCGCTGTTGATGGTCCTTCCCGTTTCAAGGTAGTCAATGAAAATTATTCCATGCACATCCCAAAATACAAACTTCATAAACTTGCCAGACGACTGTTGCATTTTCCCACGCTTTAGAGTTGGTTCATCGTGTGCAGTACACTCGGATGACCGTCGATTTGGACTTCGGAGTGAAATGATTGAGCCATGTTTCTTCCGTTGTAACATATCGACGCAAAAACTCGAGTTTATTACTTGTTATTTTATTACTTGATCATCTTCAAACACTGCTTCGAATCATCAACTCGTTGTTGTTTTTGGTCAAATTTTTTTCACGATAACAAAAGTTGCTTCACTCTAAATGCTAAAATTCATAAAATAATGGTCCGATAGCTGTCAGATTTATACACGCATCTTTTGTGGGTTAGGGCTAACTAAAAAATATATGGATTTAATTCTAGTAGCGCCATCTATGTGTCAGGCCGTAGACTTTTCAATAAAATATTGGTTATATTTTTTATTAAAAATGCATAGATTTATAAATATTAGAATGGCGTAAAATATCTACTCTTAACGAATGTACAGCACTCCATGAACTTTATGAACAACATAGTATACAATATTCCATCTGTTCCATGACGAATATCGAATAAAATTATAATAAAACACGCAATCAGGTAGTTTCACTGATTTAATTTTTTTCAATTAATTATGGCGATAGTCATAAATGTACATAATTTTCTGATCGGTAATGGAGTGAATATTTCACTTTTTCTTTTACAGTAGTAGTAAGTGATCGATTAGTTTATGTCATACCATTATAAACTAAATATGAAATGAGCTCTGGTAAAAGTTGTTTTAGATTTATTTGGTATTCTGTATGGCATATGCATATACCTTTTCTAAAGGCATTTAGTTTAGATTTAGAAGTATACTTTTTTAATAATTTGCTACATTTAATCACTTTAATTTATTATAAATACTTGTTCTATATTAATAAGCTGTAATAAATTATGGAGGCGATATAAACATAGTTTCATATATTAAATTTGATATATTATCGATTATGCTAGTATGAAGATGAAGATATTTTGATCTTGGCTGAAACTGTGATGTTCTGCACTCATTTGTCTTTGGAAAACTCTCTGAAAAATTATTATGTGGAAATCATATATCGCGATGTAATTCTGGGATTGTTACTTAACCTTGAGATATTTAAAAGTGCATAAATATTAGTTCATCATTTTATTCCAATCAATTTTTCACATTAACTGGTGTTAAAAGAACATGTTGGTTGGGCAACGATGGAATCTTCCCTCTTCCTCAGAATTTTGAAACCGTGTGCCAGCCAATCCATGTTGCATCGATCCAAGCAAGTGACAATCACAAGGCACTAGCTGTGGTGAGGACGGTGGGTATGGCAGAACTTCTCATTTGGGCTATAAGAGTGCATTCTTCAAAAATTTTGATTATGTTGTGCTTGTTAATCGCTGTTGCTGCTCTCTTTTGGAACAATACGTCATTCAATTTATTCAGTTCATGTGGATAGTAATTTACAATAACAGTTTCATTCGTTTTTACAATCGAATGCGGAGGATACGATCTTTTCATATTAGACTTCTGTGGAGGATCATATTACAATTAGAAGCAAATGATAACTATTTCTAATTTGTAAATGACAGTTGTTTCCTCTAGTAGTAAAACAAGCACAAACTTGAGTTGGTTTATTTTGTTATAATACGTCATTTATTTAGTCATTATTTGTTTCTTTACATTCATTAGTCCGTTATTTATAGTCCGTTCAATAAAGCAGTGAACTCACTGTCAGTCATCTTATTTGATGACGTCAAATAGTCGTAATGTTCTGCGCTACCAACTCTGACTTTTAGTTAATTTTAGCTATGAGTTAGAGTTTTAGTCGCGCTTTTTATGTAGTGGTATATCCTGGAGGTTTTGCTTTCATTAGAGAGCATATTTAACTTTGACGCTTAGTTCATTCCTTTGAATAAAACTTCTTTCTTGATAAAAATAGATTTAATCACTACATTCCCCTTAATGCACCTGCCATATCTGTAAAACAGTTAGTATTATTTGTCTCCTCACATGTTTTAAACAAATGCTCATGTACATTCTGAACAATTACACACATATCTGTTCATATACATCTTTCACGCCCTACAATAAGATTTCCTACAACCTTATATTAATTATATACTCATCTTTAGTTGTTTTCACTTTCATCACCCTGTCTTGGATAATATCAGAATTGAATCATAATCCCATACTCAGAAAGTTTCATTTAAATGAATTACTAAGTTGGTAATTTCCAATCTATCTATCTAAACTTGTTCAATTCCATCATTTGCCAATTTCTTCTTCGATGGGCCCGATCAAGTTCATTCAAACCGAAGATGCCATTCCTGTTTCCAGCATGAAGAACAATATATCTACAACGAATTATTAATAAATATTATAACTAATAATATCTAACCAATTAATCGACTTTTGTTGTCTTAACACTATTATTATTATCATCTTGCCATGAACCACCACTGCGTATTATAATGGTCATATTTTGAAATATTAATGTCTCATCTAAATACACAAACTGACATAATAAGTCTTCCTCGATTTTATTAAAAGCTTTTAAGTATTGTATTCTTTTAAAAGCAATGCCTGCAAGTTCCATTAACCTACCTCTTCGTAAACTTTAAGCTCTTTAAATCTCATATTACCCAACAATCTATTAAGGGGTGTCCTAATTCCCTCATAGATCTACATATTTCTAAGCTTTCTATGGATACTTTCTCAACTCTCAACAGTTTCGTCTGAAATAATTGTATTAAATTATTTTTATATTGAAAAAACTACTCACTGTTTTTATACATTTCATATATTTGATCTTCAAGCTGATCTTGATTCGTCACCCGCTTGGAATGACGACGGTTTCTTTTCGGTGAATTCAAGATTATATTTTTAATTTTTTAATATATTTAAATAACTGTGCCATACCCATATTCAGTGCAGCGGCAACATGCTAATAAATATTTTCATTAAAAACCGCAGCTACTTATTATCTAACAGTAAATATGCTTACATGTCTAACGAATTTTATGGCGAGGAAACGAATTTTATTTTTTATCCATTATCTCGTTCCTGTTCGAAGAGACGCAATCTCTTCTTTCTGGCTTTTTCAGTCAGAGTAGTAATAAGTAGCGATTTGAAGTTTAACAAAACATGCAAATTGTTAAAATGTTTTTTTGGTTAATAAAATCTGGTTATTATAATTAATATTTTGAAAAAAAATTTGACAACCGGACGACTTTTGCAGGCTGATTTGGTTACATGTTTGAAGGTATCAGGCAGCATTGTGTCTCTTTTTAGCTAGAGTAAAATGAGGAGGAATATATGGTCTCATTCTTAAACTTTCAAAATTTATAACTTACGACAGGCAATACATTGAACATCTTGATGACGTGAGTTCACTCTTATTTTGAATGCGGCTAGTTTCATAATTAATTTTATAGAATATATGGAGCTTATAACATGGATATATTATAGCTATTTACTACTCCGAAAAAAAGAAGTAACGTAATAATATTAGTTTTTCAGATTATGTCCATGAAATTACACTGCTATATTAGTATAAAAAAGTGAAACAGAAATGTTTTACTTCTTTGCTACAAATATAATTAAAAATTCGACGGCATTTTAATGTTTCATATGTCATCGGAACCAACATCTTCAGTTTCAATTCAATTTAATATTAAAATTTTAAAACATGGGAAATTGGGTGTACAATGACTCCCTATAAAAAGGGAAGAAAATTATGCTTAAGAAGACATACTTAGAAATTGTTGAACAAACTAATATATCCATCAAATGGTTGTAGGTATTGCTTGATAGCTGATGAAAATTAAATTTGTTGAATTTGAGTAATAATCCATAATGTTATATGTATGTTAAAAACTAGCATTGATGTTTAGACCCGGCTATTTACCATTTGTTAATGTGAAATTAAATAATTTTCTTTACCTGCAAATCTTCGCAGTTTTTAGTAATTCAATTATTTAATAGTTCAGTTTCAAACCCAATAGTCTTGCTTCTGTATTATTTTGTATATTTCATTACACAGACAATTCTTGTAACTGTTATTTAAATTTGTTTTTATTATTTTTAGAATACTCTTCAACCAACCGTTATACAACCGAGAATGGCACAGCTGGAAACCTTAGAAGCCAAGGTAAATGGTTTTTTTATTTTGGTCTAACAATTCTGTACAGTTACAACAAACTGAAATAATAACAAAACAAGATTTGGAATTATATCTAACGGTTCTCTGAACGCCTTTTTCTCTTCTGCTCACCCTATACTCCTTCGTCTGGTAGGCGGTACAATGATATGACAATTTCTGGTTACAACAATGTAATGCGGTTTAATAACATTGCTTTTATTATTTATTTATTGCTTTCTTTATATATTCATTTTATTATAGTCTAGTATATAGTATATATATATATATATATATATATATATATATATATATTTATATATATATATATATATATATATATCCTAATAATGAAATTTTATCAAAATAGTACAACGGCTGAATATTATGAAAATAAATTTGCCTAAAAATCAATTGTTATTAACATTAACGGCATAGGAACTGACAAATCTGAAAGAAAGTGATGTTATAATGAATAAGCAGAATTTTTATTAAATTAATTTCTTTTTTAAGTTCATTGTATTTGCTAAATAATTTCGATAAAGAGTACACCCACTCTTTTTTTTAATATGTTTATCCTAATTTGGTTTTTTTGGGTTGTACAAGATCGGACTCAGGTCTTGCTTTAAACTGTTACTAGAGTAAACTATTTTTTCACCTAATTTAATTAGCGGCCCTCCCGCCTCCGAAGTTTCATCAGTGGTAGTGCCCCTGTATTTATATTACCTGCGGTACTGCCGCTCTGAAACTTCCATCCGAGGTACTGCCTCTCACATAACTTATTCTAATAATAATTCTCTTATTTTAAGTTATTATTATTAAATCTGTATGTTTATTTGTGTGTGTATTTTGTATTTTAAGTTATTATTCAAAATTTATTATAGAATTAAATTTGTTAAATAATTACAGACAAGACAACAAGACAATATGTTCTAGTGACCGACGCGTCCAGATTAAATTTAAGCATCAATCTTGTGGTGCTTACTAATAGTGTCCTGTTAAGATAGCAATGAAAAATATATAGATGGAATGGGACATTTATATGAATTACAGTTTTTGCAAAATTGCAATAAAAATTTAACTCATTCATTCCCAAAGGTTACTAATTGTACATTACGTACAGTTCTATATTATCTGAATTTTTGTACTTAAAGTAGATACATATTGAAAATGTTATTGACGAATTTTCCAAGGCAATTCCAATTTCTATAAGATATTTCGTTTTTTTTTAAGTAAAAAATGTCTATTTAGAAGGCAAGTAATCTAAAGATATTTTATTGGTCCTTTTGCTTGTGAATAATTTGGAATACATGTTCTATAACTTTAAGTGTGTTCTTTTGTATGTGTGCAATACAAGTTTTAATAATATTTCTTCTTGTATGTAAATACTGTTTGCATCAATGAAAAAATCAGACGCGTAACAAGTCTGAGGTGTTCTGTACTTCTGTAACGGTTACATTTTGGCGATACAGTTACTGTCTTTTATCTTAAATCAAACAAATCGTCAAAGAGCTAACAAGCATAAAAACTAAACGGACATTAAAATTTAAGGTTATCATACTTTTGGCTCAATATTTGGCACGTCATTGTATTCTATTTTGATCTGTATTTAAGTTATCAATTCTTTAAATTTTTTGTTAAAATTAATTAGCTATATTACTTAAGATCCGTTCAGCCATTCTGCTAATATATGGAAATTTAATAATGTTTACTGGGTATAATCAAAATAACTAAAATACGTTAAAAACGTAGCAGGTGATTTCTATATTCGAATGCAAGCGTTCTTGTCCGCCTTTGCAAGTACATAACGCTGCCGATGATCGAGGAATCTTCCAACAACCGCAGCGTAATAGATAGATTCGGGTTTAGCCAAAATTGAAGCAAAGTAAGACAACAATCGGTAGACATTAGAATTCATATTATTTTCTTTTCTTCTTTATTTTTTACGGAAACCTGCAGTAAACTGAATACAGTACGCATCAAACGACTTAACTGATAATTTTATTTTGGCATTCCAGTAACTTGGTGGTGTTCTGTATTCTTTTTAATATTAAGTTTTGTCTGCAGTCTTTTTTAGAATGACATACAGCCAAAAGTATTTTAAAAATGCGTCCGTTATAATCAGAACTTTAGTATAACCCTGGCCTTTTGATCGAAGGACCTACATAATCAATATATCATGCATATCAACATGTTTTCACTCTGAACGGAATTTTCTCAATATGCATCACATACACGTCAGCTGCTGCGAATACATTTTAGGGAAACGAAATACGGCAACATTTTGATTATGCATTTCTTCGTCATCATACAACTGTCTATATTAACCTCTTTCCAACATATCATAACTTTCGGAATGTAAATACATCTCAGTCTATGATGACATCCAATTCCTGGAGCAATGCGTTATCGTTTAGAAGTAATAAAAAATATCAACCTGCATGATCCGTCTTATTCATCATCAAGTTTTTGGGACATAATTAATTGCTAATATCTTGTTCTCACACAACAGGGAATTTATGAAAATTTCCTTTGTTGTGTAGTAAAATAATATTATTTGGTTTAGAATTTTTCAACTGACAACTATTTTTAGTATAGGACTTATTGCAATGAATATTTTTGGTTTGCGTGCGTCAAATTTGCTTAAAATTTGTAAAACTTCTCATACATTCCCAAGATTTGCTATTCGTATTGTCGCTTAAGCTTTAAAATGTACAAATATAATTCAGTGGTAGTTAATACAGTGCGCCAAAGGAGATCGTTGTGAAAAAAGACTCATGTGAAATTTTCCATAGTCACAAAGGGTCGACATTTCGTTACTGCATTATAGGCAAAATAACTCGGAGATTATTTGTTAGCAAACTCAACAATATGGTCTAAAACACTTTTTCCATGTTCCGTGATTTGTGATGAGATTGACTAACCTAAATAATTATAATGCCATCCCTTAATATCCAAACCATTCCCCATAAAATAACTGCTATTAGGGATCAAATTTTGACAGTATAATTGGCGTGATCAGATGAGGAAGGTTACCACGCTATACTGAATTTTTACACTAATTCAGTTATTTCTAGCTTCTGTCCTGATAAGTTGACAAGCAAAGTTTCTACGCAGTCGGATTTTACCACCTGATGGTGGAATAATACTTATTTAACTCACTGTTATTCTTCATTTCTACAATTTCGACACAAATGTTATAGTGTTTGAAATGTTTACTTTATTCTAACTACACACTTGATTGGATAGGAATCCCACTTCATATGTTAGAACTTAAAATAAAAAGGCCATGTTTGGTTAAATAAAAGCCTTTATTCGACAAAAATACTGGTTTATTGGTCCGACAGGTAAGGCAGGCCAATATGTTTCAGTCAATGAACCAAGGGAGACTGTTCTGGAATAGGGATGGTAAACTCGATTCCGATTCTAATCGACAATCGAGTTATATAATTAAATAACAATAATTAAATTAATTGTTTTTTGAGAATCGACGTTTAATTCTTGAAGTCGACATACGATTTTACGGATAAGTGATTAGTTTCAAATTTTACATACGATCACAACAAACCCTGCGATAAAAAATAATACAAATATAAATTCATTATTTGATATTTATTTATATTAAATATTATTTCTTGTCAATATATTGATTAAAATTGCGCCTAGCATCGTATGAAATTATTAAAAAAAAGTGAACAACGGATATAATCTCCAGTGTCGCCAATGTTGAAAGCAACTAAAATATAATAATTGTACGAGCAGTTTAATTAAACACATCAAGAAAACACAGAAAATTGAACTAAATGAAAATCCTAATCAAAATCGCACTAGAACAATAAGTAAGAAAGACAATGACGATGAAATAATAACGGTGTCACAACCCAAACAAGTAAATATATATATTTTTGTTTATAACCTTCAAATCTATACTTTTATCTTTACCATTTTCCTTATTTATATTTGGATGTCAGTAATTTTATTATATAATTTAATGCTTAATTTTGTATATGTTATTTTTTCTACAATCATGTCTTTACATCTCGCCTATCAGAAGCCTTTTCAACTTGTTCTTCTGCGTACTTATGTATGTATTTACGGGTGTATTTAAGCTTAAATAATTTAATTTCTTTTTAAATTAAATGTAATACGCTTGATATGTTATTCATAAAAAAATAGAGTTTTTTAAATATTTTTCTGCTTTATTTAATAAATTTGTATAATTCATACATTGCATTGCGATTCAATAAATAAATTTAATTTAGAATCGGTTCTTGCGCTCGATTAAGTAATTAATTAATCCTTAGAATAGAAAAATATGAAACTACAACCGGAATAGAGAATCGATTCTTTGAGAAATCTTTCAATCCCTATTCTGGAACCATTCCCTAGTGCTGGCGTGGCTCATTTATGCTGACTTAGTATCTACTCGTTATACAAGACCGTATCTTGGATTTAAATGCTAACATTTTTAGAACAATTTATCATTAGTATTAACTATTCCTTATAGATATAACGGTTTCTAAAAGGGCACATTGATTTTATGCAGAGAATAATTGGAATTAGAATACGAAAAGTAATTCGGACTAGCTTTGGAAGGAACACTGGGTTTTTGAAAAAAGCGAAGTGATATTTGAGCGAGTTTATATCATAAAATTTCAAAGACCAAAAACCGTATATAATCCATACTTGATTGTTTTGGCAGTGTGTCTAATCTTTAAGTTCTCTATCTATTATATTAAACCTCCTATGTTTGAATGTTTTTTTCAGTTAAAAGTCCATTTGACGAAAATGATTTTTGAAAGTTTGACGATCCTTTGAAATTTTTAGATCATCCGGTATGTTGTTATTACTTCCAGTGATAGTAGTTTACTAAGCTTATTTTCTGTCTATGATGCCGTTGATACGCTGATATCTCTGGTGATTATTTATATATTACGTTGGTTTGAATCTTCAATTTCCTGTTTTTCAGTTTTTTTAATTAACCAGCCCTTTATCAATCACTACTTCGCCTTTCATTTATATGAGAAGAAAAAGTTTGACCTAATTTAACATAAAGCAGAAATGTCTGACCTCAAGATTCAAACAATTGTAGCAAAAGTAGAAATATGCGAAAGAAATAATTGATACAAATATTTGCTAAAGTTCATATAATATTCTAAAAGAAAGAACACATGGTTACCATACTGTGAACATGCAAAGAAAAAATGTTGCGGGTTATTTGCATACAACTTTTCTTGTCAATAATAATCGTACGTATTGTATGCAAAATATGATACCATTTGAGTCTTGCAACCACAATAATTCGGCTAGCATGTGTAGCGGCACTAAGAAAAATAATATATATTTTCATTTACATTTTAAAAATAATCACGACCGCAATTTTTGAACTCTTGCAAAGGTCAGACGGAGAATACGTTAAGTATAGTTTGAAATTCCCACGAGACTGAAATGTTAAAAATGGGAAAAAAGTTTTAATATATCATTCTATTTGTTTCATTTATGCATATATATTTTACAAAGTGAAGGTTTTAATGCGGTTCAATATAAACTATTTAATACATTTTTTTATATTAGATGAAACATTTTTGCTATCCTGCTAAGACCAAACTTCTGTCCCGACAAGCGCTGTGCTATTTATCCAAACTAGTAATCACTCTATGGCCGAAATTCGACCAAAATGTATTAAATTAATAATGTTTCACTCATAATAGAGTAAAATCACTAATTTAAGAAAGATATGGTACTAAAACTTGTTTTCACAATGTTTTAAATATAAGGTCAGAAATATATTTGATACAAAACATTAATTAATATAATAAATGTCTGTATATAAAACACTAAATATATGCAAACTATCTCAAAAACTAATACTCACTACCATTTTTTAAAAAACATTTAATTAATTCCGATGTCCATTAACTTTCAATAATCAACAAAGTATCAATAAGTGTAAATTAATAAAACACTGAAAATTATGACAAAGTATCATAAGTAAAATTACTTTCAGAACAGTAATTGAAATTCGAAGCATTAAATATAGGTATACATGATCTTTCTTTACTTATATGTGATAAATATTTATGTAATATTTATGTAATTTTATGTTTGACTCTACCATGTATATTAAAACAAAACAAACACAATTAGATAATTTATTTTTAACAATTTGGAAATGCATACTAATCAAATCTGAAATTAATCAGAAGTCAATACCACTAAAATTTACAGAAAATTCTTTACAACCTCTCTCTCTCGATATATATATATATATATATATATATATATATATATATATATATATATATATCTTCATTTTTTTATATTAAAATGTTGTTATATATCAAAGCTTTATCAAAGCATATATATATATATATATATATATATATATATATATATATATATATATATATATATATATACACACCGATTTCTCCGTCAATTACGGACGGATTTTCAAAATTTCTTTTTATCCGAAAGAGTGAACTTCCGAGGTGGTCCTATTGAAACCAAGTCAGGATCTGATAGTGGAGTCCGGGGAAATCGAGGGGAACCCACAACTCATCAGCTAAAAGAGTCATTATAAGTGGTAGAGATATTCTTAGTCGTCCATATTATATGAACTTATATCCCATTGTTTTAACTAAAATAAACGGTCTTGTTCAACTGGAATGGGACTTGCGGAAGGGCGTTAATAAATTATGATTCATTAAGATAGATGAGATTAAGATGTTAAAGAAGCAAAAAAATGCTGCTTTAACATTGTCTGTTCTCATGTTCATATCTTATGACTGGCGATGTTCCTCCTCTGTGTGATTACTGTGGATCAGTAAATACAGTCCAATATGTTTTACTATCACGCGAAGCTCTAAGGTGGTATATTCAAGATATTAATCAACTCACTAAAGAATATAAAATAATCAAACTTAAATTTTTAACACAAAAAAATCATCTTAAATTGAAATATGTACATAATAATCGTTGTAATAACTAAATAAAAATAAACAAAAGAAAACAAATCTAATTTGTTGCTCGTATCAACCTCAAAGTGATCAGTTGGTAGTAGTTAAAATAATATTGTAAATAGATTAATAGGTTTAGGTAGGTATTAAGCTAAATTATGTGTATGTAGTAGAATATAAAATACGTTTAGTAGATAGATTAAATAAAGTTCACCCATTTTATTTTAAAACGATTTTTTTGTTTCAAAAATGTACGTTTAATTATTTTTTACTTTGTGGTGAGATTTTTAAAGTCGGTTAAAATCCTTTTAAACTAATTTATACTTAATATCATGTAAAAGGTCAATTGAAAAGTCCCCGGCCTGATACATAGATACATTTTTTAGTTAGCCCTATCTCTCGAAAGATGCGTGTATACATTTGACAGCTGTCGGATCATTAGTTTCTGAGTTATAGCGTTTTGAGTGAAGCAACTTTTGTTATTGTTAAAAAAAGTAGATAAAAAGGAATTTCGCGTGTTGATAAAATATTACTTTCTGAAGGGAAAGGTACAGTTGAAGCAAGAATTCTGCCCCAGGAAAATCAACCATCAAGGATTGGTATGCTAAGTTTAGACGTGGTGAAATGAGCACCGAAGACGGTGAACGCAGTGGACGCCCAAAAGAGGATGTTATCGACGAAAATATTGAAAAAATCCAGAAAATGATTTTGAATATTCGTAAATTGAAATTGAATGAAATAGCAGACACTCTAAATATATCAACTGAAGATAATCAAGCGTAATAAACCCGAGTTTTTGCGTCGATATGTGACAATGGATGAATGCGGCTGGCAAGGTTATGGCGTGTGTATTTTATGATGCGCATGGAATAATTTTCATTGGCTACCTTGAAAAAGGAAGGACCATCAACAGCGACTATTACATACCGTTATTGGGCCATTTGAAGGCCAAAACTGCCGAAAAACGGCCGTATTTGAAGAAAAAGAAAGTGCTGCTTCACCAAGATAATGCACCGTGTTGCAAGTTAGTGAAAACGATGGCAAAATCCATGAATTGTGCTTCGAATTGCTTCCTCATGCACCATATTCTCCAGATCTGCCTCTCAGCGACTATTTCCTGGTCTCAGATCTCATAATAATGCTAATAAATTTTCGTCGAATGAAGAGGTGATCGCCGAAACTGAGGCCTATTCTGAAACCAATACTGCTACAAAAATGGTATCAAAATGTTGGACAAAATAAATTTTGCCAAAAAAATGTGTTTTACTATAGTAGGCCGGGGACTTTTCAATTGTTCTGGTAGCAAATACATTCCTAAACTTATTGAAAATACTGGGAAAACAAGTTCTGGTAACATCATTTTTAAATTAGTCCCTTTACTCTATTATGAAAGAAACATGATTAATTTAATAAATTGTGGTCAAGTTTTGGCCACACAGCGATCACTAATATTATTTAATATGTAAATTTAGTATACTTTAAACTGTTGAAATAATATTTAGTTTAATCGCGTTGAGGATTTATTTTTGCAGATTCCCGAAATAGATGACCGATATTGACCCAATACGTATCCCGTGTCACTAATACCACCGAAATACATTTTAATTCGATTAGTTGTTCATTTACTTGCCCATACAAACCGCAAACAGAACCTGATAGCAGTCGTTTCAGTTCACGCGCGACCGGACCGATCTCCATCTTCTGCTCGGTCCGTGTTCGGACGCTGCGAACTGTACGATATACCTACCGCCTCGTTTCGAGCGAACCTCTAATTCACGGCGATAAGTTTTAAAAGACGACATGCTAATGTGAAAAATCGATGCACGAGACATGGCCGAACGGTTGAATTTATAGTCGCCGAGCTGCATTATGTTAGGGATGCACCGTCGGAGTTAATTCCCCGGCCTTGGAAGGAAGAAACCATCTCCGAGACTAGACTGTTGTTATAGGTTTCGATCATTTATACAAGAATGAACGTCTGGATGCCTTGGATGTCTTAAATTATCCTGGAGGCATGTTTTATGATCGTGAATTCGTGAAACCCTTATGAATAATTTTCAAACTAGTTCTAAAATTAATCATACTTCTCTTATAAAAGAATAAAAGGCCTAATTTAAAAATGACACGACAACAACAATTTTTAAATTTCTTTTAATTATATCTAATTGGCATTAATTTTCAATAATCAACAAAGTATTGTAGGAATGTTCGTCGGGTCGGTCGATCGGTCGAAATGTGTGGCTGCCGCTGCGATTATTTATCAGAACACTCACTACTATTTTTGGAAGGAATTTGCACGGGAACTAAAAACACTGGTTGAATCAAAGTTGTTTATTTCAACTTGCGATTGATACATGTGGTCGATGGGAGGATTGACAGGATATTAGGTTAAGGTGAAGGAAGTACGGTAGCGCTGTGGAAGTGGTACTGTTACAGGGGGACGGTGATAAGAAAGAGAGCGAGACGTCGTCGTGATGGCCTTTTATACTCCAGAACTGCATGGTACCAATCCACCGGCGTTGCCAACCTTTGTAGTTGTTGATGGTGAATTGGTGGTGGCCTAAAGGGTCGTGGCGGTCGCCACATAACTCCCCTCCTAGTGGAACAGCCGTGGAACGTACCTATATGTGGTGCAAGTTCCGGAATGCACCCGCAATCACGCAAACAAACGCCCGGGGACTGCTGATGAGATGGGGATCCCAACCTGAGCGAGGAGTTTTACGGGATCAGCTGCCATCGGAGCTGTAGCAGGACGTCGTTCGTCTTGAGGCGTTTAGCTTTGTTTGAGGGTACCTGTAAATGTGTTACGTGTCCCGTTTCGTGATGCGAGGGTGCTCATGTGTTGCTGGTATACATGATGGGCTTCTGTGGTTTTCGTCCATCGGGCTAGTCTCGTGGGATGTCGTCGACCACGTGATGTTGATGAGTTCCGTTCCTCGTGCTATCCTTCCATGCACGTGTCAAGCACCTGTCGAGTGGCTTATGTTGAGTTGATTTACCTGTTAGGCACTTTGATCACGTCGGGGTCACCAATTGTAGGAATGTTCGTCGGGTCGGTCGATCGGTCGAAATGTGTGGCTGCCGCTGCGATTATTTATCAGAACACTCACTACTATTTTTGGAAGGAATTTGCACGGGAACTAAAAACACTGGTTGAATCAAAGTTGTTTATTTCAACTTGCGATTGATACATGTGGTCGATGGGAGGATTGACAGGATATTAGGTTAAGGTGAAGGAAGTACGGTAGCGCTGTGGAAGTGGTACTGTTACAGGGGGACGGTGATAAGAAAGAGAGCGAGACGTCGTCGTGATGGCCTTTTATACTCCAGAACTGCATGGTACCAATCCACCGGCGTTGCCAACCTTTGTAGTTGTTGATGGTGAATTGGTGGTGGTCTAAAGGGTCGTGGAGGTCGCCACAGTATTAATAAGTGTAGATTATTTCCAGATCTGTAATAATCTCAGAGTATATAATATAATTATACACGTACTTTCTTTACTTTTATGTTATAAACAGAAGTATGGAATAATAAATGATGTAATACATGTTTGTACTAGGGTGGTTCAAATATGATTGAGACAAATACGTTAATTTACTATTGAAAAATTTTTCAAAAATTTACAGTTGTTCTAGGTAGTTCCGCTAACTAGTTACGCATTTTGTCAATCTTTTCAGAATATTTTTGATGCCGGTATCGAAGAATTCCTCGTGCTGGGCGTAATGTTGGATCTTTCAGCCGAGGGCTTCTTTCAGTAATCCAAACATTTCGTAGTCGCAGGGGGATAACTCCGGACTGTAGGAGGGGTATTTCAGCACCTCCCACCCTAATTCCGATATTGTATCGGCATGAGACTCGCGGTATGAGGGCGCGCGTTATCCTGTACAAGAATCGCACTTCGTCCTGGATTGCTTGTCCCTTTCGAGCGATAAGCGGATTTCACGTGTGTTTTCAGAAGGTTAGAGTAGTGTGCAGCATTAGTGATATGTTGGGTATGCAGAAGTACAATCGACGTACAGCACGCCCCAGCAGCAGAGACAGGCGCCTAAACTTTACCCGCGAACCTGGTTGTCTTCGCTTTGACTGGCGCCACTTCATCATTTCACTCCGAAGTACAATCGACAGTTATCCGAGTGGACAGTACCCGATAAACCCGCTCCAAAGCATGGGAAAACAGTCGGCTGGCAAGATTATGGCGTCTGTATTTTCGTATGAGCATGGAATAATTTTCATTGACTACCTTGGAAAAGGAAGGACCATCAACAGCGATTATTACATAGCGTTATTGGGCTGTTTGAAGGACGAAATCGCCGAAAACAGTCGCACCTGAAGTAAAAGTAAGAGCTGCTTCATCAAGTCAATGCACCGTGTCCCAAGTCACTGAAAACGATGGCAAAATTCCATCCGTCCATCGTATTCTCAAGATCTGGCCCAAAGGACAAATCGTACTACAAAAATGGTATCGAAAAGTTGGAGGGTCGCTATAATCAGTGTATCACCCTTGAAGGGAATTATGTTGAATAAAAAAAAACTGAGTTTGCCAAAAAAATGTGTTACTATGGTAGGCCGGGGACTTTTCAATTGACCTGTTATAAACTGTTCAGATGGTATAGCGACCACGTACATCCCTGTGGTCGGTTCAAACTATACGGCTATTTGTTTATTTGACAACCTGAATGGTTAACTAATGAATGATTGGTTTGTTTTTACCCTCAGTGTAGCTTTGTATCACCGTTCAACAAGTCATCTCTTCTTTCCTTTAAATTATATATGTATATATATATATATATATATATATATATATATATATATAATATATATATATACATATATAATATATATATACATATATAATATATATATATATACATATATAATATATATATATATACATATATAATATATATATATATATATATATATATATATATATATATACATGTAAACAAACAAACAAAATATGCAATTAGCTACCTAAAACAATTGTTATTCACGCTAGCCTTTTCCGACGTATAGTCCTTTGTTTATACGTCGCATTGTTTTATAATTCCTTCTGCGATTATTCGGACAATTACATAGTGTCAAGGACACCATTTATATAAATATCTCGTTCTATACCCGACGATATTTCACGCCATTGCATAACACTCACACATACTACAAACAATACAGAAAAATCCGTTTGCTTTCTACACAGTTGACATAATTACGCAGTCGCAGAAAGAAAAGTAGAATTACCGACGGCTTAACGAATTAGTTATGCACCCCTTTTATTTTTCCGCGTTTGACATCGAAATGTCCGTGACAACTAAATGTAGGTACGTGGACCGGCAAATCTTTTCAAACGCATGAACCGCGTCTTTTATTATAATCCGAAACAGGTTTGGGGTGATATTTTTTTGTTAATTCGGAGGGGCGATACAGTGAACCGTCCTGTAATCCGATAGGATGTTAATGTATTCTAGATGGGCGAGAAGCACAAAGCAAATCAAAATACTTCATTATAATTATATTTACGATTAAATGGTATTCTATTGTTGCGACCAACTACAATGTAGCAACTGTAGATAGCCAAAAAATAAACAAGAGTGATTTACTATCATAATTTGTATTAGTAATTGCTCAGAGGAATATTGATTTAATTGATCCTATTAGCGATTAAAATTCCATCAGAGAAACACATTGCTGAGTAAGTCGCACTTATATATGTTAATGTTAATGTTTAATTATCTTATTGTGTCTGGAAAAACTGCGTAAAATTGTCTATATGAATATGAAAATTCGAGCACTCAGCAGCTAAATATAGCTAGCAATATTATAAAAAAGAAAACCACTAGCATAATAGGCTAGATGACTGTAATAAAGGAACACAAAAATATTGTTTTATAATAATAACATATTATAGAGAGATTATTCAAAGTATATTTATTGTAATATCAATAGTGTTGTTATTAAAGTTTTGCCAAAAATAAAAATACAAAATTTCAAAATTCACGTCACTTACCGTTTCCAAACTACGATATCCGCATCCAAACATTTGAACTTTTTAGCGAGCTTCGATTTTATTTGGATTATTTATCTAACAGAATGTCCTTTTGCTGTTGCAATAGTCGCGGGTTCAAATTTTGCTGCGGCATGATCGTAAATGTATGTTTGTGATTGTTCTTAGGCAAGAGTGCAAAATCCGACAAGGAAAATGATCCCCGTCACGCCAATAACCAGGCTGGGTAAGACCGAATGTCTTCTGGGATAAGTTGGTCACTCGCCAGTCGGTAGGCTTAAATCCGAAGACCGTGGTTCGGAGCCCACGTTAAACTGCAGATCCAGTCCAGATAAACCCTCGTTGCTAAAAAGGAGACTTTAAAATATATATAAAAAATATTTTGTAACCAGCGATAGGAAAAGAAAAATATTAAAATTGTACTGGAGTTTATCAAGGTAAATAACCTACATTTTTTGTATAATCGATTTATTCGATAGTGACTGTACTATGTGACCGTAACTGAAATAATAATTTTAAAGAGTACTACAACTCTCGCATAATTGAGTGAATATTCCAGACACACTAACCATAAAATATGTTAGAATATTAAAGAACATTAAGTAAAAATTCTATCAGTATAGCACTAGGGAAAAAAATTAAAATGCAGGTAATAAATCGAAAGTGTACCTAATAATAGTACAATCGTCACTTGGGAATAGTGAACAAATTATTATTGAAATCAAGTGCCCTATATTAGCTAAGATAAATCAAAACTGTATCGATGGCAAACCGGCTGAAAAAATTTATAATAATAATTTGAAGACACAGATGCGAATAAATTTAACAGAGCTATTAAAATATTTATGCTACATAGTCGATAATAACTACAATTCAAAATACGGTTTAAATTACCTACATGTAATGATGGATGTTTGATTTTCTAAAATGTTTAACAGCTCTGTAGAACTGAAAAGTTGTATCTAGTGTTGTATTAAATTACCTTGTAATATTTGCATGTACAATCTTATATGAATGTGCAACTACTATACTTCAACAATACAGCAATTATTTTACAAAATCTGTATTTAGACATGCGTTAACATGTTCTTTTACTTTACTTAATTTCATTGACATTTGGGTTCATATGTTTATATATTTTTCTTTGTATTTTGAAAATATATAATTCAGTGTTGAACGCCATTGAATATTCAGTGAGTTCGGTTAGAAGCCCATTTTCTTCTGTATAGTTGGCATTAGAATCTTGTAGAAACATATACCGGTCATAGTATATTAAATATATTTATTAATAATTATTAAATTATTAATAAACTAAGTAACTGAAAAAATAACATTATTGGGGACAAAGTAAACAAACCAAATGAGGCTTAACTGCAAATGTGATCAACAGCGCTATTTACTTTGATATTATCTTAATTGCATATCAGATATAATTAAAGGTAGTAAGTATTCACATCTTGTTGCTGTTAAACATTTATAGATGTTCAAACTATATTGGGTGGTTCTCTACTTATAAGATTTAGTTATGTTTTTCTGCCTTTGAACGAAAATATAGAACTTATTTAGAGTTTTTGTCGATATATATTAGATTTGAGGCTCTCACAGCATCGATGCATATTAGAATGTCGAATTATAAAATAAAATTATGAAAATAATGTATACATAAGGCAACCGCATTGCATATACCTAAGCAAACTGTAATCACTAAATTGACAGTATCTATATAGTTAAAGTGTCTATAAGTTAGGTCTTGATAAGGGTATAGAACCATGACACCTAACGAAGCTACACAACCACAAAGCAAGATACACTTATATTCTTCCAAAAAATACAGGATTATCATTATATATTCTAGATGGTGCTTTTACGATGGTGAAGATATTAAAGATCCAGAAGAGATTTTTTCAATCATAGTTTCATTATTTCGGGAACAAAAATTACCACCGTTTTGTTTTGTTATAACCGTTGAAGGAGTGGTTATAAAATGAACAAGTGTTGATTGCTCAATGTTCATGTCAAGCAAAGTCTAGGTAGAGGGTACTGATAAGAAGTTTGATTAATATTTGTTCTATTCCATACAGATGAATTTTACAAAAAAAATATATACCTTTCACAACTTTTTAGAAATTCCACAATTCTTGTAGCTGAACTGGATAGAAATTAGTTTCTATTTTAACTGAATGAAGAATGTAAGATTTATTTGCTATTTTTGAGGTAAAATTTTCAGAAGTTTGAAAAAATCAAATTCAAAAAACGTTTTCGCAGAAAATAAAACTTTATTGTTACAGACAAGAGTAACCTGGCAATCATCCTTTTTACATCTCGTTCGGATTCTAAATTTTAAAATTTTAGTCCGATTTAAATCTGCATCGGTACGAATTTCTATTCGTCTAAATTGCAATGAAACATAATTTCTTGAATTTACTTAGAGTAAGAATGTAAGATTTATATAAGAATTATTGAATAATGTAAGATTTATTTGTTATTTTTGAGGTAAAATTTTCAGAAGGTTGAAAAAATCAAATTCAAAAAACGTTTTCACAGAAAATAAAACTTTAGTGTTACAGACAAGAGTAACCTGGCAATCATCCTTTTTTACATCTCGTTCAGATTCTAAATTTTTAAAATTTTAATCCGATTTAAGTCTGCATCGGTACGAATTTCTATTCGTCTAAATTGCAATGAAAACGTGGAGTATTTAGTAAATGGTTGTAGATTTAAAATGTAATTACAAGTTAGATCTCAAATTTGAATGAAAGATCATATTCAGTAAATAATAAAAATTATCCAGTAAACGAAGTTGTAGTTTGGAATATAGTAATCAGTTTAGGATAAAAAACTATTGGATATATCGTATTTCCTTTAAAATTAAGCTGGCGTAACGCAAGTGTTACAAGACGACGTAATATGGGGCATCGACGATGACTCGCAACACTTTATTCTGGAATATCTGAAGGATATCTATGTTAGATTTGCTAGTAGTACCCCGCAGTTCAATACTATATGATCAAATGGGCCTAACTATTGACTCATACAGCAAAACTTTATTATCCAAGGATAACATAAATGTACGTCCTATTAGCCAATATATTTGGCTTAGTTAGTTTCATTTATTTAGCCCAAGCTGTTTGCGTTTTGTCACTATATATTTTTCACATGTTAAGCGTCGATCAAAATGCATTCCCAGATATTTAACGTTGTCTGCTTGCAGGAGTATATAATTATTCATTTTTACTGGCGGACAAGTTCTTGTACAAAGGCTGAATATCACATGGCTAGATTTTGTCTTATTTGCTTTGATAGGCCATGTAATCAACCACAATTCGACTTTGTTTAGATGGAGTTGTAGGTTTCTTGTGGCTGATATTGAATCCTTATGTGATGATAAGACCGCTATATCATCGACATATGTTGCAACAGTTGTGTTTCTTGAACTTGGTAGGTCAGCTATATACAAAAGATATAATGGCCCAAGGACACCGCCCTGCTGAACACCTGAATATAATTGATATAGATCAGTGTATTCGTCATTGTATTTCAGAACAAATTGCCTGTCTGTGAGGTATGACTTCAGTAGTTGATTAGTGCATGTAGGGCAAAAGCTTTTTCAATTTAACTTGCCGTCCAGTATGCCTTGTCGAAAGTTTGAGGTATATCGAGAAAGGTAGCCGAACAATATTTTTTATCATTTAAGTTTTTGTTAATTTGGTTGACTAATCTGTGTATTTTTTCGGTTGTTCCGTGTTTATTACGGAGACCAAACTGATGATCTGGAATAATAGTTCTCTATTTTGTGATCCTTTGTGTCTCTTAATGTACAGTTTTTCAAAAACCTTGAAGATTACACGTAACAGGCTCATAGGGGGAGACGTTTTTCTGATTGATTTTTTCCCTGATTTAAGAATCATAATGATTTTAGCCGCTTTCCAAGTGCCTGGAAAGTCATTAAGTCTTAACATAGCATTAAATATAAACATTATTAATATGATGCATTTTTCTCAGAGCTGTTTTAATATTCTTTATCATTGCTAGCCCAGGTATTTTTATCAATTTTCAGGGGTGGATTATGTTGTTGAGGTTTTTTGATTTATTTTGTAACTTTCCAGAGAGACTATTCCGTTGCATCATTTGTAATTAAGTTTTCTAAATATTTTTGAGTTCCTTGATTTTTTTCGTTATTTATTTTTTTCATTCAGCTGGTTTGTTGCGTTATTGAATTTTTTCTTGTTTTCTTTTGTTCTAGTTTGTTGGCAGGTTTTTCGCAGTTTTCTCTTTTCAGCAATTTTGTGTTTTCAGTTGCATACCATGCGGCCTCTTGTATATTTTTTGTCATATTTATTGCTGCTGTTTCTGTATCTATTTCAGTTTTGAAGGGTAAATCTAGCGATATTAAACTGTCTAGTTTATCTCTAAATTATGACCGGTATTATGTGGTATATAAGGTGGTTTTGTTATGTTGACAATATTTGAGTTATAATAATTGGTGAGGTCTATGGTATCGGGAATTTTATTGCTATCTGACGGCCAATATGTGGGCCACTAGTAGATATATACCGTGGATTATCTGCCTTCATTGCTTTGACCAATTATCTGCTGCTTAGTATTATTAACCTAAAACACTACGTTGCATAATTTGCATTGTAGTCTCCTTCGGCAATGAATCTATTATCCAGCGTGTTAAAGAAACCGTGGTATTGTTCTGTCTTGTTGTTGTGTTTAGGTGGACAATAGATAGCACTCATTGTTAATGGGCCGTGTACTTATTCAATGGTTACACTGGTGACTTGTATATAATCCTCTCTGAATTTCTTTCTTTCGTAGTGTTTTATGTCTTCACGTATAATTATGGATATCACTCCATGTGCTTTATCATCTGGATATTTTGTTTGATATAGCTTGTATTTCGGAATCCGTAAATAATTTCTCTCAGTGAAATGTGTTTCAGATACCATTGTAATATCAATATTTTGCTCATATATGAACCTTTTAAGTTCGCTGGCATGTTGCTGCAGCAACTACCATTCCAGACGGCTATCTTTGCTGACTGTATTTGCTGTGATAACTATCAGTCATTAAGATAGCTTGCTAACGATAACGGTAAACTACAATTTAATAATCCCACGATATGTGCAGCACTATATGTTGGCCATGACTATTGTACTTCGGTCTCAATGTGGATGGCTCTTCTGGACTACCCCATGACTTTTTGCGCTTGGGTTTGTTATAATATATACTCTTTTCATCATGAATTGGAATAAGGCACGCAAAACTTTTTTTTGGCCTGGAAAATATTGAAACCGCGATATTGAAACGAGTAAGTTCTACAAGATATATTGCAAATTAATCAAAAACCTAGTGATTAAATCATGGGCATTAATATAACTGGTGTGTTTTAGTGAAGCATGTACACATAGTAGGGAATAATAAAAATTTGTATTTAATAATAATAACATAATTGCTTAAAATCTCATACAAATAACAAATACGCGTATTTCAGCTTTTCTTGGCAGAAGCAGATGTACAAATATATTTACGTTCACATTTCTCTCTTTTTTGGTCATAAATTTTCACTTTATTACCAGGTTTTAAGTATTTTAATTGGCAGACGAACTAATATCAGTGGCGTAGAGTGTAATATATTCGTAAGGGTTTTAACTACACTTATTTATTTTTTCCAGATGGCCAGTATAGAAGTGTCCCTTTCTAGCACCCCCAGGAGAAAGAAAATTAGTCCGATATCATTAAATTCATCGATCCGATCGATTCCCAAGGAATTGGCGACGAAAGAATTGGAAAATTTACGAAATGCCCTGAGAGATAAAGAGAATATAATTCAAAGTCTCAAAGGACAATTGACAGTGCCTGGATTGAGACTAAACGCCATACTTAATGGTAAATGAAGTAGTTGAAAATATTTCATAATACTCAGTGTATTTGTAATTATTTAAAGTATGTTTAGGTAATAATAATAATAACAACAACAATGGTACAAATAACAGAGAATTGACAGAAGTAGAGAAGAAACAAGCGGAGGATAGGTTAGTTCGTTTAAAGACTGATATTGATAACAAAAGATTAGCGATTAAGAATTTGAAAATGGCCCTAGAACGTCTTGATATCACCGAGTAAGTTAGCTTTGTCAGGTTGATAAATTAACTTTAATTTAATGGATCAATTGCTTTTCTAGTAATATAGATGTTCGGATTCAGCAGGCTGAATTAGAATATCAACTAGGACGGGAAGAACTTAATCTACTAACATTATTAGAAGAAACTAGAGCTCTTCAACTGTGTATAGAAGAATCTAATAGAAATTCTGTGGAAGCTAATACGTTATACAGGTAAATATTAATTGATTATATTACTCTTACCAGTCATTAGATGTGTTAGTCGTGTAGTAAATTTCTATTCGAATTTTTGTTCTAATTTTCGTCTGAATTTAATTGCTTTTGGATGCTTATTTTTGTTTTTTTAAATCTCCTAGAACGTCAATAATCTGCCCGTGGGCAATAAGTATTATTATATGATTTCAGTTATATAATATAACTATTCTGGCATGTAGAAGATCGCTTCAGTAAGTGATTTATTGAACAACTTATAATCTAAATCTTTTTTCTTCTAAATACTATTCTAACATATTTTAAAGTCTATCCTAACTTTTTTCTAAAAACTATTCTAGCTTATTCTAGAGATTATTAAATCTCACTTTTTAATAATAAAATATAAATCTCATACTTTGCTCTCAGCGCGCATACTTAACTGTTTGGCGAGAGCATTGGGATGCAATAATAGTCTTTCAGAGTACTTCACACTAACATTCCGAATCACACTCATTATGGGTACTATGAGGATATCGCGCTGAATCAGTTTGTTGGACACGTAATATGGGGCATCGACAATGACTCGCAAAATATTTATTAGTGCTACCCCACAGTTTAATATCATAGGTCCAAATCGGCCTAAGTATTGACTTATACAGCGAAACCTTGTTATCTAATGATAATTTATATTTACGCCCTACGAGCCAGTACATTTGGTTTAGTTTAACCTCAAGATGTTTGCGTTTTGTCACTATATGTTTTTTTCCATGTTAAACGTCGATCCAGATATTTAATGTTGTCTGCTTGGGGAAGCTCATGATTATTCAATTTTACTGGGGCACATGTTTTTCTACAAAGGGTTAATGTCACATGGGTAGATTTTGTCTCATTTGCTTTGATACGCCACATTTTTAACCACAATTATATTTTGTTAAGATGAAGTTGGAGGTTTCTTGTGACTGATATTGGATCGTCGTGTAATGATAAAACCGCTGTATCGTCAGCAATGTTGCAACAGTAATGTTTCTTGAGGTCGTTAGGTCAGCTGTAGACAGTAGATACAAAAATGGGCCAAGAACACTACCCTGCAGAACACCGGAATATTTTGGCTGTAGGTCAGTGTATTCGTCACCCTGTTTCACAATAAAATGTCTGTCTGTGACGTATTTCAGCAGTTGAATGTACATATGGGGCAAAACCTTTTTTCAATTTAACATACAGTCCTGTGTGCCACAGCTTGTGGAAGGCCTGAGAAATATCGAGAAATGCAGCGGAGCAATATTTTTTATCATTTAAGTTTTTGTTAATTTGGTTGACTAATCTATGTATTTGTTTTATTGTTCTGTGTTTATTACGGAAACCATACTGATGGCCTGGAATAATTATTCTCTCCTCTCCTCTGATTATTTTGAGTCTCTTAATGTATACTTTTTCGAACAGTTTAGAGATCACAGGTAACAGGCTTATAGGACGATAAGAGGAGACGTCTTCTGATTTTTTCGCAGGTTTAAGAATCATAGTGATTTGAGCCACTTTCCAAGTGATAGGAAAGTAATTAAGTCTTTAGCAAGGCATTAAATATGAAGGTTATTAATTTGATGCACTTTCCTGACAGCTCTTTTAAGGTTCTTCTAGTTATTAAGTCAAAACAAGTAGCTTTTTTAGAATTGATTTCTTTATGTGTTGTTTTACTTGTTTAACAGTTGTTTTCTCATGTGGCAGATCCATTTGAAACGGAGTGTTAAGAAAGTTAATTACGTTATTTTCTTCTGTTCTGGATATTTCCACTTCATCTTTATCATTCCTAGCCCAGGTATTGTTATCAAATTTAAGAAGTGGATTATGTTGTTGAGTTTTTTTTATATTTTCTGTAATCTCTCTACAAATAATAATATTGGTATATTACACAATACAAATTAAATTGTATATATAAATATTTCTAATTAGTTAGGTTGAAGTTGAATTGAGTCTTGAAAAATTTTGTCGTTTTCTTCCTTATAAATAACGTCAATTATAAATAAGTTATAATAAGTTACAAACGAATTTTTTAGCTCTTTGCCTTTTTTTTAGCAAAACGTAATGTTTATTTTTATTTGCATATTAAATTTAACCGAATCTATATATTAGTCAATCTTATAGTCTTGGATGGATCAACTTATTGAAACTTTAATAAGTTGATGTATACAATCCTTAGGGTATCATTTCTCCTTTAGAGCTTTTAGGCTGTTTATTAACCATATTTTTGATTACAAAGGTAAAATATTAAACATGTCAAAAATATGTCAACTTCATAATTATAGTCTCTATTTCTTAATTTTCAGTTTTTCAAAAACCAATGAACAAATCTAATATAGAATTTTATCAAATCCACATGTGACCCATATTATTGGTCGTATTTATCAAGCCTGATATTTAATATTTTCTTGCAAAACAATTTCATACACTAACATTTTCGAAGCAGACGACGCCAATTTTAACTGAACATTTTTAAATATATAAATATTCTTAATCGACGTAAAATTAGAAAAACAAAAAGAGACAACAGTACTTTTATTTCACAATGTATCTCTCCAGCATAAATATCATATAATTAATTTAAATTTAAATTTATTACCTTGTAAATATTTTCTAATTTGACATAATTTGACTATCAACTGTTTATAAGATGTCAAGAATACTATATTAATGTTGTTCATATATATTAACTGTATATTTAACAATAAACACCTACGGATTACCAAAAAAACCTTGCGCCTCGTTACTTAAAACCTTAATGCTAAACAATAGAATTGCCTCCATATACTCATATTTCATTCGAAATATTTTACAAATTATTTACATAAAAATTATATATATTATTTTGTATTCACTTGTCATAAAATATTTTTAAAATCTTTGCTATAACATCTGATCCTAAATCAATGAATAATTTAGGTTTAGCTGCGGAATTTGAAGTTAATGGCACTAAATTAGGAGTTAATATCGAGTCTTATCAGATATAAAATATACGTAAAACTTTGATTCGTTATTGTGAAAGGATAATAAAAAGGTCATGATGATATTAAGTAGTCCTTCCCATTAAATAAATACAACAAAATTCTTTATTATATTATTTTTGTTTGAGACCATTTTCCAATATATTCATCACGAACGATGTCTTTGTAAATACATTTCTTAGTTATACACATATTATATATATATATATATATATATATATATATATATATATATATATATATATATATATATATAGAGAGTTTATAGAGTTATATTATTTTTTTCTTTTTTATTTTTCTTCTTTTTTCCTTCTTTTTTTTTTTCATTCATTTTTTCATTATTTTTTCAAGCCAGACTTATACCGTTATGGTGATTTTGTAGATATAATAAAATGGTAGTCGGACAAGCTAAGGTTTGGATGATAAGGTGAGTGTTCTCATCCAATATGTCTCAATTTTTGTCGACTAACTAATCGTATGTTATCTATTGTTGCAGTGATGCTAGACAATGATTTTTATTTTTGCCTAGTTCAGTCGCGTTAGTTTTGACAACAGAGGGTCTAATTAATGGTTCAGCCAGGTTCATATAGGACATGATAGACATTTTCTTTCCAATCCCTCCAAAGTACTTAGCATCAATTTACTTGAAATGTCTTTAATGTTTTTCAACAATTTGTGAAGATTTTTCATGCCTGGACCACGATCTTTTTCTTTCCGTGTGAATGTTAAATCAAACTTGGTAAACGACCCAAGAAAAAATCCTGATTATTTGGTCCGAATACTGGGGTTCCTTTCCAAAAAATATGGTATCATTTTTTTACAACTTCAAAGCGTCTTGCAAATGTGATTATTAAGGGTAATATCACAATAAAGTACTGAAGAATATAGTTGATATACAAAAGTTGTATTTGATTGTTGGTTCGATCTGGTCTAATTTGATTACAATATTCTATACTTTGCAATCAACATTATTTTATTTATGTGTGAAATGGGTATGACGAAGATGTACAATCTTCATAAACTTTGCTAAGTTCAATTTTTATCTCATTTATTTCTTGCGTTACTTACAGGTTAATTGTAAAGTCCCCAGCCTGACAAATATATTACACTACTATAAATTAATCCATATATTTTTTAGTTAGTCCTAACCCTCAAAAGATGCGTGTATAAATTTGGCAGCTGTCGAATCATTAGTTTGTGAATTATAGCATTTTGAATTAAGCAGTTTTTGTTATTGTGAAAAAAAATGGATATAAAGGAATTTTGCGTGTTGATAAAATATTGCTTTTTGAAGGGAAAATAAAGTTGAAGCAAAAACTTGTCTTGGTGTCGAGTTTCCGGATACTGCTCCAGGAAAATCAAGTATCAAGGATTGGTATGCTAAGCTTAGACGTGTTGAATTGAGCACCGAAGACGGTAAACCCAGTGGACACCCAAAAGAGGTTGTTACCGACGAAAACATTTAAAAAATCCACAAAATGATTTTGAATGACCGTAAATTAAAATTGAATGTAATAGCAGACACTTGAAAGATATCAACTGAACGTGTACATCCTATCATTCACGAATATTTGGGTATGAAAAAGCTCTGTGCAAAGTGGATGCCGCGCGAGCTTACTTTTGGCCAAAAACAATGACGAGTTGATGATTCGGAGCGGTATTTGAAGATGATCAAGCATAATAAACCCGAATTTTTGCGTCGATATGTGACAACGTATGAACCATGGCTCCATCATTTCACTCCGAAGTCCAATCGACAGTCATCCGAGTAGACTGCAAACGATGAACCCGTTCCAAAGCGTGGGAAAACGCAACAGTCGGCTGGCAAGGTTATGACGTCTATATTTTGGGATGCGCATGAAATAATTTTCATTGACTACCTTGAGAAAGGAAAGACCATCAACAACGACTATTATGTAGCGTTATTGGACCGTTTGAAGGACGAAATCGTCGAAAAACAGTCGCATTTGAAGAAAAGAAAAGTGCTGCTTCACCAAGACAATGTACCGTGTCACAAGTCAGTGAAAACCTTAGCAAAAATCCATGAATTGGGCTTCAAATTGCTTCCTCATCCACCGTATTCTCCAGATCTGGCCCCCCAGCGACTATTTCCTGTTCTCAGATCTCAAGAGAATGCTATGAAAAGGTGATCGCCGAAACTGATGCCTATTTTGAAGCAAAGGACAAATCGTGCTACAAAAATGGTATCGAATAATTGGAGGGTCACTATAATCAGTGTGTCACCCTTGAAGGTAATTAGGCCAGGGACTTTTCAATTGACCTCTTAACACTTTGAGGAACTTCTTGGTTAATAGATAGTCACTCATACAATAAATAGAAGTTCGCCTTTAATGGCATCTAGTGTAAATCTACTGGACTTTTACAGTGAGAGATTCAATTTGTTAAAGTCATGCATTGAAAAAACAATGTATTTCACTTTACCAGACCATGTAATTTAAAATATAGTAAACCAAATTCAAGGTATTTTGTTACCAATTTACTTACCAATATATGATATGACTATTGATATGTTTCAGTTGTGTGGAGGGCGGCGAATATGTGATAATACAAGCAATCAAACTGGAATACGACCCGAAGAGTCCCAAGTTTGCTTTCGGTCCCAAAGAGAAAATACCCGGGCTTTGGATCGACTGGGCCTTGGAAGAAACGGGACTGCAGAAAGACGACAGGTAAAGTATATCGTTCGACCTAATCACATCCGAAAACAAAAAACAACAGTATTCTCTAACGCGAAAGAAAGCACCGGATGGTAGTACCATTCTTTTCTTTACTAATTTCTACCTACCTATTGTTGGGTAATCTTGGAATGTTTTCAACGGCATTTGCGTAAGTGATTTCAGACAGTGAGATAAATTAATTATTGTTCAGATAATGGCGCTAGTTTAGTTAATGGCCGGGAACAATGGCTTGTAAAATTCATGTGTTCGATGTTGGTGTGGGAATGTTACTTATACAAATAAAAGTAATACCTCATCCATCATTTGTAATCGTTGTTATTCTGTTATTCTAGCAATGTATTATTTATGAGATAGCGTCAGTTATTAAATAATAGTTTTTATACTAAAAGGCGAAAAATTTACTAGGATTCCGAATTAATTATGGAAAATTTTGAGAAATGTAACTCATGTAAAATAGTTATGAAAAAAGTAGGGTTTAAAAATTAAAACTTTTATTTTAAGGGAATAGGCCGTGACTGTTCTTATTCCAATATAAACGAAACCGTATGCCTAGATACCTAATTTATCACATCACACCACCTCACTTTCCGTCCAACACAATATAACATCTAAAGCCTTGTTAAAGGTGTACCGTTAAGTCTTACCTTTATATGATCTATTGCTTTATTACTATTATATTACTTTAGGGTAACTGATGTGGCTCGGTGAATGGAGGTAAAACGAAATGAAACTGTGGTGTTTACATTATGTGACCGTACTTATTGGCTGTATAAAAAAATCTGAAAAGTAAAATTAGATAAAACGGATGGCAGCGGTGTTACCTGGACGAGGCTTGGGCAGTCGTTGGTGGCACGTCTAAACCAAACGGTGGTTGAGCACTGAATGAATCGAAATAACCTTCAATAACATCCCAGATAAACCTCTCGGGGATGCCGCCAGCTATTCGTTATCGGGTTCTAGTTGGCGCTGCTGGCACCCTGCCCGTGTTCAACATCTGGGATTATATTTCTGGGTTTTTTGTAGACCGTTATTCAACGATGTAAAATTCGACATGCCTGAAGGTCGCTACAATGCTCCCCTGCCAGAATTTTACATACAATTACTCCAAGCAACAAAAATACAAAAATGTATGAAAAATATCAAATACAAAAAATATATATATACCAACCAAAATGTGCTGCATGAAAAGGGTTTTGAAAAACATGATAAATCGAAACAGTTGTGGTTGGTACAGTTGCGATCTGGTACGGCTGTTGATATATTCCGGTCCTACAGATACCGTTGCTTCATCGTCGCTTTGGCGCTTGAATATGGTGCATCGACGCTGTAGGAGGATCGATTCATCGACGACGTGGTAACTTATTTTCTTTGACGACGAGACGTTAGCAATTCTGGTACCTCGGCGAAGACATGATGAGTCTACGGTGACTGCAATCGGTACCTAACTTCTGGAGCTGCTCTGTGACTTATCCGTAGTCACATACGTTACGGCAATTCAGAAAAAACAAATAACGACGGTATCCGACCGAAGCTGCCCACAGCCTTTCAAATCAAAATGTCTGCCATTATGACGGAGACGGCGAGCGAAGGAAGACATTATGATTTAAACATAGCGCTGAAAGAAATGTTTAGCCGAGACGTTGATGATTAAGCACTGATGTAAAAATATCTATAAGTTCAAAAGATTGTCAAGGAAAATTTTGACAAAAAATTTAAAAAAATGAATTGGAAATAATGAAATGAATGGGAATAAAATGAAAAGGAATATTGAAGGTAAAATCGAAAACGAATCGAATTAAAAATATTGAAAATTTTGAAACAAAAAATATAACGACCACGTAAAATACACCATGTTGCACGTACCCTCCATTCACTAGTCCAAATTCAATTTTGCGAAAGATCACGTCGGGGTCACCAGTTTAGGGTAAATGATGTGGCTCGGTGAATGGAGGTAAAACGAAATGAAACTGTGGTGTTTAAATTATGTGACTGTTATTTATTGGCTACATAAAAAAATGTGAAAAATAAAATTAGATAAAACGGATGGCAGCGGTGTTACCTGGAGACGAGGCTTGGGCATTCTATGGTGGCACGTCTAAACCAAACGATGGTTGAGCACTGAATGAATCGAAATACCCTTCAATAACATCCCAAATAAACGTCTCGGGGTTGCCGCCAGCTATTCGTTATCGGGTTCTAGTTAGCGCTGCTGACACCCTGCCCGTGTTCAACATCTGGGATTATATTTCTGGGTATTTTGTAGACCATTATTCCACGATGTAATTTTTATCAGAAAAAATGTAATTTCTCGAAAAAATTTTGAATATCATTCGTTTCTTGAAAATATCACTTGATAAATAACGTCCTGTTCAGTCGAAAGTGTTTGTGGATGAAATTGGTCGTCGTAAACAGAAACGCGGCAAAATGCAATTAGTAATATGACAAGGCTTAGTTACATGTTGTAAAAACCAGACATAAACACTCAAATGGAAAATTCTACCCACCCGCTGCATTAACCAGACATGCCTCTTCCATTCGATGCCATACGGTCTATTCGAGAAGTATTTTATGAAGACAGGCGAAATTTAACCGACACTTGGATACAGTTAAGGTGACTGTCGTTATTTCGATCTCGAGTTTAAATGCTGGCCAACAATAAACGATAATACATATAAAATAAATATAATCTACATTAACATTTACCAATATTCATTATATAATTATTAGCGTTGGAACTTCTCGACTGACAAGAGTCGAAACAGTCGATGGTCAAAAAACTAGCGACTGAATATAGTAATTACTATTTCCAGTCAAATTCATGTATATGTTTTCTTTTGTAAATATAGCTCTCAACACTAACTACTATTTTCAGTCAAATACACGGTTAAACTGTTTTTTCAATTCGTGATGTCCGACGAAGATGTACGAACCCTTACCGATATAAATTGTGAGAGAGGAAAGGACGGAGATAATTGCTTGGGGCAGTTAATTTAATATGTGCTTATATTTTCCAACGGTAATATAAACGAAACGAAGATGTACATATTCCTTCACGTACTAACTTTAAAATAGAAAACGAGAACTTAATACTATTAACATACTATTAATTATTTCATTTTAAAAGAAGTGGAATTACTGTTATATTTGAATGTTCTGTGGCTCTGTAAAAATGAATGGAATTTTTTTATGGAATGGAATAATTCCCCACAAATGTTTTATCGTATTTTAATGTCAATTGCTATTTTTAAATAATATACTATAATAAATATAGACAATACAATAGAACTTAAACAAAACCTAAAATATAAAGATGTACAATAACCATAAATACTAAATAAAAAACATATACCTGATCATAGAAAAAAATCTAATCCATGACATAATTAAAAATGATCGCACTATAACTACTAGAAATGTTTTAAATGAAATAATTGGTTTTTATATTATTGAACGGATATATTTTTTAACAAAAATCGAGAAAGTTAGACCCAAACCAAAAAGTCAATAAAAAATTACCTCTTATCTATTTATCATTTTCAATTTTAATCTTTTTACACTATTACATTAACAATCTTAGCAACTGTCATTCCAAAATGCTGCTATATTAGCATACAATATATTGTTATTTACAAACAAACTACGAGTAAAACCATAAAACTATATATATAAATCTATGTAAGCATAAATTCGGTACATTTTTATCGAGGTCGCGGCTAGGACGACAGAACCAGAATGCTACAAATCAGTTGAATGAAACTAGTAAAAGTACAAGAATGGAAGTATAGTCGTTTTCAGTCGATAGTTACCAACGCTAATAATTATATTATCCATCTTCCATATTATAGTATATGCTTATATAAATATTCTTGATCTAGCTTGAGTTGTATATCAGTTACATTTGAGTTTTCAGTAAGTAGATGTGTAGGGGATGGACAAAATAATATGAACATCTGACATATACACAAACAACTACAATTTTTCACGAAATAGTATCGTAGAATATCTGAGTAATTTATAACGAAATGTCCTATTGTTATTCCAAAGTATCCGCCAATTGATTCAGTGATGTTGGGGATGAAAATCTACTCATCGCTCTGTGCTCTAAAACTCCCCATAATAGTTTCATTATGTTGAAATTTGACGATTGTGCTGACCAGTGAAGCCGTTTGATGATATTCTGATGCCCTCCAAACAAAAACGTTTTTTAATATTTGTTTTTTATGGATATTTACTCAAAAGTTAATTAGTACTATAGGAACCGTTCGGACCGATGTCCTCCTGCCACTTTTCTGGTATCATCTTATTTGCAGTCAACGTGATCATCTGGCCTCCACGAGCTTTTCCAGTCTCGATGCCATATTGATACACCTGATTTATCGCTCGTAATCCTTAGTTTTAAAATTGGTTCAATTTCGTATTTGCGGTATTTATTTTTTACATATTTAAGAACTGAGGGCACTTTTTTCTAAACATATGTTAATCCGAATCTACTTAAGAATTTAAAGGCTAGGTCTTTTAAGACAGGAATGTTTGTACCAATTACCAAATATTCTGATAATTTTTGTGTTTTCCAAGATATTTTTTTGAAGAAAGGTTGTTATCCTAAGCTATGGAGCTCATTTTCATCTTGATTGATTCATTAATCGTCGCAACTGAGACATGTGGAATTCTGATGACTCATATTTAATTGACAAAAAAAACCACTTTATTGTCTATACGTTACTGGTCGGTGTGTATTTTGAGACCATTTGCCATTACCTCATCGAAATTGAAGGGTGATCAAGCAGAAACTGTTGCTGGAGCTCGATATAGTATCGTAGAATATCTGAATAGTTTCTAACGGAATACCCTATTCTTATTCCAACCGATCCGCCAATTCACTCAGTGATGTTGAGGATGAAAATCTACTACTCGCTCTATGCTCTAAAACTGTCCATAATAGTTTTATTATGTTGAAGTCTGAAGATTGTCTGACGATTGATGCCCTCCAAACAATAACGTTTTTTAATATTTTTTTATGAAAATTTATTCAAAAGTTAATTAGTATTATAGGAACCGTTCGGACCGATGACCTCCTGCCACTTTCCTGGTATCGCGTTATTTGCAGTCAATGCGATCTTAGCACGCGTTTGTGATGCTTCGTCTGGCCACCACGAGATTTTGCCATATTGACATACCTGATTCATCGCTCGTAATCATTACTTTTAAAATTGGGTCAATTACGTATTCAGTATTATGAAAAATGTTCATATTTTGTTTTGTTGTCGATATATAGTTCCGTATCTTTATTGTGAGTTTAACATAATAATTCATAAATTTTTTCAATGATTTACCAGAAAAATTATTTTGACAATGGCATTTGCTGAGACTTTATGGTGTTGAGATTTTGTATCAAAACTGAGGATACCACGCAATTTCCGATAAGTTATATTTCTCCTTTTTGGAATTAATGACGCTAGCTTTATATTTATCGTCCCTTCAATAAAACGGTCAATGCGCGTCGTAGATACACTGCCAAATTCAGTTTGTAATAATGTAAAAACATCAAATTTATAAAACTGGATTTATTTTAGTACTTGTTGACCCTGTTGTCAAATGTCTACAAAATTCTTCAAAACGTTAGAGATAATAATTAGAGGTTACAAACTGGCAAATATTGTGAACCAAAAGTCGAATTTCATGCGGCAACATTGCAACGTGCTGACGTCATACATATTGATGACGTGCATTGGCTGTTTTATTGGATAAAGTTAGTTTTATAGTATATCTTCATCGAATAAATATTATTAAGGACATGCGTCTTTAAAGCCCTCTATAAGGAGAAACCGTAATTACTTTACCCCAAGCTTATATTATGCATGAATATTTTGCATCTATGAGGGCAAAAAAAAAAAATATATATATATATATAGCAATAAACTACTATTCTAATTAAAATTTAATTTTTACATCAATAACAGCCATTAAGTTAACAAATTTATCTAAAAACAAAGTAATTAATGCCAAAAAAATTAATTTATTCATATTATTTGTTCTTTTTAAAGTTTTTGTTCTATTTTATTTATGTCGAATCTATATTCGAAAGGTATACATATTCAATTGAAATTAGAATTTCAAACGTCTTACAAAAGATGGCTTGAGTTAGCGTAGCACTCTGTTATTCTCTCTAACAATTTACTATCCAAAAACTAGCTATTAAGTGACAATTTTACTGCATTATATTTGAGTAACATTTAAATGAGAATAGTGTACGTAATATATAAAGTCCAGTATATGAAACAATAAATATCCAAATTATTAGAAGCTGAATTAACAGTGGATAGAGGTGTAATAGCCTTGGGATTTACATAAAAGGAAGGTATTTGATGATCCTATCAATTAAATCCTATTGACATTGAGAGGAGTTGTTTGATTTGTGATGTGATTGATACTATTTTTAACATTTTGTCCTTCCTTAAATAAGCTATTTTTAGCAAAAAAATAAATCGTAATATAATATGTGATATTATGTATTTGTTGACACAATATATTCTACATAATTTCAACAAATATAAATAAGCTTATAACTTAAAAGAACATTATACAATATGTTGTTTAGCGCTATATATAAAAAGATTTACGTGAATGAAGAATATTATTATTACCTTTTTTATATTTCTATATTGCTAATTTAAATATTAAGCATTCATTTATACTCATTATGTAAAAACAGAATATGAGGTCTTCTAAAAGGTGTCGCAAAATTTACGCAAAATTTCAGTTTGCTGCCATATGTGCGGTTGGCAATAAAAAACGGTTAACCGGTAACAAAATGTCTTCATATTATTTCATAATAATGAAATTTTGGAGGTTACAGTTCGCAAATTTGTTTTTTTTTTAATAAACTATGATTATTAGATCAATTGGTGCTGTTAAATCCATTTTCCATACAAGAACAAGCCGTGCCAATATTAATATAGAAGCAGTGCATGAGGGTGATGGTGAAAGTCCACCAAGATCAATTCAGTGTCGTGGACAATAATTTTTAGAAGTGCCCTATATCGTATAGTCCTAAACACAATTATTCCAAGTCAAGGCAGCTCAATTTTTTTTATCAATCGGACGAAACAAACGATTAAAAAAATTTTGGCGGCCCATAATTACTTTTAAGGCGTTTGCCATGACAAATGTGGAATAATTGCATGTATGTATCTTAAATAATATAATATTCTATCTTAAATAAAAACTAAGGATTTCTGACATTGTTTCTGTTGTAATATTATTTTATGTTGGGCGTCAAATAGTTTGTTACTAGTAATTAAAAGCCACCAATATTTGTTCAGCTAGTGATGTGATTTCGGCGCACTTTTTCGTAATCATATGTTAATCCGAATCTACTTAAGACTTTCAAGGCTAGATCTTTTAAGACAGGAATGACAATTACCAAAAAGTTTCAAAATATTCTGATGAATTTTGTGATAAAAATTGTGTGATATTTTTTTGAGAAAAGGTTGTTTAATGCAAAATGGCAATGGTTGAGCACCCTTCTCCTAAGCTATGGAGCTCATTTACACTCTCATAACTGAGACATGTGGAATTCTGATGACTCATAATTGATTGTCAAAAAAAAAACAAATGTATCGTCGATATGTTACTGGTTGGTATGTATTTTGGTACCATTTGCCGTTACCTCATTGAAAACGATGGGTGATCAAGCAGAAACTACAGAACGACATGACAGGAGCATGTTACTACCTTAACTGGATGATATTGACATTGAGAACATGTTGTTTCAACGGGACGATTGCACATGCCACAGTTCTTTTATTATGATGATGTTATTTGATCCCAAAGTTCATTGTCAAAAAACCCATAACCACTTGTCTTTTGAAGGAGGATATTTAACTAAATGTATACAAAATGGCCATGGAAAAATTCGGCAGAAACGTCTGTATATAACACCAAAAGAGCCGTTAAGTAAGACGGACAGACTGACTATTTCTGTATCAAAGTTATGTACTTTATCGAACATTATTATATTACAAAATTTTGTAATAATAATTAAATGTTATTTAATGCAAATCTTGCGTAAATTTTGAGACACCGTATATTTATTTTAAATGAGACGTATACTATGTTAGCACCTAATCATCAAATTGATGACTATATTAACCATCTGCACTGACCTATAGCGTTAGAAATAAATAAATAATTAAATATTAGCGTTTCGAAATATTACTCGCAATAAAAAATCAATACATTTTACATAATTTATTACTTGTTAACAACATTTATGTATTAATTAAATCGCTATTAGATGCCAATATCGGTGCTGTTTCTTACTAATAATGAAAATAAAATTATTCTCTGGTCTGGGTAAAGTTGAAACAATTTATATGTATAAGCAAGGTCAATGACTAAAAGTCATCGCATATTGTTTGTGCCTCACTTGACAAGTTATAGTTATGGCGTCTACACAATACAGGTGTATGCCGGATATACGGATGAGATAGTATGACCATTAAGGTGTCGTGCTATTATAGTGCCTTACTCATATAATCATTATTAGATTTGACTGAAACCTTGATATTTAAAAACGCCAGAAAGAAATGAGCTTCATTAATTTTTGAATTACTTGACTTCTAGTACTTTTAAAAATTGTTTGATAATTATTGTTACTGTAATATTCTATATTATTTTGATCTATATTATTTAAGATATATTTTGTTTCATTAATTGGATTAAATTGTTATAAACTAGTAATTTTTTTCAGATAGAGCAATATAGATGTTTTTTTAAACATTGGATACTTTAAAAATAACTGCATATTTGATCTTAAAACAGGGACGTATAACGCTCTATATGGTGGAATTCATTTCAGTATATATAAGCTCATATTTGATATAATACATCCAAATAAGTAATTGTTTCAGATTACTCTTAATATTATCAGTAATCATTTATCTGCATTTAAATATCATATCATAACAGCATGCCTATAATTATTCCGGAGGGAGTCGCTATAATACTTATGAATGTAATTCATTTTTTGAACTGCAGTATTCTAACAAAAAAATCAAATTAAAAGTTAATCAAATTATTTTTCTTCTAACACCATCAAGTTACACTTACTTAACATATCTATACAATATAATACGTATAGGTATGGGGAAGTGCGCTATTCGGTATAAAATTTGTGTAGAGGAAAAGTGTTCGTAAAAATCTTTTAGAGAAATCCCACAATAGTGGAACACTGTAAAGAATTTTGAAACATTTTTTTTTACGTGATCTTTGTCCTTTTCAAAAAAAAGTATTATATAGTAGAGAGTACAAACTTACAAAATCAATATAATATTATGATTCGACATTCTAATGGGGATAATTTGAATTGACTTTGGTCTATCCAAATATATTAGAATCATTAGAATTATTAGAAATTATTAGAACCAAAGAGAAGAATTAACTTGTAGTGCATTCTATTATTTATATAGTTAAAAATTATTAGGGATTAAATAATTTAACATTTAATTTACTTTAAGGCTTACTTTTAACATTTTAAAGTCTTCAATTCGCACTCTTCTGCTTCCTCAGCTTAGTTCCATTATGTATTAACACAAAAATAATGAATAATGAATATATGTGAACAACTTTTGGTCTTTATAACGTATTATATGAATTAGGAAAATTTCCAAAATAATTGACTAAATGAAATGATTGAATTTCTTAAATATTTCTTTCTATCAAGAAGTTAGCAAAAACATAAAATGATCATTAATTTTTTTTCCAAAGGAAACATAAATTTTTTTTATAATTTATTTTATTTTCCATTTTTAATTTTTCCATTATAGTCAGTTTTTAATGAGTTCTGTATACAAATAACAGGTCAATTGAACAGTGCCCGGCCTGACACATAGATGGCGCTACTAGAATTAAATCAATATATTTTTTAGTTCGCACTAACCCTTAAAAGATGCGTGTATAAATTTGACAGCTGTCGGATTCGCGTGTTGAAAAAATACAGTTGAAGCAAAAACTTGGCTTGATGCCGAGTTTCCGGACACTGTCCCAGGAAAATCAACCATCATAGATTGGTATGCTAAGTTTAGACGTGGTGAAATGAGCACCGAAGACTGTGAACCCAGTGAACGCCCAAAAGATATTGTTAACGTCGAAAACAGTTAAAAATCCACAAAATGATTTTGAATGTCTGTAAATTGAAATTGAATTAAATACAATACACTGTGAAGATATCAACAGACGTGACGTGCACATCATATCATTTTCGAATTCACGATTCAATCGACAGTCATCCGACTGAACTGCACACCATGAACCCGCTCCAAAGCGTGGGAAACCGCAACAATCGGCTGGCAAGGTTATGGCGTCTGTATTAAGGATGCGCATGGAATAATTTTAATTGACTACTTTGAAAAAGGAAGAACCATCAACCGCGACTTTTACATAGCATTATTGGACCGTTTGAAGGACAAAATCACCGAGACATGACTGCATTTGAAAAAAAAGAAAGTGCTACTTCACCAAGACAAAGCACCGTGTCACAAGTTAGTGAAAACGATGACAAAAATCTATGAATTGGGCTTCGAATTGCTTCCTCATCCACCGTATTCTCTAGATCTCTCCTCCAGCGACTATTTCTTGTTCTTGAAGGGAATTATGTTGAATAAAAAAAATTTGCCAGAAGAATTTGTTTTACTATGGTAGGCCGGAGACTTTTCAATTATAATTAAACAATCTTGTTTTCTCTTCATTTTCAAACATATTCGCTTTTAATCAGTTTTAGATGTTAAGCAATTTCTTACAATGAAATATAGAAGTATAACCATTTATTTACGTTTTATTTAGAATTTTCAGAGTACACTTATTTTTAGTAACAAGGCTCAGTCTTCAAAGCAAAATATAACAACTTAAAAATATTAGCACAAATAGACCTTCAAATAGTCTTCTTGTTCTCTCTTTTTGAGTTACTATTACAACTAATACTTAATTGAATATACTTACTATAATATAATAATATAATATAATAATATACTATAATAATAATACTTAACGAAAAATAATTTCTAATCTCTTGGAGAACATAGGAATGATCCATAGGCTTGGATATATTTTAAAGTATATTTAAGCCAAGAGTTATTGAAAGACTTTTAGTTATGTGTGATATTCTGCTTCAGCAGAAAATTTTTTGCATTATACTGTTACTAATGATGCTATGCTATTTGAATATATTATGGTAAACCAAAGAAAGAAACATCATGCGAACGACCTGGTCATGCATGCATTAACATTTACCACAAAGCCCAGTATCCATGGCTTCAAGGTAGAGCCCTGTATTTAACGGATTCAGCTCGCTGTGGTATACTATGGGCTGCTTAAACTTAATGAAATAATCAATGGTAATCGCTATATACAATTGATGCATTTAAGCCGAATACCGCGCGAAAAACCATAGGAGTACGAGTACATAAATAACAAAGTTGTTCTTCAGCATGACAGTGCTCGATCACATGTTGCAAAACTGGTAAAAACATACTTGGAAACATTAAAAGCAGATGTGTTACCCACCCGCCGTATACTCCAGACCTTGCTCATTCTGATTACTACTTGTTCCGACATATGAGTCGTGACCAGTCTGAGCGGCGCTTCACTTCTTATGAAGACTAATTGGTATACGTAGTGGAATACGTAATTTGCCTGAAAGATAGTAAGAAGTAGCGGCTATCGATAGACAATACTTTGAATAAAATACGCTGCACTGACTTTTTACAATAAAATTGCAAATTAAAAAAATCTTTTAAAGCTAATTTATAGGCCTTATTAATACACTATATCGTTTTTTTTTATCAAGAAAACTGCTGTTTTAAGTTTTTAAAACCACCTGTTGCCCAGTAACCAATCAATAATTCATAGATGCATTTGTTGACATTTACCGTTTTCTTTCCAATCACACTCGTCGATTCTCCTAATGGATGTGTTTCGTAATCGCTTTAGTAGGATTAAACGACAGATGGGCAACACAGATCAACAATTAGATAAGTCTGCGAGGGATTAACAAATATTTTATTTCTGTTTTTTAGGTTAATCGAAGTGAACGGCAAAATCGTCTTGACCAAGACCCGAGACGATCTGGTCAGACTTCTAGCAGCGGACCCGGATCCCGCGCAGTTGGTGATTCTAAGAAAACTGAGTGATACCGGCAACGTCGCTCCGTCGACGGCCGTCGTGCCGACGCAGGAAGTAGCGACGTTGAGGTCCGAACTGGAGAACGTTAAAGAAAGGGCCGACGAGGCCCAGAGGATAAAAGACGGCCTTAAATCCGATAACATTCGGTTAACTCATCGGATATCTTATCTGGAAGAACAGGTTGGTTTCACGTTAAACTATTTTTGTTCACCGGCCTTGCCGAGAAGATTTAATGGAGTTCATTTAACTAAAGTCCGCGGGAAATTGAATATCCCAACATGTTAATGAAAGCGTTAAATTGAAAATAGATAATTTATTCAACTGATGCAAATTATTAATTTTTTCTAATATATTTCCCCTTTTGGTTAATTTATCAATAATTTATGTTAATTGATACCAGCTTTCAGTTTCTATATAATTAGTATTAGTAATTTTTAATAAAAAGTTTATAATATCGATTATTAAAGTTATCTGTGGGAAAATAGTGAAAATGCCAACAATCTTGTAAATCAATTTGATCAGCAACATGGGCTTACAAGTGATTTAAAGCAATCAAGCAACCCATAATATTCTTGTTCTGAGCAAATTTGTTCTGATTTAAGCAAAAAAAAAACATAATTCAGTAATTAATTCAGATTCTCGAGGAGAAAGATGAAAGAAAAATATTATACGATTAAAAAAAGACTAAATAATCTCGCATTAAAATCCCTTTTGGTGGGTACAGACCTGAGCATTGGGGGCAAATTTTCAGAGAATACTGAAAACGCGCTTAACCAGAACGGAATTCGGCGAAATTCTTGTCGAACAGGTTTCGAAATTAGTTCAGCGTCGTAGTGCGCATGCACTTTGCTTAGTTTCAATGTTCGCCGCATGAATTTCAGCGCTTAATGACGAACAAAATGTTTAACAAATTTGACCGAACGTGGGAAAAATTGGCGAGGTTATGAATGACATAGGTTTTGGTTTAGAGAAAATCAACCTGTTTTTATTTGTAATTTAACTATTACTATAAAATCTTTGAACGATAAATATGAGTTTAATATCTATCAATGATTAATAATACATAAGATTATATAAAAATCTCATAAAAAAATATGAATAAATAATTTTTTTATATATCTTAAAGTCTCCTTTTACTAACCATGGGTTTATCTGGACTGGACCTAAAGTTTAACGTGGGCTCCGAACCACGGTCCTCAGCATTAAGCCTACCAACTGGCGAGTGACCAACTTTATAAATCATCCCAGAAAACATCCTGTCTTACCTAGCCACTCTTGCCTAGAACAATCACAAATTTTAATCAATCACAAACATAAATTTACGATCATGCCCCAGCAGGATTCGAACCCGCGGCTATCGCAACAGTAGGAGGACCGTCCTATCGCCTTTACCACTGCGCCACCAAGCCGGCTAAAATATTTTTATTTTGATTACAAGAACCTTGTTATGAAATTTGAAATAACATTTAACTCTAATTTCTATTTTCAAATGGTAATTGCAAAATAACGTGTTATAAAAATATGGGTTGTTTTTCTTATTTCCCATTGATGGGAATTACATTTATTAATACACTTCATAGTACAAAACTTGTCAGTTGGGTGAGAGAAAAGTTTAATAATAATCTCATATAAAATAATTATTAATAACATAAAAAATTAAGTTTGCCAAGGGTTGCATTATACATTATATTCCGATATATTATTATACAGAGCATATATGAAATTTGTGCAAATACTAGAAATACCAATTAAAAAAATGTTGAAAATAATATAATAATGTCATATTCCTACTAATTTTTTTGAATTCATGGAACAATGTAAACATAATAAAAACATAACGAATATATCAACATGTAAAAAGAACCACCCATTAATCGCATTATACTCAACAATCGGTTTTTAGCTTCTTTCCCAAAGACTTTTGACCTAAAATATAAAGTAAAGCTCATTAAATACAGTAATTTTAGAAGACTCACTTGCCTATGTTATTCTTTAGACAATAGATATCATATCACTGCAGTTTCAAGGCGTTATTCCTTCATTTTTTCCAAAATATGTCTCAAATGTAATGTGTCCATCTTGGCTCTGTGGCTCTTCCAACCAAACCATGTTGTACTGGTCAGCTTTTAAATTTTAAATACTACTTAGCCGCTGTGTCTGAAATAATTTAAACAGGTAACAAATTTTTCTATAAATATAATACTATATATAGGTCATAAGTCATATAAACATAAAAGTTTTTAAAATATTATTCGTATATTCTTCTTTATCATAACTTTCTTTATTGTTACCGGCCATTCTTATAATAATTTGATACACTTTAAACAACATTTTATTTTCGCGTGCCATTGTGAAAAATAAGGTTATAAACAAAATAATACACGCCTCTGAACCAAACGGAGAAAACCGCCAAATTATTTTTGGAGACCGAAACTTTCCGAGAGAAACCGAACGCGCCACGAGTTGATTTCGATCACCGCGAATGGAGAGATATTCGCTGAATCCTTGCCGAATATTCGCGCATGATCTCGCGCAGATCCCGAACCGTTCGCTTCGTACATGTCTATATTCATCATTAGGGTCCATGAATGTGTTCCCATATTAGTGGGACATATAACAAGTACACTAGCGCTATAGTCTGCTTTTGAACTAATTCTACCAACACCTGTTAAAAGTCCTTTTGAGTCGTCTTGTCCGATCCAGGCCGTCGAGAAACCTGACAGACTCAAAGATGCAGATCCCTGCTTCTGAAATACGATAGTAAATTATCAGCACTCGTCCATAGTTTATTCTAAAACCGTTGAAATAAGGCCAGATTGCCCTTCTTTAGACCACACCATATCTATAGTCCGTTCAATAAAACAGTGAACTCACATCATCTGAATTGATGACGACAAAATTTTGCAATGTTGCCATATCAACTGAGTTGTAGTTCATTTTGGTTATGATATACAACAAAATTATAATTTAAATAAAATAATTAACCTATTGAAAATAAAAAATTATGTTATTAAATTAAAAAATACTGTTACAAAATATAATTTATTTTAACATTACCGTATATCAAATGCTTATACTATCTCCTAACTACAATTAAATATACAGTTATAATAGTTTGTAGGTTAGGGTTGTGTTTTATTATATTTACATTGAATTTTTTTCCATGCCACCTATGAGCTAGAATTCCAGATGCGCTTTTTATGTAGTGGTATTCTCTGGAAGCCGAATCCACCTAATTAACAAATGTACATTCAAGATAGCATATTTACCACTTATGCTTAGTTCTTGTTTCCTTCGCTAGAGTTTGTCCTTGTAAAGTCATAGCTCGCTGGGAAGAAATTTTCGTCGAATGAAGAGGTGATCGCCGAAACTGAGGCCTACTTTGAAGGAAAGGACGTACTATAAAAATGGTATCGAAAAGTTGGTGGGTCGCTATAATCAGTGTACCACCCTTGAAGGGAATTATGTTGAATAAAAAAAATTTATTTTACCAAAAATATGTGTTTTACTATGGTAGACCGGGGACTTTTCAATTGACTTGTTATATGGATATTTTTGATCGATATTTTTTTGACCGATATATCGATATTTTTGTAAGCCGATCCTTTTCGATATTTTTCAAAAAAAATTATATTACCTAAACATTATAAAAAACATTCAATACATTTTTACACTATTTAAATTGGTACTTAGTTTTACTGGTTTGGTAATTTTTGGTCCTTAATTATAACGGTTTAAAAAAATATCGATTTTTTTTTCTCCAATATATCGATATTTTTTTTTGTTTTTTGTAATTTATTTTGGATTTATTTTTTGTAATCGCAAATGATTTTATGAGCAAATTATACAAAATATACCATCACTAAGTTTAATTTGTTTTGCAGGTGTCAGAACTTCTGAATCGGAAATCCGAATCGGACATACGCATCACTTCACCTACGTCATCCATCTCCAAGTCCAACCAAAACGTAACCAACATCAACATCACCACTCAACACTCGCCAGTATCAACTCACTCGTCCACCCACTCTAGTGATATACAAGTGTTCCAAAAAGGGCCGCAAATGACCACGTTGGTATCTAACGGAGACGTCAAAGATGGACTGATGTTACGATCAAAAAGCAGTTTATCGAATGTATCCAGCACGCATATATCAGCTGTTAGTCCACAACCCGACTATCACTGTCACAAAAACCACCGCCACAAATCGCCGAGGAAAACTTCAACAAGCAGAGAAAGTTTGGACCAGGTTGAAAAGATCTCATACCGAAAGCACCATCACCATCGCGAGAAGGATTATAATTCTGAAACAAATTCGAATGGTGATCGACGATACAGCAGAAGAACGCAAGAAAATAACCGATATTCTGTTGATTTCTCTAGAACAACTTCGGAAAAAGAATACGGCAATGATGTGATGGATCAGAGTTATAAGAAAGCGACGAAGATTGTTCACGAGTTAACCAGAGGATGTAAGGATCTCAGTTTATATGAGAAGCATCGGCAGAAATGTATTACAGCCTCCGAAAAGTATGATGCGGATATTCTGAAACATTACAACGCACGAAAGTCAACTTCAGTGCTGGACTTTCGATCGGAAGTTCATATAGGACCAAAATACTACGATTCTAGGAGCGTAGAGGATCTGGACGCACCTGAGAGTCCATCCAAAGGACTCAACAGGTTATTTAAAAAGATACAAAACACCAGAAGTGTCAAATCGCTGGATTTCGATAGCGACTGCAACTCGACATCTACCAGAAACGGATATAAAAGCACAGATTACGCATCGGAGGCTGATAGTACTCGGAAGCCACCCCATTATCAAAACCTTTACGAAAACTCGAAACCACGACCGACGCCACCGAAGAAGCCTCTTCGGCTCTCCCTGCACAAAACCCACAGTCTCCAATCTGTGGATTCATCCAACACGGTTCCTAATGAACAACAGCTGAAGAACGAATCGAGGAAACGTAATCACAAAGGACAAACACAAGTTTACATTCACGAAAAGAACCTGAATGATAATGGTGATATTAACGGTTTCAAAGAACAAGTGAAGTGGAACAACTACAAGCGTGGGATCGAGAACGGGACTTGGTGTTGAAATATTAGTTTATAGGTTAGATGTTAATATATTTGTAAGAAATGTTTATATATAGTAGCTTAAAAAGCATTTTGTGACTGAAAGAAAATATTACAGTATTTTACCCTATACATAAATAGTTTCATTTATACTATGCGTCTCAAGAAAAAGTTTTAAATTGTTTTCAATAATATGAACTAATTTTTGTGTCATTTTATGTTATTTCAGAAGCCCTTGGTACACACATTACAACTAGTTTTTAACTTCAACGATCTAGAAATGTTTCCATTATATTGTTCTTAGAGTTAAAATCTAAAAAAGAATTTCATACCCAAACTTGATTAGCGTTGGCTAGACGTACTCCCATTGGTGCACTCTACATATGTCAAACAATTGTAGTACTTCGACGCTTTTATGTTCTCAATCTCTCTTGGTGCTTTTTTCGCAAACCGTTTAACTTATTCCTTGACCGTTGTTGGAAATATTAGAATTAATCACCGTGACGCATTCGCCATTTTAAAATAATTCTTAAACTAGGATGTTCATGACATTGATTGCATTAAAGGCTATCAAAGCTAAATTATATTAAATGCAAAAATTATTATATTATATTTATAAAATTGTTATAATTATATTGATAGACGTACTCAAACTGATGCACTCTACATAGTTTTAAAACACGGCACAGTTGTTATACATTATTTATCCATATTTGTTCAAAGGGTTTTGCCACTTCAACCTCCAGGTAAGTTCACTGTTGTCGAACAATTGTAGTACTTCGACGCTTTTATGTCCTCAATCTCCCTTGGTGCGTTTTTCGCAAACCGCTTAACTTATTCCTTGACCGTTGTTAGAAATATTGGAATTAATCAGCGTGGCGCATTCGCCATTTTTAAATAATTCTTAAACTAGGATATTCATGATATTGATTGCATTAAAAGCTATCAAAGCTAAATTATATTGGATGCAAAAATTATTATATTATATTTATAAAATTATCATAATTATATTGATAGACGTACTCCCACTGGTGCACTCTACATAATTTTAAAACACGGCACTGTTGTTATTGTTAATTTATCTATATTTGTTCAAAGGGTTTTGCCACTTCAACCTCCAGGTAAGTTCACTGTTGTCAAACAATTGTAGTACTTCGACCCTTTCATGTCCTCAATCTCCCTTGGTGCGTTTTTCGCAAACCGCTTAACTTGACCGTTGTTAGAAATATTGGAATTAATCAGCGTGGCGCATTCGCCATTTTTAAATAATTCTTAAACTAGGATATTCATGATATTGATTGCATTAAAAGCTATCAAAGCTAAATTATATTGGATGCAAAAATTATTATATTATATTTATAAAATTATCATAATTATATTGATAGACGTACTCCCACTGGTGCACTCTACATAATTTTAAAACACGGCACTGTTGTTATTGTTAATTTATCTATATTTGTTCAAAGGGTTTTGCCACTTCAACCTCCAGGTAAGTTCACTGTTGTCAAACAATTGTAGTACTTCGACCCTTTCATGTCCTCAATCTCCCTCGGTGCGTTTTTCGCAAACCGCTTAACTTATTCCTTGACCGTTGTTAGAAATATTGGAATTAATCAGCGTGGCGCATTCGCCATTTTTTAAATAATTCTTAAACTAGGATATTCATGATATTGATTGCATTAAAAGCTATCAAAGCTAAATCATATTGGAGGCAAAAATTATTATATTATATTTATAAAATTATCATAATTATATTGATAGACGTACTCCCACTGGTGCACTCTACATAATTTTAAAACACGGCACTGTTGTTATTGTTAATTTATCTATATTTGTTCAAAGGGTTTTGCCACTTCAACCTCCAGGTAAGTTCACTGTTGTCAAACAATTGTAGTACTTCGACGCTTCTATGTTCTCAATCTGTCTTGGTACTTTTTTCTCAAACCGGTTAACTTATTCCTTAACCATTGTTAGAAATATTGAATTTATTCACGGCGGCGCATTCGCCATTAAAAAAATTCTTAAACTAGGATATTCATAACATTGATTGCATTAAAGAGCTATCATAGCTAAATTATATTAGATGTAAAAATTATATTGTTAATTTAAAATATAACCGTTATGCGTCTCTAGAAATATTAATATTTTTAAAAATCATTAATCAAATTAATTAAAAACATTTGTATATATGTATATACATTCGCTAAGATCTGATATATATCTATGTAATTTATATCTCGCATAGAACAGATTGCTATAGCAGATTAAAGTATTTTGAAATGGATTATATAAGGAATTCAATATCCTAACGGTTAATTTCAATTAACTTAGTCTTCTTGTAACTTTGTATTTTTATATAAATCGTTATACCAGGAATATGAGTTAGTTGAGAAAACAGAAACTACAATAACATAAATACATTTACAACCTTTTCTACAATGTTGGACACATAAATAATTGCGTGACGGCGCCTATATAGTGACGGTCTTCGTATTGCATAAATAAATGTTAGAGTAGTTGCCTTAAGATATAAAATTGTATGAGCGCTACAGCCATATAGTAATAGAGATGCAACTCAATAGGGGACTCTGGCGCAAAGTTTTTGTGGGTTCTATGCGATGCAACCCACACAATAACTTAGTAAAAACAAGGACCACGTGGAATTCTTTGTTTACAGACAATGGTCCGGCACGACACAAGGGGCACTTCTTCTGACAGCGAAAAAATGAGAAAGAGGGTTTTTCGAGGGTTGTAATTTGGATTTATACCTGGCCGAATGCGATGGTGCCAATTACACCAGTTGGCAATCGGCCAGTGTAAAGTATAAGAAGAAGAAATACCCTTCACTGTTGTCGGTTTTATTTTTGGGCTTTGCGCGTTGTGCAGTATGTCTGGTTGCCTAAGCCGCCACATCACTCCCCCCCCCTAGCGACCTAGATTGGGAGCGAATGTGACGCGCTTTGTTTTGGGTCCTGGATACGTTCTAATACATGATTCCGATTCTTTGTTGTTCGTTTCTTCAGCCTCTATGAATGCTGGTTTCAGTCGGTCTATGTTGATCTCTGTGTCTTTGCCGTTGATGTTTAACCTATAACAATGTTCATTAATTCTGTTTATTATCTTATACGGCCCTTCATATGGCTGTTCTAAAGGTTTCTTGACACGGTCGACTCGAACGAAAATGTGAGTGTATTCGTGGAGCGCCTTGTGTGTGAAAATTCGCGGCTTGATATGGTGTGCTGTGCCTTGAGGTCTGATTTTTCGCATGGTGGTCCGAAGATGCTCAAGGAAAATTCTGGGATCTTGATGTGGTTCCTCCTCGGTGAAATATTCACCGGGTAATCGTAGCGTGGTCCCGTATGTCATTTCTGCTGCTGACGTTTGCAAATCTTCCTTGAAACTGTTTCTCAGTCCCAACATTATCACGGGAAGTACCTTGACCCAATCATTTGTTTGATGGGCTTTTATAGCTGATTTGAATGTTCGATGCCAGCGTTCGATCAGTCCGTTTCCCTCCGGATGGTAGCTTGTTGTCCTGATGGTCTGAGTTCCTATCATTTTAGCAAGTGCATCGAACAATTGAGAATCGAACTGCGATCCTCGATCTGTAGTTATCTTCTTTGGCGTTCCAAATCTAGCTACCCATGTTCCAAAGAATGCGTCGACTATGGTGCTTGCAGATAGGTCCTTAATTGGTGTTGCTTCAGGCCACCGTGTTAGTCTGTCGATCATTGTAAGACAGTATCGATAACCTTGAGATGTCGGCATCGGTCCTACAATGTCGATGTTAACGTGGCTGAATCTCTCGTCTGGTATGGTAATATGAAGAGGCTCTCTGCGTACGTGTCTGCCAATCTTCGATCGCTGGCACGGCAGAAAAGTGCGAGACCAGTGCTTGATTTGCTTGTTCATACCGGGCCATATAAATTTGTCGGCAATGCTCTTCAGGGGTGCGCGGCTACTTCCGTGTGCGGTGTTATGGACGACGTCGAATATTTTCTTCCGGAGAGTCTGCGGGATATATGGTCTAATGGTGGCATTCGACATGTCGCAATATATTGTTGCTTCTGTATTGTCCAATCGGGGTGATTTCAATGTCAACGACATCGGTTCTCGCAACAGTTTGTGTAATTCGGCATCTCGTTCTTGTTCACGTGCGATATCTGCAGTAGAAACTATGACGGGCATGGTGATGTCGTTAATACGGGACAATGTGTCGGCGACATTATTCTTAAGTCCCTCGATGTGTCGGATGTCTGTTGTGAATTGTCCGATCAAATCTAAATGTCTCTGCTGCCGTGGTGATGCCTTGTCTGGATTTTGGTCGAAAGCGTAGGTTAACGGTTTGTGATCTGTGAATATCACCGTCTCCCTGCCTTCGATTATGTGTTTAAAGAATTTGATGGAGTCGTATATCGCCAGTAGTTCTCGGTCGTAGGTGCTGTATCTCGCTTGTGTCTGCGAGAACTTTCTAGAAAAAAAACCAAGTGGTTGTCTGTTACCATTTGATATTTGTTCTAGTGCGGCGCCCATCGCTGAATCAGATGCGTCGGTGATGAGGAAAAGTTTACTTTGTTCCATTGGGTGTGGCAGTAAGGTTGCCTTGGTGAGTTGTTGTTTGCATTCTGCAAATGCGGCTTCTGTTTGCGGGGTCCATTTTACGGGTCTTTTGTCTTTCTTTTTGGCGCCTGCCGTGAGCCCATGAAGTGATGCTTGCGGTTCTGCTGCATGTGGGATGAATCTTCTATAATAATTGATCATACCCAGGAACCGTCGGAGCTCTGTGACTGTTTGGGGCTTCGGGAAATCCTGGATTGACCTGACTCTATCCTTCAATGGTTTGGTACCGCTGACGTTCACTTCGTGTCCAAGATATTCTACTGATAGTTTACCTAGGACGCATTTTTCGGTCTTCAGCGTCAAACCGTGGAGCTTCAGCCTATCCAGCAACTGGTTCAGGTGGTCTCGATGTTCTTCTTCGGTCTTGGATGCCACAAGTATGTCGTCTATATAACAAAACGCAAAATCAAGTCCCCGGAGTATGTAGTCCATAAATCGTTGAAAGGGCTGTCCTGCATTTGTTAGACCGAATGACATCACGTTGAATTCGAAGAGGCCGAATGGCGTGATTATAGCAGTCTTCTCACGGTCCTCTTTGGCCATTGGAATGTTAAAATAGGCTCTTTGAAGGTCCAACGTCGAAAAAACTGTACAGCCGTGGAGTTTGTGTGCAAAATCTTGAATATTAGGAACTGGGTACTTATCCGGAATCGTTGTATTATTCAAGTTCCTGTAATCACCACATATTCGCCAGCTACCGTCTTTCTTTTTCCGTAGCAGAATTGCGCTGGAATATGGGCTCTTGGATGGAGTGACAATCCCATCTTCAATCCATTCTTCGATTTCCTTTTTAGCTGCTTTGTATCTTCCGGGTGACAACCGTCGTGCCTTAGCGGTGCATGGGGGCCCGCGCGTTATAATGTGGTGCTTGACGCTGTGCTTCGGTTCCCGGATCTTAGCTGGTCGCGTTACTTCCACGTGTTGTTCGAGAACTTTATGAAAATCGGCTTCGCCATTCACGGTTTTAATGGTCGGCGTCCGTGCATCTTGCGAGATTTGTCCGATGGAGGTGAGGCTGGTTTTACGGTCGATGAGTCGCTGGTTTCGCAGATCGGGTAATAGGTCGAATTCGTGAAGAAAATCGCTTCCCACGATCGGTTGGGCCACGTCAGCTATAACGAACGTCCAAAGGAATGGTCTTCTTAGATTGAAATCCAACGTCATCCGTTTTTCTCCATATGTTTTAATCGCAGTTTTGTTGGCAGCATAGAGAGTTTTTTTCGTTGGGCTCGCATAACTCGAATACGATTTGGGGAGCACTGAAATGTCGGCACCGGTGTCTATAAGGAATCGCGTGCCAATTTTGATGTCCTTGATTAGGAAGCGTTTTGTAGCGGAAACCCCAGCGGCTGCCTCGACACGCGCTGGAGTATTTAGTTTTCCGACTGCTTCTGCGATGGTTTCCAGCTGCATGGGAGTGTGCAACGATACGCTTCGGAACCGAATCTTTGATGGTAGAAACATATCGTTTGATCCGCGTTTCGTCGTGGTGTCCGTTCTCGACTACTGGCCCTGCGTCTGTTCTGATATAGTCGTGGATTGTGTTGACGCTGTTGTGGTTGTGCTTTCATTTCCTTCACTTCCTGCCGTAGTTCTTGCACCATTCTCGTGAGTTCATTTATTTGTTGGCTATTGTTATCCGATTGTGAATACGCTTGCGGTGTTGGCATCGTAGCCGGCGTTGCTCGTACTTGGGATATAGTCGGTTCCAACAATTCCATTATGCGGTCGGCCATTGCAGCAAGCGCGATCAGACTGGTCCCATCGTTTATCGCCAAAATTGTCTTCACTTGTTCGGGCAATTGTTCCAGAAAAATGCGTTTGACTATTGCATCTGGGAATTGTTTCCCGCCTAGACTGCGTATCCGTTGTAGGTAAACCGACGGTTTCATGTCATCCATGGGTAGCCCGCGTAGTAATTTCTTAATTCGCACGTCTTCGGAGTCCGAATGGAGGCTGATCAGTCTATCTTTCAGGGCCTCGTATTTCCCGGTCTTGGGTGGGTCATCCAGAATATCTCCCATGAGGTCCACCAAATCAGGTTCTAAATTTGATAGCACGTATCGGTATTTTGCAATATCGGAACTGATGTGATGTAACGCAAACATGTTCTCGGCCATATTGAAATACCTGACGGGGTTATACTTTCCGAATGGGTGCAACGTTATTTTCGTCAACGCTTGGATCTCCAAACGTTCTCGTTCTGCCATTCCGCTGGACAACGGTGCGGATGTTGCTACTTCTTTCTCCATGTTCTCTTCTTAGGCTGTTGTGGCTTTTCTTGTGTAATAATGTAGCCGGTTGGCGTCGTGTCGGTAATCACGTGGACTAGCACAGTGCTCAGAAAAACAGAAAATATTTTCTACCTAAATTTCTAAATATTTTCTAAATATTTTGCTACCTTGCTTTCCAATCACGTCGGGGTCACCAATTTGTGGGTTCTATGCGATGCAACCCACACAATAACTTAGTAAAAACAAGGACCACGTGGAATTCTTTGTTTACAGACAATGGTCCGGCACGACACAAGAGGCACTTGTTCTGACAGCGAAAAAATGAGAAAGAGGGTTTTTCGAGGGTTGCAATTTGGATTTATACCTGGCCGAATGCGATGGTGCCAATTACACCAGTTGGCAATCGGCCAGTGTAAAGTATAAGAAGAAGAAATACCCTTCACTGTTGTCGGTTTTATTTTTGGGCTTTGCGCGTTGTGCAGTATGTCTGGTTGTCTAAGCCGCCACATTTTGCTTTGCCCAACATCCAGAGATCGCATAATTGGCCATTCAAGTCATTTGGTTAATTTAAATCTCCATTATAGGCACCTGTACGAAAAATATTTTAATGTGAAGACATTTGACTGGCTCATTAGTAATGTTTGGCACTTGACATCCTTGAGGTTATGTTAAATTGACCAGTGAAATTAAAATAAAAAACAATTTTTTTCTGAAATTTATTAAATAATTTTATTAAATAAAATTCAATTAAATATAAATGTATTTAAAAGTAAATAAATATAAATAATAATTGATAACAATAAATATATAATGTAAATTTATATATGTGTAAATATATATGTATATATATATGTATATCCCTAGTGGCAGTATAATGAAACAATATTCTGGGGTATAAGATATTGCCTTAGCTCGTCTATTCATATATGAATATCTGCAATTTATAGAAGCAAAGAGCCCTCATGTTCTTCTTCTTCACAATTTCCTAAATGCCAATGATGTGAAAAAAATTAACTTATGTTAAACGATTCAAATGACTTCTAAAACATACTAGCCGAGGATGTGCATTCCTGAACCGATTGGCTGGATCCAAAAAAAACTATCTTGGTTAAATAGCCTTAACGAATATTTATACGAATAATTAAACTTTTTTTATTTAATGAAAAGAACTCCTCAAGGTGGTTATTAAATTGATGTCACTTTAACAAATTTATTCTTACTTGAGCAATACATTTTACAGCAATATTCCTCGTGTATTGAATATCGGTTTACCTACTCTTAATAGATTTGCATTGAGCTACTATTTATTTTATTAGAGCTGCAACTATTGATCCAAGAAGAAAGGTATATACCGGTTTGCATAGCTTCTTTCGGAAGGGGATTAATTTCTAAAATTAAAAAAATCAATATTTGATGTTTGAGTATATATGAATCAACTTACTCCAACAAAACATGATGTAACGATCGTAATTTTCTTTGATACTTAATTCATTCAGTTTGGGATTTTTAACATTATCAACCATTGTTTAATAACATCCAAATACTCCTTTGAATGAAAAGGATTCTGCATTTCTTTACCATCTGTTTATCCGGATTCACAACACTTCCTAGATCAATAATTCACTTTACTTTTTGTACTACCGACTTATATATACTAATGAACTAACAATTTAATCTCTAAACGTACTATTCCTTATGACAGCCATACTGAAAATGGCGCTCAAAATAAATAAATAACAAACGTACCATAGAAACTAAGTGAGCCAATCAGATTCCTTCGCGGCTTATAGCATAGCGATTAAAGCAAGTAATAAGTTAAAAGTAGCAACATCTACATGTTGGACGTTGCGAAATAATTCTCCAAAATTTCCTATTAGGTTAAATCTCTATTTCTCTATGGCTACATGGCTACAGCGCTTGCTTGATGCATTCTCTGTTGTGTCTTTAAACGAGTTGTGTGTACAGTATAAATACAGAGCGAATGAGTGAATCCATTACTTTAATTGCCTACCACTTTCACCAAATATACCCTTCAACATCGGTTCTAACAATAACTAACTTATGAAATAGAGCAGACTAACTATCTACTAACTGCACTCGTCGTTAGCGACATCTGAGTGATCAAATAGTGTTTATGTACAATGAAAGGTCGCAGTTAACTTATATATCTATGTAATTTTGGAACATATCTGTCTATCTTTTTCTTGCGTAGAAGATTAGAATTATCAAACCTGCCTGGGTGCAGCGGAAACAATTTAAAATAAGCTATATAAAATATCAAAATAGTACTTCTGTCGAAGCCACCGCGACTGAATTTCATCAAATACTTTGTAATAGTGAAATTGTAATTATAGTGTAGAAAATATCAGCTTTTATAAAATGGCATGCCACAAGCTTAGGTCCTATAGAATATGCATGAAACTTCTCAAAAGGAAATCCCTATCACAGTCGCCATATTCAGCAAATATTGCTTCTTCCTTCTTGCGGAAGTCTAGTTCTTCTTATGGTAAGATATCTTAGGATACCCAAAATTTAGATGAATATCGAATTGCATTAAAAGACAGGGAACAACAATTCTGAAGTCATATTTTCTGTAACAGTCCACTTAGAGCTGCGATAGTCGCGAGTTTGAATCCCACCCTGAATATAGTTTATTAATTTATAGTTATTATAGTGATTATTAAGACGCAAAAATTTAAAATCCGATAAGGAAAACCTTAAGGTAACCAGGCTAGGTAAGACTAAATGCATTATGGCATGGTTTCCAAGTTGCTTACTGGCGTTTCGGTAAACTGGTCCAGGTAAACTCTAATTGGTAAAAATGAGAGTCTAACATATGTTAGATTTGATATTGTTGAACTGATTTGGTGAAGGTGGTGGGCAATTAAAATACTAGATTCAACTGCGTCGTTTTGTATTTACACTTTACAAACAACTCGGTTAAAGTCACAACACCGAATGCATTAAGATGGTGGAATCTTCATCCGGTGGCTTTAGCACGTGCATGCGCCGTTGCGTTCATACAATTTTATATTTTAAGGCAACTCCTCTAACATTTTTTTATGCAACCATATATACATATGCCGTCACTATATAGGCGCTGCCACATACTTCTTTATATGTCTAACACACATTAGAAGATTTTTTAAATAATTTTGATGTTTGAACACTGCTTTTTTTTCTATTAAATGCACTTCACTACACTACTCTATACAAGATCAAGTTGTTTGCGTGTTTTGAGTCTGCGTCCTGTTTTGGTGTTAGAGCTATAATATTTCGATATAGACACTGATTCGAATGGAGCATCTCCTCATATCTCCTTGCAGTTCTCTTGATTTCCGGAATAACAGTCGGTATTTGAAGATCTCGGTGTATGTAATCAATCCTGCAGAATCTGGGCGCCCTTGCAGTACTTCTCAGGACTTTACTCTGGAAAACTTGTATTTTATATTACTTTTCGTGGGACATCCCCATAATTGAAATCCATTTGTGTCCATATAGGTTCCAAGGCTTGCTTGAATAATAATAATTTATTATATACTGGTAATTGTGATTTTCGTCGAATTAACGAAAACAATTTCCTATATTTTAACTCCCGTTATTTTCTTTTCTTTTTACACGTTCTTTTTCTTGCAGCGAAATTTTGCATCAAGATTCATTTCGAGATACTTAGCGTTGTTGCTATTTGTTATGTTGACCATCATGTTGTACCTTATCGATGGCTTATGCTGCATTTAAGAATATAGCTGAACGTTCATAGGTTTTTTCAATTATGCTTCATCTGTTATTCTATGCACCTGGCCAATTGTTGAATGTTTGTTAATAAACCCAATCTGGTGGGTAGGTAATATGTTTTTTCCCTCCATAATTGGTTTCATTCGTTTTAACATAAATTGCAAAGAAGAAAGAAATAAGTCTATAGGCTTTTAATATATCTGGTGATTTTCCATATTTTGCAAACCATGATAATTTCATAATATTAAAATAATCATAAACCAATAAATAAAATAGCCAGTTTGTTTCAGGTTGTTCGTTTATTTAAATATACCGTGTGGGAGAGATTGAGTCTTGTTCACTGTCTCCAAGCCATTCAAGCTCTTCAAAAAGTTTTTAAAAGCAATAGAACTACTAACTAAACGTTTCGGTTCTCTCTCGTCCGACTGGCTGCTCTCTTCGGCGCTGCTGTCTCCGCTTTGTTTGATTCCACTAAGGACTTTCGCTTTTTGTTGCATTTGGTTGGCTAAGACTTGAATCTAGAAAAGAATCTTTGTTATCTGAAACATCAAAGTACTATTTAGGTTTCTTCGAGACCTTCGCAAATTGATTTCGATTTTTTCCAATCAGCTCTGCAACTCTTTGCGTCCAAATATTCGGTCGTGGGCTATTGTTGCTGGAATATCCACTGAAAGTCGTCAACGAGCCATTAGCATGGCGTTGTTGGGAATCGGTGGTGATTTCAGCCACAGACAGGCTCAAATCAGACTGAAACCATTTGGAATTAATCAAACTCATTGAGAGCATGACGAGTGTTTACTTCAAACTGCTCCACTGGTTTGTAGCACTCGAGTCCATCGCCGCTTATGTTTAGATTCTCGAGATTTTTCTCTAATTGTTTGATTTTCTCTTGGATCATTTTCATGTCAACCTCCGTCTGCGACACCGACGCTAAAACACTCGCTGTCTTCTACGAAGGGCGAACCCAGCGATTTATTTCACTAAATATTTAACTGATACTAACCTGAAGTGCGGATTCGTTTGAGAAATGTAAGTTTTCTACCGCCAGATTTGGGAATTTCTGACTATTCTCGTCCCTTTCTGGCAAGTTATCGTCTTGGTTTCTAGCAATTGACATTTGTTGCGCAGCGATATATCGATCATGTAGCTTGTTATATTCGACCTCCAGGAGCTTCAACTTCTTCTCCAAGATCTCCTTGTCTCGTGTCACTTGCTCCAATTGCTGCCTGTAGCGATAGAGCGGTGAAATAGTGTAAATCTTAACACAGAAAAAAACTTGTTCTAATTAACAAATTTTTTTTAGATATTACTGCAACTAATATTGTTGTATGTAACAAAACGATTCAAAGTTTAAGTCATTAAACAGATATAGCTTTTCGCGTCCTCTCTTTAACGACATAGTTTTTATATATTTTTCAACGACAAATCAAGTTTCATATTTTTCAAGTTTTTGTTTAAATCTACAGTTATCCAGCTTTAAAATGAATATCTTCAATTTCAACATAAATTAAATAAATAAGTTTCCTTTTGGTTTTTCACGTTAAGGCACTACATACGTTGATATATAGGTTGTTGTTGTAATTTTGCAGTCATTATGAATAATACGTTTACGGTTTAGTTATGATTTGATTGGAAGAACTTTTATAGCCTTATACTAATATCAATATCGAAGTTTATGCCTTATAAACTACACGTTTCTGAAACAGGAAACAAATTATTGAACTACATGAGAACTGAAGCACTGAACGAAAATTTATGGTCACCCCAATTATTGGTAGTTAATCAATTAATATTAAGACGTGGTTATGTGTTATGCAACTATTTCTTGTTTTGATCATCCAAAATAACAGCGTTATAGATTTCATATTTCTAGAATTTGTCGAGTTTCCTACCTGAAAACGAACATTTGCGTCACGCATTACTTTTATTGCTCATCAAAAGAAAAAAGCCACCCAAAGCTATCGTTTGCTGACTGAGCGGTTTGTTGACTGAAATTAAGTTCAGAGGCGAAGAATATTCTGGTGGAACAAATACGTGCGAAAAGAAAACGAAAAAATGCGAAACTGCTGGAGTCATTGGATGAAGACCAAACACAAACTCAAACAAATTAGCAGAAGTGTTGAATTTGAGTTGATTGCAGTTGGTAAACGATTACAGGCACTGGGAAGTTTCCAAAGATATGACGATGGGCGACCTATGAACTGAATGACCTAATTGAAAATTCCAAGTGAAAAAATCATGATTTGATATGGCAAAGCCAAATTGGTTTTGTCGCAAGACCATGCTCTATATCTGCTGAGACTACGTTGGTGTTATACATTATGAAACGTTGAAATATGAAGAAGCAATTAATACTGATTGCTATCGACAAAAAATGATCAATTTGAACTGAAAATACGTCTCAAATATATAATAAGGTGATTTGTTGTAATGACAACGCGCTCATACAGAAAAATCAGTAATCGCCGTACTTTCTACCGAATCTGGCTCCACCCGGTTACTGCGCCGATTCCGAATAAATTAAAGAATAACTCGACTAATGATTTAGCTAGAAGAGAAACTGTTCTTTTGAAATTGCATCCGAAATTTTCATGAAATGTGAGCATCATGTATATGTAACCACCTTGAGGCATGTCGAATTTTACATCGTGGAATAATGGTCTACAAAATACCCAGAAATATAATCCCAGATGTTGAACACGGGCGGGGTGCCAGCAGCGCCAACTAGAACCCGATAACGAATAGCTGGCGGCAACCCCGAGACGTTTATCTGGGATGTTATTGAAGGGTAGTGCGATTCATTCAGTGCTCAATCCTCGTTTGGTTTAGACGTGCCACCATCGACTGCCCAAGCCTCGTCTCCACGTAACACCGCTGCCATCCGTTTTATTTAAATAACGGTCACATAATGTAAACACCACTGTTTCATTTCGTTTTACCTCCATTCACTGAGCCACATCATTTACCTTAAATTGGTGACCCCGACGTGATCTTTCGCAAAATTGGGCTTGGACTCATGAATGGAGGGTACGTGCAACATGGTGTATTTTACGTGGCCGTTATATTTTCTGTTTCAAAATTTTAAATATTTTTAATTCGATTCGTTTTCGATTTTACCTTCAACATTCCTTTTCATTTTATTCCTATTCATTTCATTATTTCCAATTAATTTTTAAAAAATTTTTTGTCAAAATTTTCTTTCACAATCTTTCGAATTCATAGATATTTTTACATCACTGTTTAATCATCAGCGACTCGGCTAAACATTTCTTTCGGTGCTGTTTAAATCATAATGTCTTCCTTCGCCCGCCGTCTCCGTCATAATGGCAGACATTTTGATTTGAAAGGCTTTGGGCAGCTTCGGTCGGATACCGTCGTTATTTGTCTTTTCTGAATTACTGTAACGTATGTGACTACGGATTAGTCACAGAGCAGCTCCAGAAGCTAGGTACCAATTGCAGTCACCGTAGACTCGTCATGTCTTCGCCGAGGTACCAGAATTGCTAACGTCTCGTCGTCGAAGAAAATAAGCTACCACGTCGTCGAACAGTCGATCCTCCCACAGCGTCGATTATGGGAGCCCTGTCCGAAAAATAGCTTGTTTTCAACGTCGTCGATGGACCACATTCAAGTGCCAAAGCAACGATGAAGCAACGGTATCTGTAGGGCCGGAAGATATTAACAGCCGTACCGGATCGCGACCGTACCAACTACAACCGTTTCGATTTACCATATTTTTCAAAGTCCTTTTCACACAGCACATTTTGTTTGGTATATATATTTTTTTTGTATTTGATATTTTTTCATACATTTTTGTATTTTTGTTGCTTGGAGTAATTTTATATAAAATTCTGGCAGGGGAGTATTGTAGCGACCTTGAGGCATGTCGAATTTTACATCGTGGAATAACGGTCTACAAAATACCCAGAAATATAATCCTAGATCTTAAACACGTGCGGGGTGCCAGCAGCGCCAACTAGAACCCGATAATGAATAGCTGGCGACAACCCTGAGACGTTTATCTGGGTTGTTATTGAAGGTTATTTCGATCATTCAGTAGCCGACCATCATTTGGTTTAGATGTGCCACCACCGACTGCTCAAGCCTCGTCCCCAGGTAACACCGCTGCCAATAAATAACGGTCACATAATGTAAACACCACTGTTTCATTTCGTTTTACCTCCATTCACCGAGCCACATCATTTACCCTAAATATCTAATTAAATGGTCTATGTAATACACTATCCATTATAAATAATGTTTTTTCGCGAGCGCAAAAATGCCGGACAGGGATTACCGAAATACCTGAATAGTGATAATCAAATAACTTGCATTTCTAATGTCCACATAACACCTTGATATAAGGCGTTCCAGTACTTTTTGGAGTATAAACACAAGATGTTAAACAATCTCAGCAGACCATTTTGTAACTAATTTTCCTCTAAAGATCATTGAATAAAATGCATTACACTCATTTCTCTCGACAAAACTTCAAAGTTACAAAATCCAAATTCTCCATTTTTTAAAATATTCATTTTTCGATTACAAACATGTCAACAATAGGTTTTGGCAACAAATCGAACTTTTGATAAAATTATTTATTTTAACATAGTATCTTCGTCCCGAAAACATATTTTATTAAGCAGTCCTCGATTACCGTAAATAAATGCACTTAAACATCAAACACGTTGATAATAAAATATATTTTCCAAATATATTTAAAATATATAGGCTAAAAATATGCTGTTAATCGATTCAATTGCCTAAATTAAATAAACAATTTACCTAGCCTACCTGAATCTCAACCATAAATTATTGGAAGGACAGCGGATTTTTTCTAGTTTACCACACGTACCATAGAATAAAATATTGAATATTGTCTTGTGTGCTTTTAAAAGTAAAGTAACGGGTAAATAATGAAATGGCTTCATAGCGAGTCAAACATTTGTTGCAAACATTCCGCGAAAGGGAGCAATGGTATCAACTGAGAGTGTTGGCCACCGAAAAAAGTACCAATATATCGATATATCGATATTTTTAAAAATAGACCAAACCTTTAAAATTGACTACCAATGTTCAAGGTTTATTATAATTGATATTTAAGTTATTCTGAAGAAATATCGAGAAATATCGACTAAAAAAATATCGATATATCGATATATGAGGCAAAAAAATATCGGCCAAAAATATTGATATTTTTTCCAGAAAATATCGATATTTTTTCTGCATCCCTAGTATCAACTATGCATCACCACGATGAGATTAATCCATAGACCGCCTATAAATGCAAACCTGTGATTATAACAGCATACAGTGACAACAAAGAAGCCCACAACTTTTGAAATTGTGTCTGCTGGATATGGTGGGGAGAGACCGAAATGAGGGACAGGCAAATGTCACAAGTGGTAGATGCTTCTATTGGGACTATAAAAAACATGGACACGTGGTTTTGTAAGTGTAGCATATTTGTGTTTGGAGCATATTACTGCAATATGTACAGCATGCAAGGAGAATATTTTCGAAAATGCATAGCTTTACCATTTTTGTTCAGAAATGTTCTTACAAGCGCCTTGAATACAAGAATATTATTTGCTATGTCAAAAGAAAGTCAACTATTTAAGAATCCCGTGTACCCAAAATATTTTTCTTTATCTTAATTAAATTTCATAGTCCCCGGCCTGACAAATAGATGGCGCTAATAGAATTAAATCCATATGTTTTTTAGTTAGCCCTAACTCTCAAAAGATATATAAATTTGTATAAATTTGACAGCTGTCATATTATTATTTTATGAATTATAGCATTTTGAGTGAAGCACCTTTTGTTATTGTGAAAAAAATGGATAAAAAAGAATTTCGCGTGTTGATAAAATATAGCTTTTTGAAGGGAAAAAATACAGTTGAAACAAAAACTTGACTTATTGCTGAGTTTCTGAACACTGCCCCAGGAAAATCAACCATCAAGAAATGGTATGCTAAGTTTAGACATGGTGAAATGAGCACTGAAGACGGTGAACGCAGTGGACGCCCAAAAGAGGTTGTTACCAATGAAAACATTTAAAAAGTCCACAAAATAATATTGAATAACCGTATATTGAAATTGAATTAAATAGCAGACACTCTAAAGATAATAACCGAAAGTCTGCATCATATCATTCACGAATATTTGGGTGTGAGAAAGCACTGTGCAAAGTGCGGGAGCTCACACCAAAAGCAATGACGAGTTGATGATTCGGAGCAGTGTTTGAAGATGTTCAAGCGTAATAAACCCGAGTTTTGCATCTATATGTGACTACGGATGAACATGGCTCTTTCATTTCACTCCGAAGTTCAATTCATCCGAGTGGAGTGCACACGATGAACCCGTTCCAAAGGGTGGGAAAACACAACAGTCGGTTGGCAAGATTATGGCGTATATATTTTAGGATGCGCATGGAATAATTTTCATTAACTACGTTGGAAAAGAAGGACCATCAACAGCGACAATTACATAGCGTTATTGGACCCTTTGAAGGACGAAATCACCGGGCCGCATTTGAACAAAAAGAATGTGCGGCTTCACCCAGACAATGCACCATGTCACAAGTCAGTGAAAACGATGGAAAAAATCCATGAATTGGGCTTCGAATTGCTTCCTCATCTACCGTATTTTTCTGATGTGGCCCCCAGCGACTATTTCCTGTTCTCAGATCTCAAAAGAAAGCTCGCTGGTAAGAGATTTTCGTCGAATGCAGAGGTGATCGCCGAAACTGAGGCCTATTTTGAAGCAAAGGACAAATCGTACTACAAAATAGTATCGAAAAGTCGGGGGGTCGCTATAATCAGTGTATCACCCTTGAAGGGAATTATGTTGAATAAAAAACTAATTTTGCCAAAAAATGCGTTTTACTATGATAGACCGGGGACTTTTCAATTGACCTGTTATATTGGTTAAAGCAAATTTCGTTTATAGATGTTTTAGAATCTCGTAATAAAAAAGTCAGAAATTTAAAGCTTTTCCACATGGTCTCAGAGACTGGGGCGACCAAACTTGTCTGAAATATTTGCTCGACAAATGCAAGGTTTTGATGAAAATTATTACGAAACTATTGCGTTATTACTACTAAGTTTTACCTTAATTCTTCTACATTGGTAGTAACCTCTTCAAGCTTAGCAAGAGCAAATTTCTTCGACCGTGTGTTTGATTTGAATTCTTTCGTAGCGTTTTCGAGCTTCTTTAAAAGCGCGGCCTTTTCCTGAACCATTTCCTCCAATTGTTGTTTGGCTGCGCGATTCTCCTTCTGCATCACTGTCAATTGCTTCTCTATCTCTCTCTTGGCTTTGGTTACGTTTTCAACTTTCCTGGATAAAGCTGCATGGTCTTTCAAAGATGTAGTCTGGTGTCGATGAAGTTCATCCTTCAACTGTTGATATCTAATCTCCAATTGGTCAATAGAGCTAGACGTAATAGTATTAAATATTATTGAAATCATTTAAATTTAGTAACATTGCCCCGTTAACCTTATGCCAGGATGTTTAATCAGATCTTGTCTAAATAGTGTCCTGCAAGCTCTTCCATTAAACTCGGTTAAGCAAGACAAATTGCTTCCGCTTCTTTTCATGAGAAGATTTGGACAACTTTTTTCAATAGTTTTCTTTCCTAATGTCTAATAAAAACAAATAAAATAAATTTAAACCACTATAAAATAGCTCTCAAATTTTAACTTACCTCAAAATTTGTCAGGATGGTATCTGATGCTCTCATTAATGGATTTTTCACTATGACAGGGATACGACTGGATGCATTGACCGTTTTGGTATATATTGAGTGGGCTTGTTGATGTTGCAATAAAGAATACTTGTTCCTAATATATATAAAATATTAATTTGATTGTAAAGAAAACTAAAAAAGTAATCCGGGATATTTCTGGAAGAATCGCCTACCATCGGGTAAAATTTGTTTAATGTGGAGTAAAATATTATATAATATGAGGCCTGTAAATTAATTTTAAAGTATTTACAATAGATACTGTGATGTTAATCGGATCGGGTAGGTTTTTAACCAACTCCATGTTGAAACTTCACGCGCAGGCTTCACTTTTCAGTATGTGTCAATTCGTCGAATTTGTGCCAAGTATATTGCATGCGCGGGAAGTATTTCTTTTTACTTCAATTTGGAGAAAAAGCTCACCTAATTCCGTGTGAAGCTTACAAAAACCATTCTCCATCGATTTTAACATGTGAACAATGGTTTCGACGTTTTGAAAGTGTTAATTTTGACACGGAAGTCAAAGTGTGTTCTGAGCAGCCAAAAATGTAAGACGAAGATTTGAGGGTATTACTTGATGAAACCTTCAATATATATAGCTAACGACTAAAATTAATGCGTTTAAGCTGAGCGCTCTTCGTGTTCTCCAGACCTTTCCCCTTCTGATTACTACTTGAGCAAAAATATGAGACATGACTTGTCTGAGCGGCGCTTCATTTTTTATGATGATACCAAAAGAACTGGTCGATATTGCCTAAAAGACGGAAAAATATAGTGGCTATGGATTACATAGTTTAATAAAATCATTATCCGATTTTTCACAAAAATTAATAAAAAATCCTTTGAATCTAATATATAGGGCTAATAAATAAACAAAATATATACATAATTTAAAGGTAATCATTAATAAGTTCCTTCTTAAAAAACTTAGTTTAACATTGTTATTACATAAAACTTTTGATTACATCAAAGGTAATATTTAACATATAATTACTGTGATGAGAGTAGTTTTTACACTTTTAACAGTTTATTTACTCTTAGATTTTCGCTCTATTTATCACTTTATTTATGGCTGAGTTCTTGAGAGAAGTCTTAAATTATTCATCTAACTAAACAAATATTTTGTCTCGTCATCAAGATTGATATCATAATCCTACCGAGAAAATACAGTACTTTATGGTTATTATTACCTTCTATATCATAAACAGACACAAACAGAATGGATTACAGTCATTAATAAAAAAGGATTGAAAAGCCCAGAAGAAGAAATCGCGAGGAAACAAAGAAGAATCAGTGACTATTGGTTACAGAAACCAATAGAGACAAAAAACAGCTTTAGCAACCTGTAGAAAGAAACTGAATGGAATATACAACCAAGCCCTGAAAAGTTGTTCCTAAACCACCACCAATAACAGTCTATAAGGTAGGAGTAATAAAACACATCCAGGACCTACTAAAAACCCATTACTAAGAACTATATAATTAAAACAGTGAGCTATGAAACAATAAAAATACAATTGTTCAAAGCGGAACGCTTTAAATTTCTAGTAAAAGAATTAGATGAAAGAAACGCCCAATACCATATATTCAGGCCATCACGGGACGGACTTTAACATTATCAAGGTAGCACTAGCTGAAAAAGGCCACGAGGTCGTAAATGTTCACAATATACGATATCGCAGGACAAAAAAACCTCTGTCTATGTTTTATGTTGATTTAAAACCTAATGGAAATAATAAGGCGGTGTATGAAATCACCAAATTGGAAAATAATATTATTAAATGCGAACCATCACATACAAAAACCATCATACCGCAATGCACGAGGTGTTAAGCCCACGGGCACCCAAAGACTTACTGTCGCAAATCACATAGATGCAATATGCGTAAAATGTGCAGGAGAACACAAAACAGGAGACTTTACTCGTAAAGTTCGCGGTGAAAAAGTGAAATGTGCTAACTGTAACGGAAACCATCCTGCGAACTAAAGGGGTTGCGCAGTTCACAAGCAGCTACAGCAGAAACTCTATCCTGCCTTAAAAGAAAAAAGGCATCAACAGCAACAAAAACAATCCACACCTACCAGTGTACCCACCAGAATAACTCAACCAGACATAACTTCTGCCCAAATGGTTGAAAATGGTTCAGCACAAAATCGAGAAACCACATCACAACCTACTGAAACTAGCAGCAATATTTCTAGATTAGAAAACATGATGGCAAAACTAATGGATCAAATGAGTACGACGCTTGGTCTACTCACAACCGTCGTCAGCAAACTTGCCTAATGCCTGAAACCATTAGCTACAAAATCGTCGTCTGGAATGCCGATGGGCTCCAACAAAAAGCCAGGAAACTAAAAATATTCGTAACTGAAAAAATATTGACGTTATGATGGTTTCCGAAACACATTTTGCGGACAAATATTATTTGAAAATTCCCAACTATAAACTTTATCATACAAATCACCCTGATGATAAAGTACATGTAGGTACAGCCATAATCATTCGAGATGATATAAAGCATTTCGAAAAAGGCAAATTCCACAAAGACTATCTATAAGTCGCCAGTATAACCATAGAGGAAGTCCATGAACCATTAACAATGTCTGCGATTTATTGCCCACCCAAACATAACAACAAGGCAGAACACTTTCAAGAATTCTTCAGTACGCTAGGTAATAGATTTATAGCTGGAGAAGATTACAATGCAAAACATTTAATATGGGGTTCAAGAATAATAACCTCAAAAGGTAGAGAACTACCAAAAGCAATAAAGACAGATAATTTACAACATATCTCTACTGGTGAACCAACATATTGGCCTTCAGAGAGATATAAAAAACCAGATACTATAGATAACTGTATTACAAAAAATATTGATACAAACAAGTGTCCTGCAGAATCATGTTTCAACATGTCTTCTGATGATTCGTCAATAATAGTAACAATTTCTTCAAAAATTACCATCAAAGAAAAACTCCCTTCTCTGTGTAATAGTAGAACTAACTGGCCGTCATTTAGAGAAAACTTAGAACAAAACATATCTCTAAACTTACCATTACAAACTTAAATGGATATAGAAATAGTAGCAATAAACCTTATAAAAAATATACAGGAGGCAGCATATTCTGCGACTCCTAACAGTGAAACATTTCTAAGAAAAAATACAGATATATCATGTGTAATAGAGAAAAAGATAGCAGAAAAAGTTACGACGGAATTGGCAACAGTAAAGGACTGCAATAAAGAGTAGGCCGACATTTTCTCAAAACAATTAAAATTTTTTTTTAAACCTTTCTAGTCTCAGCTACATAAAGATGAAGAAAAAAAATTACTAGCTTTCTAGATTCGAATGGACTTACCACACGGGAAATTAACGGTCAAAAAAGTTAAACAAACAATAATGAAGGAGACAAATATTGAAAAAGCTCCTGGTTATAACATAATTACTGGTAAAATTTTAAAAGAACTATCAGAAAAGGATATGAAACCATTAACACTTATATTTAATGCTATGCTACTATTTAATGCTATACTTCCGTAGTATATGGAAAGTAGCTAAAATATTAATGAATCTTAAACCAGGAAAAATACCAGAAGATGTGACCTCCTACCGACCTATAAGTTTATTACCGATAATTTGGAAAGTTTTCGAGAAATTATGCATAAAGAAGCTAAATTATATAATAGAAAAAAGAAAAATTATTCCAGAACATCAGTTTGGATTTCGCAATAAGCATGGGGCTAACAAGTGTTAGAACAAGTGTATAGACTTGTAAACAAAATTAACACTGACCTAAATGCCAAAAGATATTGTTCGGCTGCTTTCCTAGACATATCTAAGGCTCTTGACAAAGTATGGCATACGGGCTTGCAGCTTAAACTAAATAAACTTCTCCCTCATCCGGACTATCAGTTACTAAAATCGTATCCCACTGATAGAAATTTTATTGTAAATCAAGGCGATGAACATATCGAATTAAATTCCATATATTCAGGAGTTCCGCAAGGTAGTGTACTGGGTCCAGTACTGTATCCTCTGTATACGGCCTATCTGCCCACCACAAAAATAACTACTGTGGCAACATACGCAGACGACACAGTAATCTTAGCATCCCATGGAGATCCAGTCACAGTATCAATAAACCTACAAAGACACCTGGAGCAAATACAATTATGGTTGAAGACATGGCGCATTAAAGCCAATGAAACAAAATCCACGCATGTAACGTTTACCTTGCGTAGAAGAACATGTCCACCAGTAAATTTCAATCATCGTCAACTCCCCCAAGCAGAACATGTTAAATATCTTGGTATGCATTTAGATCGACGCCTAACCTGGAAGAAGCATATACTCTCTAAACGGAAACAACTTAATTTATATCAAGTGTATTGGCTCATTGGGCGTAAATCCAAGTTATTATTAGATAACAAGGTATTGCTGTATGAATCTATACTTAAGCCTATTTGATCATATGGAATCCAACTATGGGGTATCGCTAGCAAATATAATATATCCATCATTCAACGGTTTCAAAATAAGGTGTTGCGTGCCATTCTTGATGATCTGTGCTATATTTCAAATAAACTGATAGAAGGCGATATTCCTATAGAACCTATAACGAGTGTAATTCAATGTGTCGAATGTGTGAAATACTTCGAAAGAGTGTCAGTGCATCCCAATGTAGTCGCTAATCAGCTCAATATGCGACGTAATAGTGAAGTGCGTATTTTAAAACGTTTGACACCACCTGATCTGATCACTGGACATATGTAGACTTTAGAATTAGCTGTAGAATAAGATTAATTAATTAAGAGAATATGTTATTCAGAAGATTGCTTAATGAAGTGATTTTCTACATGATATGCATACATAATATAGACATAAGATATACTTATTGCCAATAGGGCAGATTGTAGAATCAGGAAGAATAATAAACAAAATTATTACTTTGATTGAAAATACCGAAACCCCAGAGAAGAGATTACGTCTCTAGTCGGTTACTTCGAACAGGAACGACATAATGGTGGCCTTATTTTGCCTGTAATATTCGTTAGAGAAGTAATCATTTTTACTGTTAAATATTAATTTACTGCGGTTATTATTGAAAATGTATTTTAGCGTATTGCAGCTGCACTGAATATTATTGACAGAGTACAGATAATATTTATTACAGTTACAATTAATTATAGTTTTAAGTCATTCGAAAATATATGCATTAATTGTAGTGTAATGTAAAAATAAATTATATTTGATAACAGTATTTTTGTTTAATTATTTAATTTAGATTAGATTTCTGTTATATGTCAAAGCCAAAACGAACTACAACTCACAGTTGATGCGGCAACATTGCGACGTTATAACGTCATCAATTCAGATCACGTGAGTTCACTCTTTTATTGAGCGCACTATATATATTAACTACTTACACTACTATGCTAGCCAGCTGACGGAAATTTATTATTTACTCTTTTGCAATTTGGGTAGCATTTGAACTTCGTGTCGAGAAATGTCTTTCAAGGGTATACGTGAATGGGTTAGTTTTCGGATATTTTCATGAATTGTTGCTGAGTAACTCTACGTAGGATCAATTGCAACAAGTAACTTTGCCAAATAAAATTAAGGATTACCCGTACGTAAAATAAGTTTGGCACATTTTTGCTTTTATAATACCATTTTTTGTTAAATTCAGCTCAAATGCGTCAATTCCAATTGATAGTGATACGATATCATCAAGCTTAACATATCTTGCCCGGTTACGGTTTTCTCTTTCAATTTTATCGAAATCACCGCTTCTTCGAAGTCTTTGTAAGTTTTCAGCTACACTTATGCCTATTTGAGAATATCAATAGGACATTTCACGACTTCAAACAAACAAGGACTAATGCATGGAATTTTATTGCCTCATATAAAAGTCCTATCGTTGAGAGATAACAAGCTATTTTAACTTCAACATTGTCTTAAGAGAATGGATTGGATTACAGGATCAATATATTTATGTTAGATAAATTAAAGATCCTTTGTTTTGCTACGGTTAAAACAAGCGATCGGTGAAATATGTGATCCCTGAGACTTCGAAAAAGAATAAATGGTTGGTGCTTGCTTAGAAGTAGCCTCTGTGACAAAAACATCTGAATTGGTTAACATTTAACGAGCGATAATATCTGATATGATATAGGAATACTAGGCAAAGCCCAAAGTTAGCTGACAAATACATTGTGAGATTGTGGCCAGACAACATAATACTACCGCGGTAAAAGTATCCACAGAACACAATACTCACTTGAGTAATACTGTTTCGACAAAAAGAGTGTGGCGGGAGCTCCAGAAACTTATCATTCATGGAAAGGCTGCGATTGCGAGCCCCTCATAACGGAAGCAATCGTTAAATTACGAAAGAAATGCTGTAATGATCATAAAATCTGACTACATCAGTGGCTAGATTACTGTGAATTAATATCTCGACCTCTCAATGATGAAGTTCTTACTATGACTAGCATATAGCTGCTAAAAATTGCCATATTCCAAGATGACAATGCGCCCATACGCACAATCAAAAAAGTTTGCTTTTAGTCGCGGTTTAACGAGCATCAGAATATCATCAAATATCTTCCCTGGCCGGCGCAATCGCTAGACCTTAACATAATTAAACCATTATGGGAGGTTTTAGAGGAAGGACTAAAGAGTAGAATTCCATTTCTAATTAGCTTATGTTTTTTTACTTTACTCCGTTTGAAACTATTCAGGTACTCTACAAATATATTTCTATTTTAATAACTAAATATTGTGTACATGTAAGGTATTCAAATTATTTTGTCCACCCCCTGTATGTAAATAGAGTAAGAAATACAGTTCAACATCCTGTAGAATCCATACATAGAATCTAATATTCTTTATCTAAAGATCGGTACGCCAATAATGTTGTATAATAATTATATGTTTTTTTACTTTACTCCGTTTGAAACTATTCAGGTACTCTACAAATATATTTCTATTTTAATAACTAAATATTGTGTACATGTATGGTATTCAAATTATTTTGTCCATCCCCTCTATGTAAATAGAGTAAGAAATACAGTTCAACATCCTGTAGAATCCAGACATAGAATCTAATATTCTTTATCTAAAGATCGGTGCGCCAGTAGTATTGTATAATATAATTATTATTCCTTCCGCTCCATTTCTTGAAAAAAAAACGCTAAATGAATGAATTCAAAAGAGAACCCCCTTATTATATTACCGAAATTACTGAGCCAATTGTATGCTGTTAACACAAATCTTCTAATTCACTGTAATACTATTTTTATTTTAATGGAAATAATAGTTGGTTGTTATATCAACGAAATCCATAAATCGAACAGTTAGATGTACACAGACCATGTATGCTAACTCACTCTGGTTTAAACAAAACCTACAACAGAATAAGACATTCTTCCCTAAAAATTTTGATCAGTCAGTTCATAAATATAGAGCACCATATCATCGGTTCTGGGAAATTAACAGGTCAATTGAAAAGTCCCCGGCCTACCATAGTAAAACATATTTTTTTGGCCAAATTATTTTTTTTTATTCAACAGAATTCCTTTCAAGGATGATAAACTGTTATAACAACCCTCCAACTTTGTGATACCATTTTTGTAGTACGATTGGCCTTCGCTTTAAAATAGGCCTCAGTTTTGGCGATCACCTCGTCATTCTACGAAAATTTCTTTCCAGCTAGTATTCTTTTGAGGTATGAGAACAGGAAATAGTCACCGGTGGTCAGATCTGGAGAATACGGTGAATGAGCTATTGCTATTGTTGAGTTTTGCTATTGTTTGCACTGATTTGTGATACGGTGCATTGTCTTGGTGAAGCAGCACTTCCTTTTTCTTCAAATGCGGCCGTTTTTTGGCGATTTCGTCTTTCAAACGGGCCAATAACGCTATGTGATAGTCCCTGTTGATTGTTGAGCTTCTTTCAAGGTAGTCAATGAAAATTATTCCATGCGTAACCCAAAATACAGACGTCATAACTTTACTAGTCGATTGTTGCGTTTTCCCACGATTTGGAGCGGGTTCATCGTGTGCAGTCCACTCTGATGACTGTCGATTGGACTTCGGAGTGAAATGATGGGGCCATGTTTCATCTATTTTCACATATCGACGCAAAAACTCGGGTATATTACGCTTGATCATCTTCAAACACTGCTCCGAATCATCAACTCGTCGTTGTGTTTGGTCAAAAGCGAGCTCGCGCGGCACCCACTTTGCACAGAGCTTTCTCATACCCAAATAATCATGAATGATATGATTTACACGGTCAGTTGATATTTTTAGAGTGTCTGCTATTTCATTTAATTTCAATTTACAATCATTCAAAATCATTTTGTGGATTTTTGATATGATCTCGTCGATAACAACCTCTTTTGGGCGTCCATTTTCTCACGTTTAAACTTAGCATAGCATTCTTTGATGGTTGATTTTCTTGTGGCAGTATCCGAAAACTTGGCATCAAGCCAAGTTTTTGCTTCAATTGTATTTTTTCCCTTTAAAAACATTATTTTATTAACAAGCGAAATTCATTTTAAGCATTTATTTCACAATAACAGAAGTTGCTTCGCTCAAAATGCTATAATTCACAAACTAATGATCCGACAGCTGCCAAATTTATACAAATTTATATATATTTTTTGAGGGTTAGGCCTTTTGCATTGACCTGTTAGAAATAGAGTAAAACTGACCTATGCCTTCATCCCGAATAATGAAATAACTTTATGGACTCGACCAAAGATTGAAATTAATCTATCTATGAAAAGATTCCCCATGAGTGAGATCAATTCGCATAGCATAGGATCAACACTTGATAGTTCAAAGACAGATGATTACGTTGGATCGGAACTTAAAAATATGGTGAAGGAGCCACACTTTAGCCTACCCATAGCCTACCCATAGCCTGCCACTATTTGACATTATTAAGGCGTTCGAATTCATCCGAAAAGAAACTATAAAGACCTAAATGCTCATATGTTGCATAAAAGGCTAGACCAGTTACGTTAGGATTTGTTGGATAAAAATAAACTATGGGAAATCAACAGAAGTTGTTGCGAATGATTATATATAGAGGACATACCAAACAAAAGTTTATCTGTATACTCTCGACAAAAAATAGGTCATAGTATGATAACCCATGAGTTTCTTCTGAATGGTGAACCTCCTCTGTTTTGTAAGATTGGAACACAGCATTTACTGTAAGATATATTCTAACTGAAAGCAGGAAATATACAAATCAAAGACTAAGGTTCGGAATAGAGAACAACTTAGAGGCATGTCTTAAACTGCGCAATTTAGACACATTGATGTCATTCCTACGGGCTACTGGTCTCTATAGGGGAATACAACCCTTTCTACTATGTCGTTATTTAATTATAAACTGTTCATATGCTTTTATGATTGTGCTTGTGTGTGTATTTAACATATGGACTGAAAAATTCCGGCCCTACGAAATAGATGGCACTTGCTTTATTGCATTCACTGATTTTTCAGTAAGTACTGACATTCAGAAGAAAGCGGTTAAAATTTCATGATATTCTAGTCATAAGTTTGAGAGTTATTGTGCAAAGAGTAATCCAGCTTTTGTTATTTTCAAAAAATATTTCAAACAGCTGCTTATTATTACTGTGATGGAAAATTCCGAAGCTAGACAGAGCAGATTGCGTCTCTAATCAGTTACTTTGAACACGAACGAGATAATAGAGAACCCCTTTTGCTAGTAATATTCGTTGGAGAGGTAAGCATGTAAAATAAAAATTGTTATATAATAATTGTTAAATATTAATTTGCTGTGATTTTTTTTTGTATATATTTTAGCATGTTGGAGTTGCACTAAATATTAGTATGGATTCACGGTCACTGGAATATCTAGACAAGCTAAAAATATGTTCTTGAACTCACCGAAAAAAAAAAACTTTCTTCATACGAAGCGAATGGCAAATCAAGCAAAAGATCAGCTTGATGTTAAAGCTCCATCAGAGATTAGATATATGAATTAAATAAAATCAGTGAGTAGTTTTTCAAAACAAACTGTTAGTTTAAAAAGTATCAAAGAGGTCAAATGGAACTTCCGTATATTGCTTTTATAGGAACAAACATTTTTAGAAGCATATAATGAATTGAATGAAGACTTATTATTTAATTTATATACCTAGATGAGACGTGAATATTTCAGAATGGGATCAATATACCTAACGGTTACTCATGACAGATGATAATAAAAATAGTGACAACTTATTCAATGACAACAAAAGTTGATGCAAAAAGGTAAATGTTGGAATAACAATTGATTAGGTTTCATTTGTTATAACATTTATTAATAAATCATAGTAAATATATTGTACGTCATGCTACTTGACAAATGATGGAATTGTGAACAAATACTTGATAGATCGGAAATTAACAGTTTACTTATTCACTTGAATGAAGTTATTCTTCTGAATATGATACGATTCAATCCTGCCAATTTCTAAGACAAAGTGATTAGAATGGAATCAAGTAATGTTGATTATATAATTAACATATGATGACTGTAGGAAATCTTATTGTAGAGTGTAAAAGATTTATGTGAACAGATATGTGTGTAATTGTGCAGAATATACTTAGCATTTGGTTAAAATGTGTCAGAAGAGAAATAATAGTAATAGTTTTGCACATATAGCAAATGGATTAAGGAGAATGCAATGATTAAATCTACTTTTATCAAGAAAGACGTATACAGGTATTAACAGAACAAACGGAAGAGAAATACAGTGATATCAAAATGTCATTACAAGGCAACACTGTACAGAAATACACAACAACTAGGCGTAAAATGTAAATATACTCTCTAATGAAAGTAAGATATATTACTTGAGTATACAATTGTCAATTATGTGGATTGGGCGAGGATACACATACAAACGTGCTTAACCTTAAATCATAGGTGGTATGGAAAATAATTGGATGCAAATATAAACAAACACAAACCTAAGCTACAAACTATTATAATTGTTTACTTAATTGTAGTTTCAAGTCCTTTGATAATATATGAATTAGATTTACTAAAATGTTAAAATAAATTATATTTGATAACACTATTTTTGTTTAGTTATTTTATTTAGACTAAAATTTTGTAGTAAAAGCAGAACTGAACTAGAACTCACAGTTATGCGTCAACAGTGCCGCGTTTTAACGTCACAAATTTAGATGACGTATGTACAAAATATCTTTGGATAGACTATACATTGATTTGTTATAACATATATATATTGTATATTACATCTAACATAACATAGTATATTATTAAGATCTAGCCTATAAGTATATTGTTAACTTTAGCAAACTATATGTAATTGCAAGGTTTTGGCATAAAGACAAAAAAGAATAAAAATTACGATTTATACTTAATAATAGATAAGTATTTTTAGTGTTACCAACCTGTACTTCTTGTATGTTCCTACAAGTGTTTGTCCTACCGATTGCATCAACCCACATACGAGCAATGAGAAGCAAAAGGTAAGCAGGTTCCATATTAACAAGGACCATCCGAACTTCACCACCGGATATTCCGTTTTATTGGTGCCACTTTCGTCTCTCGATTCCAGACTTTTAACCGCTGTGGGCTTTTCGTACAAATCGTCGAGGTCTGCAAATTTAATTAGAAACCCCCGATTTAGTCAACTACGATATGACAATTTCTCACCCTTAACTAATTTTACAAAGTAATCCGGATGTTTCATCAAAAACTGTTTAGTAATAAGAGAAAACTGAATAATATTTTTGACATTGTCATTGAAATTGACGTTTGAATCAATATTTTTCTAATGCAAGTTTTATGATTTAATTAAATAATATATTACAAACCGTATCTGGTAGTGTGTACTGTGGTAATGCCCAGGAAATCAGTAATGCACAACAGCAGCCAGAAAATAAAGCCATATCTTATCAATGCTCTCCAACACACTTTCATATTTGAGCCCAATTTCTTCAATGATACCGTAAATAATGTTAATTAAAAAACTCGAAAAATCGCAACAAAAAAAAATGATAAAACAAAAACTATGTTAAAAATTATCTGACATTAAAACTAATTTCGACTGACAGCTGCATACTATTATGACAAGTTAATAATTGTCAACCGTAACGTTGATTGCTTACAGAATAACTGAATTTTGCAATATTTCATGGATTTTGAATTAAATTTCTTAATGTAACCTAATTAAATGTTTTATTATATTACTTCGGCCAATGAACTAACGTCTGTTATGAATTTTATGGCACGTATGTGGTTTTAAAACTTTAAAACTTTAAACAATTTCAAACTATAATTATTATTTTATTTGAAAAGAAATAGCTGGAAAAATTACACAAACTAGCGATCGATCCGTGGTCAAAATTCGAACACAATTTTTTAAGTAAATCATTTTTCTTCATAAAAGGGAATAATTTATGAATTACATGTTTCTAAAGTTGTTTTTACATTTTTTTCAATACAAGTTTATTTTCGGAACTGTAACAACAAAGCATTATATGTTAGTATACATCTTTTCTTGCATTTATATTATAAATATAAATATGGAATAATGAATAAGGTAGTACATGTTTGTATATTAAGACATGGGTATATGTGACTTTCGCACTTATATTATTAAGGCAATAACGGACATAGTTATGTAATTTATTTTTAATAATTTGGAAATATTAAAAGTATTCAAAATAATTGATACAAATTTCAAACAATAAAATGATATATAGTCACATATTATATAAAGTTAATCGTTAAAAATATTAATATTTGTCAATTATGTAAAATTTTTACTAATTTACTGTAAATATTTGATAATTTTTTCAACTAGTTCTATGCGTTCCATTTATATAAATTATATAGTTAGTTTAAGTTTAACTCCTTTTATTACTTTATTTATGTATTCATATATTCTTTATCTTTTATCCATATTTCTCGCCTAAAAATATATTGCAAAAATAATAAATACATCAGTATGATTAAAAGAATAATTTCTTTTCATAAATTTTTAAATAAAATTGTATCGTTTTACGCTTAGTTATTCCACTGCTCGATATCACCCTCGCAAATAGTTCACCTTTTAATTTGGCTTCTATGGCCTTCGTTTATCTACTGCTTTCTACTTGTTCTTACGCTCTACGTGAGGATTAACAACTCACCAACCTATGAGAAATTAAAATTCTATGAAGCTATTTTATAAATGTTAATATTCTTCGCAACATTTATTTTAATTAGTGTTGGGAACAATCGACTGACATCGACTATCGACTGTTCAGTAATTGACTAGTTTTTACTATTGACTGTTTCAGAACTAAAAATAGGTTCGACTGTTTTTACTAGTGACTGTTTCCAGTAGCTATTTTCGGTCCAACTGATTTTATTACTATTTACTATCGACTGTTTCAGCCGTTTACTTTTAGTTACTATTTTCGATTCTACTAGTTCATTCGACTGATTTTTGACAATGTGACTGTGTCGCGTGTTGTCATATATATGGTTTTATATTTTTTCGTTGTTTGCTTGTGAAATACTATATATTGTAAATTAATATAGCAGCATTTTGGAAAGCTAGTTTTCGAGGGCAGAAAAATAAAATTGTAAAAAATTAATAGTAAGATACTTTTGACTGGCATAATAGGTAATATTTTGGGCTGATATAATAGGTAATACTTTTTTAATAAACTTTCACGATTTTTGTCCAAGCCTTTTGTTTATCAAAACTTTTTTTTAAAATATCGAGAACTAAAATTAGGTTCCAAAGGTTTCAGAAATTGCATCGATTCCAAAAGATTTGAAGAAGTTTTTGCAGTAAGATTTGTTAAATTTATTTTAAAAATAATAACGGTGAAGAGGTGAATAAAGTATATTAAATATTTGTAATAAATACATTTTCTGATAAGAAAACTCTCCGTTAATATTCAAGAACTGTTTATTTTGATGGCTATTAAGAAGACCACCACAGTTATTATTTGTTGACGAATGGACTATCTTAACAGAATGTGTTCAACATTTTTTAGCCCCTTGAAATAATGACCACCGAGTTATGTGGTGATATCCTACGATGTCTTTAATTATACCGTTAATAAGAGGACCTCAGCATTCCACCAAATCCAGGATTTTAACAAGTGAATGAGGAAACCTTTTTTTTAAATTGTCTATTAGATGTCATGAATAAAAGACTGGCAATTTTAGAAATGAACATGATGTGCGAGAAACCCACATTTTTAGATCCTAAACCTCACAAAAAAAATATAGTTCCACAACTCGAAATTCAAAACACAACTACTGACCAAGAATGTATTGACATCTGAAGATATTTTGAAAAAAAATGGCTGGAATGAAAGAAGTAATTAGTCCAAGTACTGCAGCAACTTTACAGATTAAGTAGTATTTGGAAATGCCATTTATTGGGCGTTTAGAAAACCCATTCGTTTTTTGTCAAGCCCCTAAAATGACTCTACGTGAATTATATCAGTTACATGTAAAATATTCCTCTATACCCGCAACATCAGTCCCCTCGGAACGAGTTTTTTCAAAATCCGGGCAAATAATTAACGATCGAAGAAATCGGCTCACGGGAGAAATGTTGAACATGATAATATTCCTGAACAGTAATTTAAACATATTTCCGTTCAAAAATAAAAACTTTTATTTAAAAAGGGTCTGGTAGTTATTGTACGATTATTTTTGGTTCATCATGGATTAGATTTTTTCAATTAGGTATACGTTTACATTTTATTTAGTATTTATGGTTATTGAACATCTTTTGTTTTAGGTTTTCTTTAAGTTGTATTGTACTATTTATATTCATTATACTATGTTATTTAAAAATAGCAATTTTTTCAGAAATCCACAGAACATTCAGTATGAAAATAATTTTTTTTTCCTTTTCTTTTTTAAAGTTATCACATGAAAGAATATATATATACATCTCTGTCTCGGTTATACTACCATTGGAAAATAAAAACACATTAAAAATTAACTGCTCCAAGCATTTATCACAAGAATTCGTACACCTTCGTCTGACATCACGAAAAAAAACAATAGAACCGCGCATATGACTATCGCTATTTTCTTGACTATCGACCGTTTTGCGACTATCGACTGTTTCGACTGTTTTCAGTCGATAGTTCCCAACGCTAATTTTAATGCTTGATGCACAAATGTTTACTACCTGCGATATTTGGTTAGTATGTTATTAAGAAATACACTTGTTAAAGAAATCTGATATGAATCAGAAATTAGTGCCACAAAATTTACAGAAAAATCTTAATAACCCCCAGAATTACCTCTACTCAATTCAATCATATAATGTTTCCAGAGCCATATCAATTATAAGAGTGTTCAGGATATTCGGTTAGGTTAAGATTATGGAAATGAAGGAAAGGAAGAAAGGCTTCGTCGTGCTGGTCTTTTATTGTTAAATATATGACTTGTCTCGATACAAGAGCCAGTATAGAAAGGAGGAAGAAAAGTTAGTAGAGGGCGCTGTGACTTGTATCGAGTGGGTATAAATTACCGGGGATTAAAATAAAGTTTCTCTTTTGTTCCAAGGCCATAAGTGGTGTTTTAATTCCGTCCCGTCCCGAATCGTCAGTGATTCGTAATAGGTTATGGGCCCAGAATTCTCGGTGTAAATGAGAAGTAGTAGGGTGACGACGGAGAGTGCAGTGGAATGGAGATTAGGAAAAAAGTGTTTGGTTCGGTATAGTATATATATAGTGATATATACACGAAGGAAAGTGGAAGTAACAAGATGGCTGTATGCAACAGACGGAAGTTAATTTCGGAGCACTAGAGCACTCAAAGATCAATGACCATCAGAAGCAACACCAGAAAACTAGAAAAACGTGATCTTGAGTTATAAGTATGATGGAAGAAAACATTGTAGTCAATGTAGTAAATAGTGGTGCAGTGGTTAAGAGTTTGGAAGGTCAACCACGTGTATATTATACAAGGATCAGTGAAGCACTAGTAAACTAGTAATATGAGATCCAACAGAATTATAAGTAGGATAGAAGAAAACATTGTAGTCAATGTAGTAAATAGTGGTGCAGTGGTTAAGAGTTTGGAAGGTCAACCACGTGTATAATATACAAGGATCAGTGAAGCACTAGTAAACAAGTAACATGGGGTCCAACCTAATTATCGGTAGGATAAAGAAACATTGTAATCAATGTAGCAATTAGGAATGTAGATGAGTTTAGAAAGTCAACTGTGTGTAAGTTACAAGGACCAGAGAAGTATAGAAAACTAGGAACATAGGGTCCAACATAATTATCGGTGGGATAAAGAAACATTGTAATCAATGTAGCAATTAGTAATGTAGACGAGTTTAGAAAGTCAACTGTGTGTAAGTTGCAAGGACCAGAGAAGTATTAGAAACTAGAGAAAGCGGTTGAACAGAATTACAGGTAGAATGAAAAGCTATCGAACCCAATGAAGAAGAATTTTTAATTTGTGAGGATGGAAAATAGTTATTTTGAGCTTAGTTACAAAATATTAGAATTTTGATATAAATATCAATTCTATTGGTGAAGAAGATAGATAAACCTTGTTCTATGTGCGTAGAAGCTAGAGACAAGAATAAGTGCAATTGAAGAATTAATTTATTCAGATATTTGTAGGCTAATAAACCCAATATCTGAAGATGGAGGAAGATATTTATAAATGAAAAAAAATAGATCTAGATATTTATATCAGGAAATCGGAGGATTTAATTTTGAAACGAGAAACTATAAATTAAATTGAGCATTGTATGGATTGAGAAATTCACCTAAAGGTTGGAACACGAAATGAGATAATGTTCATCTCGTTATATTCATTGATGGCTCATCATTAAAAGGACAGTAAGAATATATAGTGAATTTAATGGAAAGTCTTTATGAAGAAGAATATTTTATTGGAATGGAAAGAGAGGATACTATATAGAAGATTAAAAGGCATATAAGTTTCGTTAGTTACCAAATCACATCTAAACAAACCAATTTGGTAAGCCAATGGAAGTAAACTTCAATATGGATAATAGTGAAGAAATAATTAAAGATATACAGTTTAGAAAATATATAGAATGACCAATATAAGGTAGTTAAATAAGCAGATAAAATTCCAAAGAAGAATCTGTGAGTAAACCGATGCAGATAATTTTGCAAGAGAAAGGGAATTAGACGACCATGAGATATATGTCACCTATTGTCTCCTTATTTCAACAGAAAAGACACCAATAGCTGAAGCTTTATCCGAAGATGAAGAAGAAAGCCCTAAGCAAAAATATTCAAGATATGATAAAGACGAACAGCACTTAGATAGTACTGAGTTATATTAAAAAGATTCTGATTTCGAGTTGGAAATGGAGTGATAATGATTTTGATAGTAATGGAAATAACAAACATATTAGGATTTGATAATGATGAATCTGGTCTAGATAACAAGAAGAACAAAACAAAGGGAACTGTGAAGAATGTTAAAAGAAAAGAAAAAACAAAAGTGAACACCCATTAATAATTGATTTGGAATATAGAGATAAAGAACAGAAGAAAGCTCATAAAGCAGAATAATGTTAGTGAATGATTTGAGTTGAAGGTAATAAGTGAAGGTGATAAAGTTAGAAAACTGGAGAAAACAAAAATTGAGTACAATATTAAAAGCAGAAAATGGAAATAGTAGTGACCAATTAGTTATGATACCTCAGTGATACCAGAAGACCATGGGCTAATGTAAGGCCAAAAAGTAGACTTGAAGGAACAAGTTAAGAAGACTGCGGCGGTGACCAATTAGTTAAGATACCTCAGTGATGCCAGAAGACCATGGACTAATGTAAAGCGGAAGTGGAAGGAGCAAGTTATGAAGACTGGTATGGTAATTAACTAGGAAGTTTTAATGGATTCATACTATTTGATAAAAGCAAACCCAGAGGCATGGAAGAAACTTATTCGAAGAGAAATACATGTGTATGTTGGGCATTCCAAGAACAAACTATAAAATCGATATTAAACTGGACAGTGTTGTGGCGACTATTTCTACGATTGTTCAAAGAGAGAATTGTGTTTAAGTAGAAAACTGACTGTTACGTTTGTTTATCACATAATTGTAAAATAGTTCTAAGTTTGAACAAATTTGTATGTAAAATGTAATAGTTTTGTTCTGGCAATTTAAATGTACTTTTGTAATCTTTGTTTACGATCTTAGTTAGGTTAAGTTATATAGTACATTTAAATTGAAGGGGAATGTTAAATATATGATTTGTCTCGATACAAGAGCCAGTATAGAAAGGAGGAAGAAAAATTAGTAGGGGGCGCTGTGACTTCTATCGAGTGGGTATAAATTACCAGGGATCAAAATAAAGTTTCTCTTTTGTTCCAAGGCCATAAGTGGTGTATTAATTCCGTCCCGTCCCGAATCATAAGTGATTCGTAATAGGTTATGGGTCCAGAGTTCTCGGTGTAAATGAGAAGTAGTAGGGTGACGGCGGAGAGTGCAGGGGAATGGAGATTAGGAAAAGTTTTTAGTTCGGTATAGTATATATATATATATTTATATATACACGAAGGAAAAGTATAGTGAAGCACGAAGAAAGAATTATCACAAACTAATCATAACTAGCGTGGTATCGTATATATAATTATATACTATCAAATACAAGATTAAGAAAATGGCGGCAGGTTATGTTACAGTACCTATTCTAGAAGCCTGGGAATTTAAAATACAAACAATATTAAGAAGGGAAAACTGCATTGATGCCATACTAAAAAGCAAACCGAGTGCAAAAGCTACCACATCGGAGATGGAGAAGTGGATCAAAGAGGATTGTAAGGCAACATCCATAATAGTGCAAGGAGTTTCAGACAAACATTTAAATATAATAAAAGATTGCACAAATGCAAAGGACCAAATGGAAGCGCTGAGAGGAGTATTCGTTCGAACAAGTTCACTCACTAAACTTTCTCTATGGAGAAAACGTATTAATCTAAAAACAAATATAAATGAGAAACTGCAGGACCACTATTTTACATTCGATACAACCATTAGAGACCTGAAAGAGAGTGGATCCGAGTTAAATGAAAGCGACAAAGTGTGCCACTTATTGCTGTCGCTATCAAGTATGTTCGATACTGTAGTTACAGCTTTAGAAACTGTAGAGAATGTAAAACAAGACTTCGTGAAGGCACGCTTATTAGATGAAGAACTCAAATTGAAAGCACCGAGAGAAACACTGAAGAAACAGGATCAAAAGCAGTTACCAGGAAGTGCTATTTATGTGCTAGTGAAGATCACATATGACCGAATTGTCCGAAAAGATATCAAAGGGAATACAACTTTCGTGGAAGAGGATACTCAAGAAGAGGCAGAGGCCAACACTATCAAAAACCTACAATAGGCAGAGCAAAAACTGCAGAAGAAGTACAGCTGTATGCAGCAAATCTGAGCAACGAGGTGACTAACAAAATATCATTTGTATTGATTCACGAGCGAGTAATCATTTTGTGGAAGGTTCATTAGAAAAACACATGATTAAGGAACGCCATTGCCAAACGACGTGTTAATACACTTGGCCAATGGGCAAATACTAAGAACCAAGAAATCTGTAGTACTGAAGGTGAAATGTCAAGGCAACCCGTATCAATGAAGCGTTAATAGTGCCCAATTTAAAATACAACTTACTATCAGCATCTAAAATGACGTCAAAAGGATGTAAAATTATAGTTGAAAAGGAGAAAACAACCATAACTAGAAGAAAGTTCTTTCTTAAATGTGAAAAGGAAAATGGATTATATACACTGAAAACAGATCTTGTGGAAAATGGAAATGGAGTATGCAACATCATAGAAGATTTGTGGCACAGACGATTAGGACATGCAGGCAACGACTCGCTTTATCAACTGGGACTTAAGAAGATGGATAAACCTTGTTATATATGCATAGAAGCTAAAGCAACCAGGAGTCCTTTCTACAGCAAGGAGAGGAGAACAAATGCAATCGGAGAGTTAATTCATTTGGATATTTGTGGATCAATAAACCCAATATCTGAAGATGGAGGAAGATATTTCCAGACAATACTAGATGATTTCTCGGATTTTACCACAGTAAAAACCCTTAAGACAAAAAATGAAGCTGAAGAGAATTTCAAACAATACATTAGTGAATTAGAAAGACAGTATGGGGTAAAAGTAAAAGCATTCAGATTAGATAATGGCTGTGAATTTAGCCCAAAATTATTTCAGGAATTTTGTAAGAAAAAGGGTATTCGCTTAAAAGATACAATAGCCTATTCACCGCAAAGTAATGGAAAGGCGGAGAGATTAAATGGGACCTTATTAAATATGATTAAAACAAAAATACTTGAGTCAAGGATTCCAAAATATTTCTGGGGAGAAGCACATAAATGTTCTGCATACGAACTAAATAGGAGACCAACAGCAGCATTGCCAAGAAGAAAAACACCACCAGGAATATGGAACCGGCGAAATGATCTAAATAAACTTAGAATCTTTGGATGCCGAGCATGGTACACTATCTTACCAAAAGGCAACAAGCTAGACCCAAAAGCAGGAAAAGCCGTGATGGTGGGCTATACAGGAGGAGGATACAGATTGTGGCTACCTGATAAACAAATAGTCATAAAGTCGCGAGATGTAAGGTTTGATGAAAGTACATTATATAAGACGTGCATAGAAAATTCCAAAGAAGAATCTGTGAGTAAACCGACGCAGGCAGTTTTGCAAGAGGAAGAAAACAAGAATGTGAGTGATGATGAAGAAAGCATTCAAGAGCAGATAACAGACAGTGATGACGAACCTGATGAAAATGAACCTATCTTGCCTAAATTGGAGGAAACTAATTCAGGAAGAAAAACCTCGAGACCAAGGAAACTAGACGACAATGAGCTATATGTTGCCTATTGTCTGCTTACTTCAACAGAAGGAACACCAACTACATTTAATGAGGCTTATGAAAAAGAAGAATTGAGAGAAACAATAAATAATGAAATAAAATCGCATGAAACATTAAGAACATGGAGCCGACAGAGTTGCCAGAAGGAAGTAAAGCCATTGAAACAAAGTGGCTATTCAAGCTAAAAGACGATGATACAAAGAAGGCAAGATTAGTAGCTAAAGGATTCCAAGTACCATTTAGTGGTGAAGAATTCAATTATGCTTCAGTGTACAGGCTACCACAATAAGAACTTTAATATCAGTGTCTATTCAAAAGGACTGGAAGATACAGCAAATCGACGTTCCAACAGCATTCTCAAATGGTACAATAGATAAGGACATACATATAAAGAAACCAGAGGGCCTAGATACAGAAACAAAATACTTCAAGTTAAATCGATTATTGTATGGTTTGAGAAATGCGCCTAAATGTTGGAACACTAAATTTAATAGAACTTTAAAAGATCTGAGTATGACTATTGTCTGTACTCTAAAGATAATGTTCATCTTGTTGTATTTGTTGACGATGCCCTAATAACAGGACCTGAAGATCAAACAGGAAACTTGATGAAACATCTCTATGAAATATTTAAAATTAGAAAGATAACGAAGTTAAATGATTTCTCCGAGTGGAAATGGAGAAGACAACCGATGGACTGAAGATACACCAAAAAGGCATCATTCAAAGATTGTTAAATGAATTCAACATGCAAGACAGTAAACCAATAACTACACCAATGGAAGTCAACTGTCATGTTAATGAAAGTGAAAAAGTTATTAAAGATGTACCGTTTAGAAGATTTGTATGCAGCCTCATGTATATATCTTTGGTTACAAGACCGGATATTGCATACAGTGTTTCGTATTTAAGTAGATTTTTAGATAGACAAACAAAAGGAGCATGGAAAGGTGCAGAAAGGGTACTACGATACCTCAGTGGTACAAAGGGCCATGGATTGTTATATAGTAAGGGCAACAGTGGATTACAAGGTATGAGCGACGCAGATTGGGGAGGTGATCACACAACAAGGAAGAGTGTTAGTGATTTTATAGCATTTCATAACAGTAACCCAGTGGCGTGGCATTCTCGGAAACAGAACTGTGTAGCGTTGAGTTCAATGGAAGCGTAATACATATCTGCAGGTTTAGGAGCACAAGAATTATTGACTCTCAAAGGACTTCTAAGAGACTTAAATGAAAGTAAAGAGGTGATGTTATTTTTTGATAACCAGAGTGCTATTTCCATGATCAAAAATTTTGAAAACTCCAAAAGAAGCAAACACATTGATATAAAATATCATTTTATATAGGAACTTTGTTTAAAGAAGGAACTAGTAATTAAATATTTTTGTTCATCTGAGAATTGTGCTGATTTATTCACTAAGTCATTAAGTAAAATTACATTCACACAATTCAAAGAAAAAATATTTCAAAGAGAATTGTCTAAAGTAGGAAATTGATTGTTACCTTTGTTTATTATATAATTGTGCAAAGTTCAATTTTCACAATGTAGAAATAGAAATAGAATAGTTATAACTTCTGTAATTTTTGTTTACATCTTAATTAGATTAAGTTATTTAGTACATTTAAATTGAAGGGGAGTGTTAAATATATGACTTGTCTCGATACAAGAGCCAATATAGAAAAGAGGAAGAAGAGGGCGCGGAAACTTGTATCAAGTCGGTAGAAAATACCAGGGTTAAAATAAATCTTTACCTTTTGTTCCAAGGCCATAAGTGGTGTATTAATCCCCTCCCGTCCCGAATCATAAGTGATTCGTAAAAAAACTTGGAACATTTTTTTTTTCGTGGCACGTATTTGGTTCACTTTAGGTTGACCGTATTGCAGTAATGCGTACCGGGGAACTCTTTGAGATTGTTAACTAAAAGCTAATAAATACAGATGTATTTTTTAAAAAGTTTTTTTCGAGAAGCGAAAAACATAAGACATCTCTGTCTAGATTGAGATCGAACTGGGAAGGTGTTTATGAAAATCATACAAATGAAGCTTCAAGGAGCTCGCGAGGAGACTAACTGAGAAGAGCAGGCCGTATTTAAAACCAATCGGGAATGTGAAAAGATATTCGGGTTACGCCTGCTGATAGAGGACGAGAGGTACTAGAGGCGGAAAGCATGCTATAGCCATTTTTATATAGTTATTACTATAATTGCTTACGGACTACGCAACCATTATAATTCGCTGGATAATCGCCTTTTCAATTGGCATATTTAACTTTATTGTTACGAACTTTATGGGTGAAGTCCATAGTACCATGTTTTCGTGGACATTTTACGTATTTAACACATTGCGATATTATTTTTTTGTATGTTATGGTTCATATTTAATGATCTTATATTTCAATTTTATGTTTTCAACTGTATATACTGGCTATCACTTTGGTGAGCTTGAAAGCTGAACAGGAAGAAAAGATCAATGTATTGACAACTGATGGATCGCATGCTATTGTAAATCTCAATGGAATCCAATTAAAGGAAGTGCAGTTTACGTTTTTGGGATCCGTAATACAGAAGAAAGAGGCATCTACCGCCGAAGTAAAAAAGCCGAATCAACCAAGCGATATGTGCTTCTGCTTTTCTAAGATGATGGGTGGAAGAGAGGAAATATTACAATCAATACTAAAATCCATCTCTTTCAAACCCTTATCTATCAATTGTTCTATATGGCTCCGAGACTTGGACACTGGTACACTCTGATGTCTGTAAGCTGGAGGCAAATTCATAGACGTAGATTGCAATAGTTTGCCGAATGAAAAAAACAACACCGAAAAAGACATGGACCAAAATCACAAAAAGTGATCTGAAAAATAGGAGGTCATTGTCAACTGTGGTAGAATTTAGTGAATAATATTCGTAAGTCCTGCGGCACTAACAGTAATGTATTGGTTGAGAAGTATCGGTTATGTATTGATGATGATGGTGCAGCATTGTGCAGGTGACTGGATCGATACAGGGGCTGGGTTAGCATTTTAACTTGTTTTTTAATACAGAAGACTCTTATTAAAGTGAAGTAATTAAAATCAACTATAGTTCCATTATTTTCACTCACAGACTATTGCACTAGTTTTAACCGAAACATACTATTCTTAGGAGGTACACAAAAAGTAATGAAAACTGTAATGGTGTTTGTATCGAGTCACATAAGCATGTATTAACTTTACTTTAGGTCCACTGTAATAAGGTGAAGAATCCGTCGTACATGTTATGCATTTTTAAACCATAAGCAACGTTTAATTATCATAATAAAAAACAGTTTTTTAAAAAGGATTTCGTTCTAGAGCTTGGAGCGCATTTTTCTTTTTTGAGTTTGGAAAACAAACGTCTCCATCCTAGTAAGGTTGGAAATGAACTTTCAATAAATATAACATAGTCAATAACATCAGGCATATAACTTCATTTTAAAGAATTGATGTTACTGTGTTTAAAATCGCAACTGATACATTTGTAGTCAACTTCATAATGAAGTATCACTAACAGGATTCATTTTTCCATATGCCATTTCGTCAAAGTGTAAGCAAAAATATTTTTCAGTGCATTAAAAAGATCTGAATTTGTACTCAGTAAATCGGGTGTGCAGGAAGTTATTCACTCTGTTTACTAAGTTTAATTTGAAGAAAAGGACGGCTGAAGCTCTCTATGCGTATTGTCCACACCTTACTACTTCTGATTATTACCGACATGCCGTGATCTGTCTGAACAAAGCTTCACTTCTTATGAAGATACAAAAAAAGTGTTGATTCCTGGATAATTCCATTAACTCCAATTCTTTCGAGATGGAATCCTTAAAATGCCTGAAAGATGGGAAAAAATAGCGGCTGTCGATAGATATATTGAATAAAATACTTTTTAAAGGGTAGTATTATTTTAGGTTCTAATTAGAGTAACTTTACAATATATTTCCAAATAGTTTGTATTCATAACAACGAATTAACAAAAATTTACACAAATAATGTTACAAAGTTAAAACCTCCTCTGACTATTGATTAACTCAGATTCTACATTACTTTTCTGCTTAACATATCTTAACAGTCGAAAAACCGACGATGGTGCGACTCCTGGAATCCTGCTAGCAGCTGCTATCTAAAATACAGAGAAAATCGTAAAAATTTTATTAATTCCTTTATAATATATATATATATATATATATATATATATATATATATATATATATATATATATATTGTAATATTAAAATTATAATATTAAAAGTAAAATGGGCTCTTTGATAGATCAAGCTAAATTGAACTTAATTCGCGTAACATCAATGAGACTAGAGAAAAATGAACCAGATGCCCTATACGATTGGCTCGTTCTGTTAATGCAGGTTTCAATAATCTACATCAGATTGTATTTATTATTTAATAAATTTTTGGTTTTTGATAATTTGGTGAATTTGATGAAATTCATAACAAATTCAAAACACTAAATTTTTGTTGCACAGAGAAAGCAAAAATCATAGATAAATGAAAGCCATAGAGGACAAAATAAAGATGAGCAAGGGCGAGATCGAAGACTTAGAAGAATAATAAATTTTATTTAAAAGTTCAGATAAAGAAATTATTCTTTTAATCAGCCTGATGTACTTGTTTTTGTAATATATATTTTAGGTGAGAAATGTGGATAAAAAATAAGGACTACATAAATGAATACATATATGAAGTAATGAAAATATGCAGGAGTTAAAATTAAACTAACTACATAATTTGTAGATAGAACAATAGAGGAAATTATAAATTATAAGTAGATTTGTAACATTTCAAAGCATTGATAAATATTAAGGTGTTTAATGATTAATGCAATAAGATATGTAACTATATTATTTTAATTATTTATTTTATAGACCTAAGTTTTGGAAGATTAATAGCTTATATATCAATATCAAGAATTTTTTAAAAATACATTTCCAAATTGTAAAAAATAAATTACTTAATTGTGTTCGTTATCCTAAAGTCAAATATCAATTTTAAAATTGTTTTATTAATATATTTTCTGTTTTAACATACAAAGATGTATTACTTCATTTATTATTCCATACTTATGTTCACAACATGAAAGTAAAGAAAGATCATGTATACTTATATTTGATGCTCTAAAGTTCTAGTATAAGTCTTCTATAATGTTGAGGGGCGTAGTAATTTACATTTATTAATACTTTGTTAATTATTTAAAGTTAATGGAAATTATATTCAATTAAATGCTATTTAAAAATTATAGTGAGTTTTAGTTCTTTAGATAGCTTGCATATATTTTAATAAACAGACATTTATTATTTTAATTAATGTTATGTATCAAATACATTTCTGATCTTATATTGAAAATAATGTGAAAACAAGTTTTAGTAACATATCATTTTCAAATTAGTCCTTTTACTGTACTATGAGAAAAACATTATTTAATACATTGTTGTCGAATTTCCACAGGGCAATCACTAGTTCCATCAATTGTCGTAAAATATGGATAATTGTAATCGCATTGCGATTAATTGTTCTTCAAAGAGAAATAATATTCTTAGCGAAATTTCCTTCTTAGCGAAGTACGAACATGTAAACAATAAAAATGTTAACATAACCAAACTAAAAGATATTTTATTTAAGACACAACTTGTTCACTTCCCTGTAGTCTACACTAATGTATCCATCCTGAAAAAAAATATAAACATTATGAAAAACCTTTTGATTATTCATAATAAACCTTTTAAACTGGCACTTCATTTTAAAGGTTTAGTGTGTTTTGGAACTTAATTTTAAAAGTTTATTAAAAGTATCGCTACTTTTTAAAATATACAGAGAATACCGTTATTTTTTGTGTCTCCAAAAAAAAATATCGATATTTTTTTGCCCGATATATAGATATATCAATGTTTTTTTCATAATATCGAAATCGATATATCGATATTGTTCTCGGCGGCCGTTACCCCTAATCCATCCGGCCTCACAGATATTTGCGGATTTAGCCCTTTTATGAGATACAGTATGGGTATCATTATACGGTATGAGTTAATTTACAGTGAAGTATTGGTATGGTAATAATTGGAAATATTGTTATTGTCTGTTTTATTTTCAATGTGTTAGTGATATTAGTGTAATTTCGTTGACATTCCGGTTAATTTTAACTTATAAAGTTACTTATATATGTTTGGTAATTGATTGGCGACCCCCATATGCATATATTGTACGCTAGTTTAGTTGTCTATAGATATATAGATATTCTAAATGCTTGCCTGATCGGGATGAGTATCTCGCCAATCTGGTTTTGATTATTGTATTGATAGATTGATATTGGCTATTCGTTAATATTAAAAAAAATCTAATGCTTCGTGGAAGGTTCTTGCGGAAAGAATAATTAACAAAATTGCGCAGAAGATTGGAAAACAACATAGAAATGTTGGACTTAATCCTCATCTAACAGTATTCAATTATAACGTAGCCAACGATTACAGTTGCGGTTTGGAGATGTATGATGCTATTAACAGGTGATTTTAAATAAACATTGTCGGTTCAATATTTCAAAATTTTCAGATTCAAAATAAGATAGCTGGCGAATTGATGACATACAAATCAGGTGATTCCATTACTAACCGAGATGGTATTGTTACATATCAAATGGAATTTTTAAATCCACTAGAATTGTCCGGATTACCACCGCATAATCTGCATTTAAAAGTAGGATCGGTAATCATTATGTTGTGGAACATAACCCAGCTACTTCTTTGCAATAGCACCCGGCTTATGGCGAAAAAATCAATGAAGAACGCCATGGAAACCACAATATCCAAAGAGAAATACAAAGGCGAAATCGTTTTGATCCCAAGTATCCTTATGATTCTGAATTACATGCAATTCATTTTAAACGGTTACAATTTCCAGCGTGGCTTGCAGCTGCCATTTCGATAAATAAATCTCAAGGAGAATCGTTAAGTGCTTTTGACGCCACATTTCAGAATTCATATTTCTCACGTGGCTTGTTCCTATGTCGGAAAACTATCAACATTTATTTTTTTACGGACAAGAAAATAAAACAACAATAGTAGTATACAACAAAGTGTATCAATAAGCACTACAATAAACACAACATTTTTGAAATATTTTTTAATTCCCTATTCCAGTTCAAAAAGAACACTCATAGCTCAGATAGGATAACGTCTATCGGATGAACCAGTAAAATAGAATTGAACGAAAAATTCAAGAATGGCTGGATAAATTCGGCTAGTTTGTAGATATCCAAAATCTATTGAAGAATATACTTATGAAAAGTTAAATTATAAAAATTGCATGGAAAAACGTAAAAACCATTCTTTTGCTTATTAAAAGTGTTATAATCTCAACGTTAAAACTAATATAAACTACTTAAATGACTTTCCCCAATCAAGGTAAGCAATACTGGCAATTTAAATCTATTCCGAACACAAATAAAGGGAGTAGCCACTACCCAAGTACAGTTCAAAGCTATATCAAATAATTGTATTAACGATACTGTTACAAACGAAATAGATTATTGAAATATAAACAAACAGCATTCAGGTGAAACAAAATAAGGAGATGACGGATAACAAGTAAAAAACAGCAAATTTAAATTATGAAAAATATATCAATACCATTTCACTGTTTTATGTATATGTACCACAAAATGAAAACATCAAAAACATTATTGCAGGAACAATTTAGTAGGCTGTAAGTGTTGCGATGCAATTATACAATAGTTATATATATTTATGGAAATCGATTAAATTTAAGTTTGAGAAAATGTCGCATATGCCTCGTTATCGAGTGTTTCGGACAATGGGGTTTCAAGTACCGAGGTTAGACGAAGCGAGTCAGAAGTTGGATCTGATAGAGGACTTCTTATGGCGCCTATAACCACATCAAGAAGGTCCGAGATTGTGGAAATTTTAGAGTCCGAAATGCACGTGTTCTATCGGCGTGAGAAGTTCCTAGCTGGAAGAATCTTTCCCACCCCGATATTTAGAACGAATCGAGGTATAGAAAAGGGATTCTTGAACCAGCCTTCTCAACCACCACCAAGAACCCGAGGGAGGCGCCTCAGCGATAAACCACGGTGCATCGACAACAAGAATGAGAATTTGTAAGAAAATGTAATGAATACAAGAGTTGACAAAAAAGAACTGGTGAAAGAATTGAACCAAAACCAGAAGCAGTAAAATCTGAAGAGACAAAAATATTATCAGAATCAGAATGAAGCAACAATAGTAGAAAACAATAGTAGAATTCGTATCGTATTTATAATAATCAGTTGTATCCGATGATTCAGTATTATCCAAAACCAGTATTGATTTAACATCTTTAAATTTATATATTTTTTATATTGTTAAATTAAATCAACAACTCATCTTTGCGCATTAGTTTACGCAAAGAAGAGAGAGAATAATCTGCATTTTATTTACAATATTGTTTTCTCTCCAAAAAACTCAACAAAGATAATAATAATATAAGAAAAATAATAATATCCCCCCACTACAAACAGCTTGAGCATATTAACATTTCTGCAGTAAGGAACCTAGATGTGTGAAGTGTGATGTAATTATAAAACAAAACAAACATCATTCCCAACAAGACGAGATTATAAAAGCAGAAATAGAAGTTACGATAATTAACATTGAAAAGAATGGCGGTGAAATAAATACTGGCGCTATAAACTGTCCACCAAGACAAAATTAAACAAATCAACTGTGAGACTTATTTTTAAAAACTAGATCCAATGTTTATTGTTAAATGAGATTTTGGTAAAGGAAATGAATTACTCACAGCATTAACGTTACAAATTGTAATTACGATTCAATGCCCAAAATCACTTACTGGCCCAGTGACAATAACAAACTGTCAGACCTACTTGATTGTTGCTCCTCGAAAGGCAATCTCAACAAATCAAATTAAAATCGAGAACTTGTGAGAACTAACATCTAATCACACTCCAGTATTACTAAGATGGGGCGCAAAAATAGCCTCATCTTATTAACAAATTTACTGCTAGGTTCAGACTAATAATATAGGAACAAATGAGTTTAAATGAAAGACTAAAAATATATCAAAATATTTAAATCTTGAGTAATAAACCGGAAATATAAATGAAGAAATTCGGTCAGCTGTAAAATAAGTTACCTCCTCGAAATTAGAGAATTGATTGAAGAAAAGAATTGAAAAGAAAGACGACAAGCTAGAAGAGTATGGTACAGAACCAGAAATGGTAATTAGTAATCATTAATTAATATTCAGTAGATCAGTAGAGTAAACTCTACCAATTGAACCAAGAAATAGCGTGTAAAGTTAAATGCAATCCAATTTACTCATGTCAATTTCACTAGCAACGACAGGTCAAATGGAAACAGCATGTTAAAATAGGGCAGACATTTGTATACAGCCCACAAAGAAGCTAAAAACACCTACAGTCACTCAGGAAATTAAACGGTTTGGGAACAAACATAAAATGGTTGAATTGCACTGATGATTAGCGTTTCCATTTCTATCCATAAAATAAAAAGTTTTTAAAAGTGTTTTAAAATAAAATAAAAGTTTTTTAACCCTTACACGTTCATATCTCATGTCTGTATAGTATTAACTATATAAGTTTGTATTTGAGGTTACAGGCTTATACTTAATAACAAGACTTATATAATGGAAACTATTCGTAATATGTGTAACCTGTGCGTTTAAAATATAGAAATACAATTGATTAGTAATAAAACATTATTGACTACTTACTGTTTGGGGCTGCACAGCTAACAATTTCTCCCTTTCTTCGTGGCTTAAGCTCAAATAGTCAGAATTGTAATTTAAATCCTTGGGAATTACTAAAGCTTCATTCTGCCGCAACTGTAAAAGGGTCAAAAAGAAAATTTAGCAAAATAAATCTAATATAAAGAAATAATTCTTAATATCACTAATATTAATGTTACTTATATATGAACTAAATCATCAGAATATGAGTGATGGTAAGTCAATAGTTTTGATAATTATAGCAATTAGAATAAAACAGATGTAGTTGTTAAAAATAAATTGATAAATTGGAGTTACTTAGATTATCAGTAGTTGTAAAATTTTAACACCCCTACCTACCTCTTTAATTTCTTCATATTGTTCAGAAGCAGCCAACTCGTAAAGCGATTCTATATGCAATCTATTTATAATAACTTTATCACTAGCAAGATGCGATAATGCTGGTTCAACTTGAGCTAGTTTATTGATCGTTATGGTATCATCACATAAATTCATCATCTCCCAGGCGCTAAAAAGTAATCCTATAATATATCATTTTTTCGTTTTAAAAAGCTTTTATTGAGAAAAATTAATATAATTTTACAAATAAATAATTTTCTATGACTTCTTTCCATCCCATCTTCTTCCCATCTTTCTGTCAGCGTGGCGATATTAGGTCATATGAACGATGTTGGTTTGACAGCGAACTAATCATCGATTTGAACGAGTGGTAATCACAAGGCGCGACAGAGTTTTCTATTGGGACTGCAACAGGATGACAGATGCATTGCTGGTCTTTTTTATAACAATGTTTCGTTAAATTTGTTTAATTGAAGTGGGTTACATCGGCAGTAACAGTTTCATTCTGTCTTAACCGTTCGTAATACACGACACACTATACACACAGCAAGACTTTAAGGCCATGAATATTGTGCTTTGTCATAAATAACAATTTCAGTCAATTCGTTCGGTAATCATTTTCCTTCTTTTTGGATCTTTCCCATCGCACGCACGATTTCGTCAAGTGTGAAAATTGACTCATTCGCTACTAAGCTGTCTAAGCTTTCCATGATTACCCTCTGTATACACTGAATAACTCAGTTGTTCATTTCATGAGTTTAAAATACATGCAAGCTCCGAATCACTAGTGTTGGGTTTACAAACGTGAACGTATAGTAAATAAAATTTAAACATTTTTATCCTTATTAAGAACCTTACCTTTTCTCTGTAGGACATTTCGACAAATTCAAGTCAAGAGCCTTCCTCCACGTGTTAACAGGCTTTCTAATACTCTTTAAAACCTCCTTAGCACTCATCATTCTCTCTCTTACATTAGTCATGACATTATATCTTTCGTTTGATACACAACCTACTGAGTAACCTTTTGCAGTCAGTCTTTGATCTGCGTTATCGGGCCTTAAAGTTAATCTACAAATATTTGTGATTAAGCAACAATCATGCTGATAAAGTGAAACTTTTATTTAACCTAAATTCGGCTCGGCTAGTAAACATTCTATATGGTTCTGTAGTACCTAAGGTGGTCAAGTCATCTATCATGACACCGATGTAGGCCTCAGTTCTGCTTAAATTTAAAGGTGGTTTATTGAGGACCTGAATAAAAATAAGTTTTAATAAGTTAACGAACAATTATGTGCATGATAAGTAAGTGTTTCTCGCGTTGAAATATTTGAAATATTGAACCGAAGAATTCGTGGCGTTTTTCCGGATAGCTGACGCTAGTTACAGAGAATTTCTAGCAAATATAAAGTATTATTCTTAATGATCGATCGCTCATTGTTAATGTTTAAGCTAAGATAGGAAAATAGGAAAAGAAACATATCTTAAACATAACATAAAGCTTCAAAAGAGAAATACGGGAAGTTAAAAACAAATCTATAAAAAAACATCGACATTTGGAAGTCCACCAAAAGCAGTAAAAAAAGGAGAGACATTCGCTGGCTATTTAGAAACAACCTTCAAACTCAATGAAAGTGAATTTGAATCGACCTATGGGGATATGATTTAATAGCCAAACAAAAGCGGTAAAATCTATGCAATTAGCAATTATAAAATTTGCCAATATGATTGATACAACAGCCGGACTAAAATATGGTTCACAGACGTTTGGAATTTGGCAGAAGTTATGATGATGAAATTATTAAAGGTCATAAAGCCTATTTACTATTATATCTCTTACCTTAGCTGCAGCATTAATTCCTGCAATAATTCCCTGACCGGCAGCTTCCTCATACCCAGTAGTACCATTAATTTGGCCTGCCAAAAAAAGGCCATTAACTTTCTTCACTTCTAAAGTTGGATATAATTCCCGAGGATCGATAAAATCGTATTCAACTCCATAACCAGGTCTCAATATAGTAGCATTTTCCAGTGCAGGTATAGAATGAATTAATTGTTCTTGTAAATCTTCTGGTAAAGTACAAGACAAACCTGAAGAACAAATAATAAAGAATTTTCCACTAATAAAGAAGAAATAAATACTTTAATTTCTACCAACCATTAGGATATATAACATCACTATTTAATCCTTCAGGTTCTAACCAAACTTGGTGCTGTCTCCCACTAAAACGAAGTACTTTTGATTCAATACTTGGACAATACCTTGGACCAGTTACTTCTTCAAATACATGGCGATTTAAATGTAAATTTTTCTTAACAATGTCTTCAATTTTTAAGCTCGTTCTTGTAATGTAACACGGTAGCTGATCTTTAGGCTGCGGATTAAGGAATTTATTATAACGACAGTTTAGTGTACCAAATATACCTACATACGTTAATCCAAACGGAGTCATTCATAAATGAAAAAGGCAAAGGACAACGATCACCTCTCTGTATCTCACAACGATCAAAATCTATTGTGTTGGCTTTCAGTCTAGGAGGTGTTCCAGTTTTCAATCGACCCAATTTTAAATTTAAAGATTCCAGAGTATTAGCAAGTCCTGAAATAATATTTTAATTATAAACATTAAGGAAGACGTGAATTTTCCTACAATTTTTAACACTTTAATTAACATTTTAACAAGGCAACATTTACAAATATTGATAAAATAAAATAAATTAAGAATTTTAATCAAAGCTATTCACCAATGGCAGGCGCATCTCCAATTCTACCAGCTGGGTACACTTTCAGACCTATGTTAATCCTCCCTCTAAGAAAGGTACCTGTTGTAATTATAACACAATCAGCATTTATTTTTGTACCATCACCTAAAATATTCAGTCATAATTAATATAAAAATATATTTACAACAAAAAATGTATGGAACAAAACAGAATCTCTATCATGTAATAAATTTTGCTTAAACTAAACATAATCAAATACAAATTTAGTTTATAATCTGTTTATTTTTGGTTTTTTTTTTATAGAACAGTTCTATAAGACATCTCAAAGAGGTACAACAAAACAGACTATATATTTTATATGTATGTGTATCAAAATGTAATGTAGAAATTTGTTAGTTTATTCTTACAATATATTTAATTCAAAATTAACCTAAATTGTTAACTTACTTAAAATAACTCCTTTACAATCAACACCTGCAGCAATTTCATTGGGATTGTTTTCTATAATCAAATCTTCAACTGGACTAAAAAGCATACTTAAGTTATTAGTGTTTTCAAGTAGTTCTTGTTGCATGTTCTTCTTGTATAATTTTCTGTCAATTTGAGCCCGATAACCCCAAACAGCAGGCCCTTTACTCCTATTTAAAACCTAAAAATATATATAAAAAATGAGTGTTTTGTTTTTGGAAGATGGTAGTATATATTTCAAATATTATTGGGGTTGCTAAAGGAACTGTGCCATGAAAATATAACTAACCTTGTACTGTATACCTGATAAGTCGCAAATTCTACCGCATACACCATCTAAAGCATCAATTTCCCTCATTAAATGACCTTTGCCAATACCTCCAAACGATGGATTACAAGACATTTCTCCTAAAATTGATTCAATAATATTTTATTAAACATAGTGTAAAATTATGTTACCAATAGTTTCTTTCTTATGTGTTATTAGTAATGTGTTGACACCCATTCTAGCTGCAGCAGCACAAGCCTCGCTACCCGCATGTCCACCACCGATTACTATTACCTTATAATTTACATCTTTAGTATAATAACTTAATTTTCTTAATAAATATCTACGTGGGTTATATTTAATCATTGATATTTTATTTAAAACTATCATGGCTGATTTAAACACCAAATTTTAATTTCAATAAATTAAATGCCTTCGGAACGATGTAACCTAACCTATAAAACAAAACACAAATAGTTAGTATAGCGTTGGAAACTATCGAATAAAAACTGTTGATAGTCCTAAACCATTCGAAATAGTCGATACTCGATAGTTAAAAGAGCAGACCAGCGAAAATATAATAGTAATTACTATTTTGGTTCCGTGCTCGCTTCCAACGTTTTTCCCAGCGTTGGGAACTATCGATTGAAAATAGCCGAAAGAGTCGATGTCGCAAAATATTCGAACATGCATTATCTGTGACATTGTGAAAAAAATAATATTATATGATCATAATGATTCCAAATATATTTAATTTAATTTTAAAATTTGGAAAATAACAATAACAACATAATAAAAGTAATAGGTTTATTTCTATTTAATTCCAACATTTGCATACTTTTTTTTTTTCAAGCGTGACATAAGTGATACAGAGATGTGTAGTCTATTCAAAACTGCAGGGACCCAACGTGATCTAAATTGATGACAATGGAGCATCAACTTTGAGTTAGTCAACTAGCGGATAAAAACGACGAAAGTATGGAAGCACCATTGAACCTCTGTCATTCGAGTGCAAAATGACGTCAGGCCGACTGCAACGCTGCCGATATGTTAAATTAGTATTTACATATAGGGAAAATGTATATGAGCGTTGGTATAGTGGAGAATTCACACATTTTCCGCCAGCTGCATATTGAGATTTTGCCGTTCATCTGAAGCCTGCAATCTGCAACCTAATTCACAATCATATTAAATACTTTTTTTTGTTAATTAGATTTCGCAAATATTAAAATATCCCAATATTAAATAAAATATAGTTTTGCATAGTAGTAAGATTTGTATGAAATGTTTGAGTCTCGTTTTATCCATATTTCCGCATTCCAAGATTTACATTTTCTTCAGTTTTATTGGGCGCTTCAGTTTTATTTGGATTATTTATTATATTTGACTATCAAAAAATTCGGTTTTGTTCAACCAACCACAAAAAAGAACATAAATGAATAAATTGAACTAAAATGTATCAAGGAAAATAATTTAAATTTGCATACAATAGATTCTCTGATAACAACTACTGTGTGATTGTAACTAAAATAATAATGCTAAAAATAGTTTATTAACATGTTTCTTTGTATTTCAAGATTTTGATCATTTCTGGTCTGTGATCGGTGGCAAATTAAAATTTTACTCCAAAAAGATAAGGTCTAAAATGATTTACTGTTATAAACAATTCACGATGATCCTATTTCGGTTATTGAGTAATTTATTTCCGCGTTTGTTAATATTTGAGAAGCTTTCGGTCATTCTATTTTATCATTATCCCTCAAGTCGCAAAAAACTACACAAGTTACAAAATTTGAAACATCTGTTGTTAATATGAATTATTTATCAAAGTTAGCATACATTAAAATACTATCAGAGGTTTCACAATTTCATGGATTTTTAATAAAATCTATAATACTCAAAAAGAACTATAAATAATTTTATTTTAATTCATTTTCATTTCTTGGCTTACGAAATCTACCGTGGATTTCATTTTTTTAGTTGGTCAAGTATTTTTGGTACTACCCAAATTGAAGAATTCCATGACGATTACTATGATTATTTAATCGAATATCATTTGAAAGTGATTTCTATCTGTTTGTTTTTGGTCATAATAGTACCCTTATTTTTTGTAATTATGGGATTTTCTGAATTTGTGACATTTTATTTTACAACCTAAGGTTAAAGGTTCATCTTTATCTAAAATAATGCCAAAACTTTCTATACGTACATTTTAAATTTTATTTTGTAAATCAAAATTTACATATTTTGTTAAAAAGTTGTTTCACATAATTTGTTTCTTAGACCCTCTTTAACAATGAATGGATGAATATTTGGATGAGGATTGTCTTTGATTGAAAATAGTTGATAGCTTTCTTCTTTAATAAGTGTTGAGAATACAAAATCTAAAATACATTCATTATTCTAAGAAGATCTAAATCCAAAATACAATCAAAAGAGGATTTGTGAAAACATATTAAGATTTATGCTATGAGAGAGTGTAATATAAGTTGCGTTAATTCCAAATATATTAAAATTTTCTTTACTTAGTTTACAATAAAAAAGAAGAATTTAAAATACAGAGGCTCCCTAATTCACAAATAATTTTACATTTAAGGAATATAGCGATTGACTACTTATATGAAAGATTGTAATGCCGCCTGGGAATATTCATTTACCATAAAGTTTTTAGGGTAAAAATTTGATCTAGCTCTATTGCTATTTCCTCGAATTTATTTATTCAATTTCTTCATTTAAAAAATCGTTGATCCCCCAGGGGGCTGTGACTGCGAAGTGAAAATTAATGTTGACGCGTCGCGGCTATAGTACGGGTATGACGATCCCGGGGCCCTAGTTATGTGTCGGTAGGGAGTCGGAACCCCAGTACCGTTCGAGGTCGTGGGAGGTCGCGCAGGCCGCGCTCGACCGTTAGCCGTTGATTGCGCAGCACTCCCGGGAGGGGACCAGGCCGGGATGCAGGTAACAGCTACTAGCACCCAAGATAATGGTCTAACGAGGCCCAGGAAAGAGAATGATTTATAGAATAGGCATACGCAAGATGAATATGACAAATATATTATGATATTATCCGAGGGTGATCTACTGACAAGTTTATCGCCATTTATTATACATAGAGAATTACTGTCAGCGGTGGGAGAAGTACAGTTAGTTAAGAAGCTTAGAAATGGAACAATACTAGCTGCAGTGTCAAATTTTAGACAGTCAGACGGAGTGCTGAAACATAAGAAATTTGACAGTATACAGGTAACAGTTGCCCCACATAATACATTACATTTCTGCAAAGGAGTTATATTGAGTAGGGAGCTATCTGTGTGTACAGACGAAGAGATACTGGAGAATCTAGCATCACAGAGAGTAACATCGGTAAAGTGCATCGTCTCGAAGAGAAATGGAAAGATCGTTGCAACCAATAGCTACATCCTTACATTTAGAAAGGATCACATCCCTGAAAAAATTAAGGCAGGTTACCTAAGTCTGAAAGTTAGACAATGGATCCCAAACTCCATGAGGTCTTATCAATGCCAGAGATTCGGTCACATGTTCATGAATTGTACATATGATCCTATCTTTCTCTCTTGTGGGAAAGACACATATGGAAAAGTAGAATGTTCCCTACCGCCTCACTGTGTTAACTGTGGATAGGAGCACTCCCCAAAATACAGGGGATGTCTTGTATTCAAGGAGAAACTGTTAATATAGAGAATAAAAACTCATGAGAAGGTGTCATAATTCGTGGCTAGGAATTCAGCTAGACAGCAGTTGGGGAATACTCAAATGAATTTTGTCCATGCTGTAAAAAAACTTAAGTCACCACCGCGACTCAATGCAACATGGATAAACAAGAAAAGAAGGAAACATCCAGATCGACAACATCCACTTCCACACGGGAGGCTTCTTCAATTACCAAGAAAACCTCCAGTAAAAACATCTCGGTTTCTACAAGAGCTTACAGGCTGGGGTTGCTTCGGGTGGGGGGATCGATCCCTTTCCCGCTATCCTCCCACTCTCCATCCCCATTCATCCCGATCTCAGTCCCAGAGAAGGAGAGAAGCTCCTTCAAGTCTGCCCGATACGAGTAAAGAGAGGCAGACTGTTTCCGAACATTATTGGAATTCAACGCCTGGCTCCTCGTGCAGGTCATCACCACCAAGCAAGAGGAACAACAGTGGTCACTCTAAAGACCGTACCAAATTAAGCTCAAAGCATAGATCAGGCACTGATATGAAAATAGAAACATCTACATAATAATTAAAATGACCACAATAATGCAATAGAATATTAATGGCCTTAAAAGAAAACAGGAAAAGCTTCGTCTGGTCATGGGACTTTATAAGCCATCGATTATGCTCCTACAGGAAACTAACTTGTCACCTACAGACTCTTTTTAAGTGCGAGGCTATAAGAAAATAAGAAAAGACAGGATAAATAGTGCACGTTCATCTGGAGGCGTAGCTATTTTAATCTGCACAGAAATACACGAAGAAAAGATTAACATAATAACAGAACTTGAAGCAGTAGCTGTTAGAGCATATTTGTCTGGTAGAAATGTTTCACTGTGTAGTTTGTATCTGTCTTCCTTCGCGAGCACTGAAAAAACAAGTATAGAAGCTCTCGTCTAACAATTGCCAAATCCCAAACTCATCATGGGCTATCTCAATGCTTATGCGCCTGAGTAGGGCTCATCTAAATATAATCAAAGGGGTCTATGGATTGTTGAGGTCATTAATGACAATAATCTGTGCATTATGAATGACGAATCACCTACATTTGTATCTGCTTTATCGGGCACATTGTCACACTTGGACTTAAGCCTGTGCTCTTCCTCGCTGGCTGGACAGGCGAGATGGAAAACTGTGGCTGATATGCACGACAGCGACCACTTTCCTACCTTGGTTGAACTCACTGACACACCTGGCATATTACCTACAGCGACTGGACTTAATATTAGAGGTATTGATTGGGACCAATATAGATCGTTGATTGAAACCACCCCAATCACAAAAATATAGACACAATGGTAAAAGAATTCACCGATTCCATTATCAATGCAGTTAGAATATCTACTACTATTAACACCACAAAAATAAACAAATTACCGGTACCATGGTAGAATAGAGACCGTGCTAGGGTGATAAAGGATAGGAAAAGAGCCCTTAACAGATTGAAATTAAACCCAACATCCGAACTCTTTCAAAATTATAAAAGATTTAGAGGCAATTACCAGAAGAACTATTCGGCAAGCCATTTTAAGCTCTTGGAGAAAATTTACAAGTAGCCTTACCCCGCAAACCTCATCACATAATATATGGATGAAAGTAAAGGATACTAACTACTACTAACTATACTAAAAGACACCCCACAATCTAAAATACCAGTAATGGTTGATGGAAGTCGACGTATTGAAGACCCCTGTGAGATGATTGAAATATTTGCAGCACACTATCATTCCATATTGAACAAACATAAGGAGAAAAAGATGAACAGCTATGATGGGGTAAGCAAATATACATATGATTTTTTGAATTTTCCATTCACAATTGAAGAGCTTAATAAGGTCATGAGTAAGGACAGAAACACATCTTCCGGACTACATAAAGTTTGCTTCCCATTAATCAAAAACCTAACTTAATCGCAAAACTTCAATTTGCTTAATATCTACAATGAAGTTTGGATGAGGGGACATTTGCCTTTGTCGTTATTAGTCCCTATATATAAGCCAGGTAAACCACGGCATTCAGTACCCAGCTACAGGCCTATCGCGTTAACCAGTCACCTATGTAAAGTACTTGAACGCATGGTCTGTCATAGGTTGATATATGTGATTGAAAAGCAGATACTACTAAATAATCGTCAGAAAGGCTATAGATTATCATTATATATAGGCTATCATTAGAGGATACTCTACACTCATCACTTACACTTGATCGGGCTTCAGGAGGACCTTTGTGAGGCCTTTAATATGGGACATCATGCGACTGCAGTCTTTCTTGACTTAGAAAAGGCCTTTGACTCCATCAATATTGATAGCATCCTGGAACAACTATCTAACTGGGAAATAGAGGACAGAATGTCCGACTTCATTGCATCCTTCTTGACTAACAGAAGCTTCCGGGTCAGGGTTAATGGAGTAATATCTACAATATATCACCAAACGAACGGTGTACTTCAGGGCTCCTGTATTAGCACATTACTATTCATAATTGCTATGAACTCCATTAACGAAGTCATTCCCACTTATGTTGATATAATATATGCAGATGATGGAATCTATGCTGATGATGTGGTTATCTACCACAAACATACTAACCATAAGCGCAGCCAATCCCTATTACAGATTTCCTCGATAAACTGCCTACGTAGGCCGGACGGAATGGGTTGAAGTTCTCAGCAGAGAAGACCGTGAGTGTTCACTTTTGTAGACGGAGAAACTGTTCGCGAGCTCAAGCTCAAATGGCTCCCACACATAAATTATCTCAAGAATAAATGTTTAGCAGACATAGGTCTACTGAATACCCTTTCCAAGATCAATTGGGGAGCACACAGAACATCGTTGAGCAATATATATCAAGCGCTGATAAGAAGCAAATGGGATTATGGAAACCAGTGTTATATTACCGCGCCACCTTCATACGTGAAGAAATTGGATCCCATACAAAACCCCGCTATGAGAATCATACTGGGAACATTATGCACTAGTCCGGTCGAAAGTTTGCAGTGCGAGGCAGAAATATCATCACTCGAGTCACGGCGAGAGCTCCTGATACTAAACTATGCAACCTCCCTCAAATTCCGTCCAGAGTTGGACCAATTCAATACCTTTTTCCGACCTAAGACAAACTGGACCAATATAAGGAAGAGACCAAGCCCCTCATTAATCTTCCAGAGGATATGTAAACGATTAATGATTGTGATACCAGATGCAAAATATAGAATCACTAATATACCAACATAGCATTTCTCAAGAATACACAGAGATCTCTCTATGAAGGTTTTGAATAAGGAAACAAATAGTCCTCCTACAATAAAAAGCTTCTTTAGACAGATAATTGAAGGGAACAATTCAATACCTTTTTCCGACATAAGAAAAACTGGACCAATATAAGGAAGAGGTACTTAAGCCCCTCATTAAGCTTCCAGAGGATATGTAAACGATTATTGATTGTGATCCCAGATGCAAAATGTAGAATCACTAATATACCACCATAGCAGTTCTCAAGAATACACATAGACCTCTCTATGAAGGTTCTGAATAAGGAAACAAATAGTCCTCCTACAATAAAAAGGTTCTTTAGACAAATAATTGAAGGGAACAATTCAAATCATTTTATAATTTACACGGATGGCTCAAAACGTGAGAACTTTGTGGGTGTTGCTTGTTCGTCTAGTCTACTCGAGAGACACTTTTGGCTTCCATCATTGACTAGCATTTCCACCGTGGAGCTGCTGGCTATATATACGGCCCTATCTGCCTTGGAAGAATCACTTATCAGTGAATCCATACTAGTAGTATCGACTTCTATGAGTTCCCTAGAGAGTTTAAGATCGGCAAGGACAGTCCACCCTCTGGTTACATACATCAGGGAGATAATGACAAAGTTACAATTTATGGGTGTAAGAATAACATACTTCTGGGTCCCCTCCCATAAAGGAATATCGGGAAATGAAAGAGCCGACCATCTGGCAAGTAGGGAAGATGAGTCGATCAAGTTAAACGAACTGTTTAACAGAAAAAATGCCAAAGTCTAAATGTAGGGCCTAAATAGGCAATTGACCGAATTAGAATGAGACCTTCTCATAAACAACAATAAAATATGGGAAGTCAAGAAGATCTTATATCAATCTATAGAGGATAGGAGAGATCAGTAGACACAAGTCAAGCGTCCTCGCGCGACTGCGAATGGGGCACTGTAGATTGACACATGGATATATTTTGAAGGGAACAATAAGAGGTATTTTAAATTCAAAACCTTTCATTTCAAACTTTCAATCTTTCATTTCAAATCAGTATAAGAAAGTCGCAACAGACGATCGAAATATTTATACAGTCGACGGCTTATAGCTTGGAAACAATAAGAGGTAATTTAAATTCAAAACCTTTCATTTCAAACTTTCAATCTTTCATTTCAAATCAGTATAAGAAAGTCGCAACAGACGATCGAAATATTTATACAGTCGACGGCTTATAGCTTGGAAACAATAAGAGGTAATTTAAATTCAAAAACCTTTTCGTAATAAGCATGCCGAAAGGTACATATTGTGAGAAATTGAATTAAATCTTCAGTTCAAAACGACAATTTCAGTTTTGATCAGTGTAAGAAAGTCGAAACGGACGATCGAAATATTTATACATTCGACGGCTTAGAGCTTGGAAAAAATAAGAGGAAATTTAAATTCAAAAACCTTCTCGTAATAAGCATGCCGAAAGGTACATATTGTGAGAAATTGAATTAAATCTTCAGTTCAAAGCGACAATTTCAGTTTTGATCAATATAAGAAAGCCGCAACGGGCGACCGAAATATTCATACATTCGAAGGCTTATAGCTTGGAAACAATAAGAGGTAATTAAAATTCAAAAACCTTTTCGTAATCATCATGCCGAAAGGTACATATTGTGAGAAATTGAATTAAATCTTAAGTTCAAAACGACAATTCCAGTTTTGATCAATATAAGAAAGCCGCAACGGGCGACCGAAATATTTATACATTCGACGGCTTAGAGCTTGGAAAAAATAAGAGGAAATTTAAATTCAAAAACCTTCTCGTAATAAGCATGCCGAAAGGTACATATTGTGAGAAATTGAATTAAATCTTCAGTTCAAAACGACAGTTTCAGTTTTGATCAGTATAAGAAAGTTGCAACGGACGATCGAAATATTTATACATTCGACTTATTATAGCTTGGAAACAATAAGAGGTAATTTAAATTCAAAAACATTTTCGTAATAAGCATGCCGAAAGGTACATATTGTGAGAAATTGAATTAAATCCTCAGTTTAAAGCGACAATTTCAGTTTTTATCAGTATAAGAAAGTCGCGACGGACGATCGAAATATTTATACATTCGACTTCTTATAGCTTGGAAACAATAAGAGGTAATTTAAATTCAAAAACCTTTTCGTAATAATCATGCCGAAAGGTACATATTATGAGAAATTGAATTAAATCTTCAGTTCAAAACGGCAATTTTAGTTTTGATCAGTATAAAAAAGTCGCAACGGACCATCGAAATATTTATACAGTCGACGGCTTATTGTTTGGAAACAATAAGAGGTAATTTCAATTTAAAAACCTTTTCGTAATAGACATGCCGAAAGGTACATATTGTGAGAAATTGAATTAAATCTTCTGTTCAAAAGGACAATTTCAGTTTTGATCAGTATAAGGAAGTTGCAACGGACGGTCAAAATATTTATACATTCGACTTCTTATAGCTTGGAAACGATAAGAGGTAATTTAAATTCAAAAGCCTTTTGGTAATAAGCATGCCGAAAGGTACATATTGTGAGAAATTGAATTAAATCCTCAGTTCAAAGCGACACTTTCAGTTTTGATCAGTATAAGAATGTCGCAACGAACGATCGAAATATTTATACATTCGACGGCTTATAGCTTGGAAACAAAAACAGGTAATTTAAATTCAAAAACCTTTTCGTAGTAAGCGTACCGAAAATTACATATTGTGAGAAATAGAATTAATACTTCGGTTCAAAACGACAATTTCAGTTTTGATCAGTATAAGAAAGTCGCAATGGACAATCGAAATATTTATAAATCGGACGTCTTATAGCTTCGAAACAATAAGAGGTAATTTAAATTCAAAAACCATTTCGCAATCATCATGCCGAAAGTTATATATTGTGAGGAATTTAATTGAATCTTCAGATCAAAACGACAATTTCAGTTTTGATCAGTATAAGAAATTCGCAACGGACGAGCGAAATATTTATACATTCGACGGCTTATAGCTTGGAAACATTAATAGGTAATTTAAATTCAAAAACCTTTTCGTAATAAGCGTGCCGAAAGGTACATATTGTGAGAAATAGAATTAATACTTCAGTTCAAAACGACAATTTCAGTTTTGATCAGTATAAGTATGTCGCAACGGACGATTAAAATATTTATAAATTCGACGGCTTATAGCTTGGAAACAATAAGAGATAATTAAAATACAAAAGCAATTTCGTAATATGCATGCCGAAAGATACATATTGTGAGAAATTGAACTAAATCTTCAGTTCAAAACGGCAATTTTAGTTTTGATCAGTATAAAACGTCGCAACGGACGATCGAAATATTTATACATTCGACATCTTATAGCTTCGAAACAATAAGAGGTAATTTAAATTCAAAAAACTTTTCGTAATAAGCATGCCGAAAGGTACATATTATGAGAAATTGAATTAAATCTTCAGTTCAAAACGGCAATTTTAGCTTTGATCAGTATAAAAAGTCGCAACGGACGATCGAAATATTTATACAGTCGACGGCTTATTGTTTGAAAGCAATAAGAGGTAATTTAAATTCAAAAAACTTTTCGTAATAGACATGCCAAAAGGTACATATTGTGAGAAATTGAACTAAATCTTCAGTTCAAAACGACAATTTCAGTTGTGATCAGTATAAGAAAGTCGCAACGGACGATCGATATATTTATACATTCGACGGCTTATAGCTTGGAAACATTAAGAGGTAATTTAAATTCAAAAAAAATTTTCGTAATATGCATGCCGAAAGGTACATATTGTGAGAAATATAATTAATACTTCAGTTCAAAACGACAATTTCAGTTTTGATCAGTATAAGGATGTCGCAACGGACGATCGAAATATTTATACACTCGACGGCTTATAGCTCGGAAACCATAAGAGGTAATTTAAATTCAAAAACCTTTTCGTAATCATCATACCGAAATGTATATATTGTGAGGAATTGAATTGAATCTTCAGTTCAAAACGACAATTTCACTTTTGATCAGTATAAGAAAGTCGCAACGGACGATCGAAATATTTATACATTCGACGGCTTATAGCTTGGAAACATTAAGAGGTAATTTAAATTCAAAAACATTTTCGTAATAAGCGTGCCGAAAGGTACATATTGTGAGAAATATAATTAATACGTCAGTTCAAAACGACAATTTCAGTTTTGATCAGAATAAGAATGTCGCAACGGACGATCAAAATATTTATAAATTCGACGGCTTATAGCTTGGAAACAATAAGAGATAATTAATATTCAAAAACATTTTCATAATATGCATGCCGAAAGATACATATTGTGAGAAATTGAACTAAATCTTCAGTTCAAAACGACAATTTCAATTGTGATCAGTATAAGAAAGTCGCAAGGGACGATCGAATTACTTATACATTCGACGGCTTATTGCTTGGAAACAATAAGATTTAATTAAAATTCAAAAAACTTTTTGTAATAAGCATGCTGAAATGTACATATTGTGAGAAATTGAATTATATCTTCTGTTCAAAAGGACAATTTCAGTTTTGATCAGTATAAGGAAGTCGCAACGGACGGTCAAAATATTTATACATTCGACTTCTTATAGCTTCGAATCAATAAGAGGTAATTTAAATTCAAAAACCTTTTCGTAATAAGCATGCCGAAAGGTACATATTATGAGAAATTGAATTAAATCTTCAGTTCAAAACGGCAATTTTAGTTTTGATCAGTATAAAAAAGTCGCAACGGACGATCGAAATATTTATACAGTCGACGGCTTATTGTTTGAAAACAATAAGAGGTAATTTCAATTCAAAAACCTTTTCGTAATAGACATGCCGAAAGGTACATATTGTGAGAAATTGAATTAAATCTTCTGTTCAAAAGGACAATTTTAGTTTTGATCAGTATAAGGAAGTTGCAACGGACGGCCAAAATATTTATACATTCGACTTCTTATAGCTTGGAAACGATAAGAGGTAATTTAAATTCAAAAGCCTTTTTGTAATAAGCATGCCGAAAGGTACATATTATGAGAAATTGAATTAAATCCTCAGTTCAAAGCGACACTTTCAGTTTTGATCAGTATAAGAAAGTCGCAACGAACGATTGAAATATTTATACATTCGACGGCTTATAGCTTGGAAACAAAAACAGGTAATTTAAATTCAAAAACCTTTTCGTAGTAAGCGTACCGAAAGGTACATATTGTGAGAAATAGAATTAATACTTCGGTTCAAAACGACAATTTCAGTTTTGATCAGTATAACAAAGTCGCAATGGACAATCGAAATATTTATACACTCGACGGCTTATAGCTTGGAAACAATAAGAGGTAATTTAAATTCAAAAACCATTTCGCAATAAGCATGCCGAAAGGTACATATTGTGAGAAATTGAATTAAATCTTCAGATCAAAACGACAATTTCAGTTTTGATCAGTATAATAAAGTCGCAACGGACGATCGAAATATTTATATGTTCGATGGCTTATAGTTTGGAAACAATAAGAGGTAATTTAAATTCAAAAAACTTTTTGTAATAAGCATGCCAAAAGGTACATATTGTGAGAAATTGAACTAAATCTTCGGTTCAAAACGACAATTTCAGTTTTGATCAGTATAAGAAAGTCGCAACGGACGATCGAAATATTTATACATTCGACGGCTTATAGCTTAAAAAAATAAGAGGTAATATAAATTCAAAAACCTTTTCGTAATAACCGTACCGAAAGTTACATATTGTGAGAATTAGAATTAATACTTCAGTTCAAAACGACAATTTCAGTTTTGATAAGTATAAGAAAGTCGCAACGGACGATCGAAATATTTATATATTCGACGGCTTATAGCTTGGAAACCATAAGAGGTAATTTAAATTCAAAAACCCTTTCGTAATCATCATGCCGAAAGGTATATATTGTGAGGAATTGAATTGAATCTTCAGTTCAAAACGACAATTTCAGTTTTGATCAGTATAAGAAAGTCGCAACGGACGATCGAAATATTTATACATTCGACGGCTTATAGCTTGGAAACATTAATAGGTAATTTAAATTCAAAAACCTTTTCGTAATAGACATGCCGAAAGGTACATATTGTGAGAAATTGAATTAAATCTTCAGTTTAAAACGACAATTTCAGTTGTGATCAGTATAAGGAAGTCGCAACGGACGATCGAAATATTTATACACTCGACGGCTTATAGCTTGGAAACCATAAGAGGTAATTTAAATTCAAAAACCGTTTCGTAATCATCATGCCGAAAGGTATATATTGTGAGGAATTGAACTAAATCTTCGGTTCAAAACGACAATTTCAGTTTTGATCAGTATAAGAAAGTCGCAACGGACGATCGAAATATTTATACACTCGACGGCTTATAGCTTGGAAACCATAAGAGGTAATTTAAATTCAAAAACCTTTTCGTAATCATCATGCCGAAAGGTATATATTGTGAGGAATTGAATTGAATCTTCAGTTCAAAACGACAATTTCAGTTTTGATAAGTATAAGAAAGTCGCAACGGACGATCGAATTATTTATATATTCGACGGCTTATAGTTTGGAAACGATAAGAGGTAATTTAAATTCAAAAACCTTTTTGTAATAAGCATGCCGAAAGGCACATATTGTGAGAAATTGAACTAAATCTTCGGTTCAAAACGGCAATTTTAGTTTTGATCAGTATAAGGAAGTCGCAACGGACGGTCAAAATATTTATACATTCGACTTCTTATAGCTTGGAAACGATAAGAGGTAATTTAGATTCAAAAACCTTTTTGTAATAAGGATGCCGAAAGGTACATATTGTGAGAAATTGAATTAAATCCTCAGTTCAAAGCGACACTTTCAGTTTTGATCAGTATAAGAAAGTCGCAACTGACGATCGAAATATTTATACATTCGACGGCTTATAGCTTGGAAACAATAAGAGGTAACTTAAATTCAAAAACATTTCGTTATAAGCATGCCGGAAGGTGCATATTGTGAGAAATTGAATTAAATCTTCAGTTCAAAACGAGATTTTCAGTTGTGATCAGTATAAGAAAGTCCCAACGGACGATCGAAATATTTATACATTCGACGGCTTATAGTTTGGAAACAATAAAGGTAATTTAAATTCAAAAACCTTTTCGTAATAAGCGTGCTGAAAGGCACATATTGTGAGTAATATAATTAATACTTCAGTTCAAAGCGACAATTTCAGTTTTGATCAGTATAAGAAAGTCGCAACGGACGATCGAAATAATTATACATTCGACGGCTTATAGTTTGGAAACTATAAGAGGTAATTTAAATTCAAAAACCTTTTCGTAATAAGCGTGCTGAAAGGCACATATTGTGAGTAATATAATTAATACTTCAGTTCAAAGCGACAATTTCAGTTTTGATCAGTATAAGAAAGTCGCAACGGACGATCGAGATATTTATACATTCGACGGCTTATAGTTTGGAAACAATAAAGGTAATTTAAATTCAAAAACCTTTTCGTAATAAGCGTGCTGAAAGGCACATATTGTGAGTAATATAATTAATACTTCAGTTCAAAGCGACAATTTCAGTTTTGATCAGTATAAGAAAGTCGCAACGGACGATCGAAATATTTATACATTCGACGGCTTATAGTTTGGAAACTATAAGAGGTAATTTAAATTCAAAAACAGCTTCGTAATAAGCGGGCCGATAGGTACATTTTGTGAGAAATTGAATCAAAATCTTCAGTTCAAAATGACAATTCCAATTTTGATCAGTATAAGAAAGTCCCAACGGACGATCGAATTATACATTCGACGGCTTACAGTTCGGAAACAATAAAAGTAATTTAAATTCAAAAATCTTTTCGTAATAAGCGTGCTGAAAGGCACATATTGTGAGAAATAGAATTAATACTTCAGTTCTAAACGACAATTTCAGTTTTGATCAGTTTAAGAAAGTCGCTGTGGACGATCGAAAGATTTATACATTTTACGGCTTATAGCTTGGAAACGATAAGATGTAATTTAAATTCAAAAACCTTTTCGTAATAAGCATGCCGAAAGGTATATTTTGTGAGAAATTGAATTAAATCCTCAGTTCAAAGCGACACTTTCAGTTTTGATCAGTATAATAAAGTCGCAACTGACGATCGAAATATTTATACATTCGACGGCTTATAGCTTGGAAACAATAAGAGGTAACTTAAATTCAAAAACATTTCGTTATAAGCATGCCGGAAGGTACATATTGTGAGAAATTGAATTAAATCTTCAGTTCAAAACGAGATTTTCAGTTGTGATCAGTATAAGAAAGTCCCAACGGACGTTCGAAATATTTATACATTCGACGGCTTATAGTTTGGAAACAATAAAGGTAATTTAAATTCAAAAACCTCTTCGTAATAAGCGTGCCGAAAGGCACATCTTGTGAGAAATAGAATTAATACTTCAGTTCAAAGCGACAATTTCAGTTTTGATCAGTATAAGAAAGTCGCAACGGACGATCGAAATATTTATACATTCGACTTCTTATAGTTTGGAAAAAATAAAGGTAATTTAAATTCAAAAACCTTTTCGTAATAAGCGTGCTAAAAGGCACATATTGTGAGTAATATAATTAATACTTCAGTTCAAAGCGACAATTTCAGTTTTGATCAGTATAAGAAAGTCGCAAGGGACGATCGAAATATTTATACATTCGCCGGCTTATAGCTTGGAAACAATAAGAGGTAATATAAATTCAAAAACCTTTTCGTAATAAGCGTGCCGAAAGGCACATATTGTGAGAAATAGAATTAATACTTCAGTTCAAAGCGACAATTTCAGTTTTGATCAGTATAAGAAAGTCGCAACGGACGATCGAAATATTTATACATTCGACGGCTTATAGCTTGGAAACAAAAACAGGTAATTTAAATTCAAAAACCTTTTCGTAGTAAGCGTACCGAAAGGTACATATTGTGAGAAATATAATTAATTCTTCGGTTCAAAACGACAATTTAAGTTTTGATCAGTATAAGAAAGTCGCAACGGACGATCGAAATATTTTTAAATCGGACATCTTATAGCTTCGAAACAATAAGAGGTAATTTAAATTCAAAAACCATTTCGCAATAAGCATGCCGAAAGGTACATATTGTGAGAAATTGAATTAAATCCTCAGTTCAAAGCGACACTTTCAGTTTTGATCAGTATAAGAAAGACGCAACGGACGATCGAAATATTTATACATTCGACGGCTTATAGCTTGGAAACAATAAGAGGTAACTTAAATTCAAAAACATTTCGTTATAAGCATGCCGGTAGGTACATATTGTGAGAAATTGAATTAAATCTTCAGTTCAAAACGACATTTTCAGTTTTGTTCAGTATAAGAAAGTCGCAACGGACGATCGAAATATTTATACATTCGACGGCTTATAGCTTGGAAACAATAAGAGGTAACTTAAATTCAAAAAAATTTCGTTATAAGCATGCCGGTAGGTACATATTGTGAGAAATTGAATTAAATCTTCAGTTCAAAACGACATTTTCAGTTTTGATCAGTATAAGAAAGTCGCAACGGACGATCGAATTATTTATACATTCGACGGCTTATAGCTTGGAAACAATAAGAGGTAACTAAAATTCAAAAACATTTCGTTATAAGCATGCCGGTAGGTACATATTGTGAGAAATTGAATTAAATCTTCAGTTCAAAACGACATTTTCAGTTTTGATCAGTATAAGAAAGTCGCAACGGACGATCGAAATATTTATACATTCGACGGCTTATAGCTTGGAAACAATAAGAGGTAACTTAAATTCAAAAACATTTCGTTATAAGCATGCCGGTAGGTACATATTGTGAGAAATTGAATTAAATCTTCAGTTCAAAACGACATTTTCAGTTTTGATCAGTATAAGAAAGTCGCAACGGACGATCGAAATATTTATACATTCGCCGGCTTATAGCTTGGAAACAATAAGAGGTAATATAAATTCAAAAACCTTTTCGTAATAAGCGTGCCGAAAGGCACATATTGTGAGAAATAGAATTAATACTTCAGTTCAAAGCGACAATTTCAGTTTTGATCAGTATAAGAAAGTCGCAACGGACGATCGAAATATTTATACATTCGACGGCTTATAGATTGGTAACAAAAACAGGTAATTTAAATTCAAAAACCTTTTCGTAGTAAGCGTACCGAAAGGTACATATTGTGAGAAATATAATTAATTCTTCGGTTCAAAACGACAATTTCAGTTTTGATCAGTATAAGAAAGTCGCAACGGACGATCGAAATATTTTTAAATCGGACATCTTATAGCTTCGAAACAATAAGAGGTAATTTAAATTCAAAAACCATTTCGCAATAAGCATGCCGAAAGGTACATATTGTGAGAAATTGAATTAAATCCTCAGTTCAAAGCGACACTTTCAGTTTTGATCAGTATAAGAAAGTCGCAACGGACGATCGAAATATTTATACATTCGCCGGCTTATAGCTTGGAAACAATAAGAGGTAACTTAAATTCAAAAACATTTCGTTATAAGCATGCCGGAAGGTACATATTGTGAGAAATTGAATTAAATCTTCAGTTCAAAACGACATTTTCAGTTTTGATCAGTATAAGAAAGTCGCAACGGACGATCGAAATATTTATACATTCGACGGCTTATAGCTTGGAAACAATAAGAGGTAACTTAAATTCAAAAACATTTCGTTATAAGCATGCCGGTAGGTACATATTGTGAGAAATTGAATTAAATCTTCAGTTCAAAACGACATTTTCAGTTTTGATCAGTATAAGAAAGTCGCAACGGACGATCGAATTATTTATACATTCGACGGCTTATAGTTTTGAAACTATAAGAGGTAATTTAAATTCAAAAACAGCTTCGTAATAAGCGGGCCGATAGGTTCATTTTGTGAGAAATTGAATCGAAATCTTCAGTTCAAAATGACAATTCCAATTTTGATCAGTATAAGAAAGTCCCAACGGACGATCGAATTATACATTCGACGGCTTACAGTTCGGAAACAATAAAGGTAATTTAAATTCAAAAACCTTTTCGCAATAAGCGTGCCGAAAGGCACATATTGTGAGAAATAGAATTAATGCTTCAGTTCAAAACGGCAATTTTAGTTTTGATCAGTTTAAGAAAGTCGCTGTGGACGATCGAAAGATTTATACATTTTACGGCTTATAGCTTGGAAACGATAAGATGTAATTTAAATTCAAAAACCTTTTCGTAATAAGCATGCCGAAAGTTACATATTGTGAGAATTAGAATTAATACTTCAGTTCAAAACGACAATTTCAGTTTTGATCAGTATAAGAAAGTCGCAACGGACGATCGAAATAATTATACATTCGACGGCTTATAGCTTGGAAACAATAAGAGGTAATATAAATTCAAAAACCTTTTCGTAATAACCGTACCGAAAGTTACATATTGTGAGAATTAGAATTAATACTTCAGTTCAAAACGACAATTTCAGTTTTGATAAGTATAAGAAAGTCGCAACGGACGATCGAAATAATTATACATTCGACGGCTTATAGCTTGGAAACAATAAGAGGTAATATAAATTCAAAAACCTTTTCGTAATAACCGTACCGAAAGTTACATATTGTGAGAATTAGAATTAATACTTCAGTTCAAAACGACAATTTCAGTTTTGATCAGTATAAGGAAGTCGCAACGGACGATCGAACTATTTATATATTCGACGGCTTATAGCTTGGAAACCATAAGAGGTAATTTAAATTCAAAAACTTTTCGTAATAGGCTTGCCGAAAAGTACATATTGTGAGAAATAGAATTAATACTTCAGTTCAAAACGACAATTTCAGTTTTGATCAGTATAAGAAAGTCGCTGTGGACGATCGAAAGATTTATACATTTTACGGCTTATAGCTTGGAAACAATAAGAGATAATTAAAATTCAAAAAACCTTTTCGTAATATGCATGCCGAAAGATATATATTGTGAGAAATTGAATTAAATCGTCAGTTCAAAACGACAATTTCAGTTTTGATCAGTATAAGGAAGTCGCAACGGACGACCGAAATATTTATACATTCGACGGCTTAAAGTTTGGAAATAATAAGAGGTAATTTAAATTCAAAAACCTTTTCGTAATAAGCGTGCTGAAAATTACATATTGTGAGAAATAGAATTAATACTTCAGTTCTAAACGACAATTTCAGTTTTGATCAGTTTAAGAAAGTCGCTGTGGACGATCGAAAGATTTATACATTTTACGGCTTATAGCTTGGAAACGATAAGATGTAATTTAAATTCAAAAACCTTTTCGTAATAAGCATGCCGAAAGGTATATTTTGTGAGAAATTGAATTAAATCCTCAGTTCAAAGCGACAATTTCAGTTTTGATCAGTTTAAGAAAGTCGCAACGGACGATCGAAATAATTATACATTCGACGGCTTATAGCTTGGAAACAATAAGAGGTAATATAAATTCATAAACCTTTTCGTAATAACCGTACCGAAAGTTACATATTGTGAGAATTAGAATTAATTCTTCAGTTCAAAACGACAATTTCAGTTTTGATCAGTATAAGAAAGTCGCAACGGACGATCGAAATAATTATACATTCGACGGCTTACAGCTTGGAAACAATAAGAGGTAATATAAATTCAAAAACCTTTTCGTAATAACCGTACCGAAAGTTACATATTGTGAGAATTAGAATTAATACTTCAGTTCAAAACGACAATTTCAGTTTTGATCAGTATAAGGAAGTCGCAACGGACGATCGAACTATTTATATATTCGACGGCTTATAGCTTGGAAACCATAAGAGGTAATTTAAATTCAAAAACCTTTTCGTAATAGGCTTGCCGAAAGGTACATATTGTGAGAAATAGAATTAGTACTTCAGTTCAAAACGACAATTTCAGTTTTGATCAGTATAAGGAAGTCGCAACGGACGATCAAAATATTTATAAATTCGACGGCTTATAGCTTGGAAACAATAAGAGATAATTAAAATTCAAAAAATCTTTTCGTAATATGCATGCCGAAAGATATATATTGTGAGAAATTGAATTAAATCTTCTGTTCAAAAAGACAATTTCAGTTTTGATCAGAATAAGGAAGTCGCAACGGACGGTCAAAATATTTATACATTCGACTTCTTATAGCTTGGAAACAATAAGAGGTAATTTAAATTCTAAAACCTTTTCATAATAAGCATGCCGAAAGGTACATATTATGAGAAATTGAATTAAATCTTCAGTTCAAAACGGCAATTTCAGTTTTGATCAGTATAAGAAAGTCGCAACGGACTATCAAAATATTTATACATTCGACGGCTTATAGCTTGGAAAAAATAAGATTTAATTAAAATTCAAAAACCTTTTCGTAATAGGCGTGCCGAAAGGTACATATTGTGAGAAATAGAATTAATGCTTCAGTTCAAAACGGCAATTTTAGTTTTGATCAGTATATGAAAGTCGAAACGGACGATCGAAATATTTATACATTCGACGGCTTATAGCTTGGAAACAAAAAGAGGTAATATAAATTCAAAAACCTTTTCGTAATAACCGTACCGAAAGTTACATATTGTGAGAAATTGAATTAAATCTTCAGTTCAAAACGGCAATTTCAATTTTGATCAGTATAAGAAAGTCGCCACGCATATTTATACATTCGAAGGCTTACAGCTAGGAAACAATAAGAGGTAATATAAATTCAAAAACCTTTTCGTAATAAGCGTACCGAAAGTTATATATTGTGAGAAATAGAATTAATACTTCAGTTCAAAACGGCAATTTCAATTTTGATCAGTATAAGAAAGTCGCCACGCATATTTATACATTCGAAGGCTTACAGCTTGGAAACAATAAGAGGTAATATAATTTCAAAAACCTTTTCGTAATAAGCGTACCGAAAGTTATATATTGTGAGAAATAGAATTAATACTTCAGTTCAAAACGGCAATTTCAGTTTCGATCAGTATAAGAAAGTCGCAACGGACGATCGAAATATTTATACATACGACTTCTTATAGCTTGGAAACGATAAGAGGTAATTTAAAATCAAAAACCTTTTTGTAATAAGCATACCGAAAGGTACATATTGTGAGAAATTGAATTAAATCTTCAGTTCAAAGCAACAATTTCAGTTTTGATCAGTATAAGAAAGTCGCAACGGATGATCGAAATATTTATACAATCGACGGCTTACAGCTTGGAAACAATAAGAGGTAATATAAATTCAAAAACCTTTTCGTAATAAGCGTACCGAAAGTTACATATTGTGAGAAATAGAATTAATATTTCAGTTCAAAACGACAATTTCAGTTTTGATCAGTATAAGTCGCAACGGACGATCGAAATATTTATACATTCGACGGCTTATAGCTTAAAAAAAATAAGAGGTAATATAAATTCAAAAACCTTTTCGTAATAACCGTACCGAAAGTTACATATTGTGAGAAATAGAATTAATACTTCAGTTCAAAACGACAATTTCAGTTTTGATCAGTATAAGAAAGTTGCAAAGGACGATCCAAATATTTATATATTCGACGGCTTATAGCTTGGAAACAATAAGATTTAATTAAAATTCAAAAACCTTTTCATAATAAGCATGCCGAAAGGTACATATTATGAGAAATTGAATTAAATCTTCAGTTCAAAACGGCAATTTTAGTTTTGATCAGTATATGAAAGTCGCAACGGACGATCGATATATTTATACAGTCGACGGCTTATTGTTTGGAAACAATAAGAGGTAATTTAAATTCAAAAACCTTTTCGTAATAAGCGTACCGAAAGGTACATATTGTGAGAAATAGAATTAATATTTCAGTTCAAAACGACAATTTCAGTTTTGATCAGTATAAGGAAGTCGCAACGGACGATCGAAATATTTATACATTAGACGGCTTATAGCTTGGAAACAATAAGATTTAATTAAAATTCAAAAACCTTTTCGTAATAGGCGTGCCGAAAGGTACATATTGTGAGAAATAGAATTAATACTTCAGTTCAAAACGACAATTTCAGTTTTGATCAGTATAAGAAAGTCGCAACGGACGATCGAAATATTAATATATTCGAGGGTTTATAGCTTGGAAACCATAAGAGGTGATTTAAATTCAAAAACCTTTTCGTAAGAGGCGTCCCGAAAGGTACATATTGTGAGAAATTGAATTAAATCTTCAGTTCAAAACGGCAATTTCAGTTTTGATCAGTATAAGAAAGTCGCAACGGACGATCGAAATATTTATACCTTCGACGGCTTACAGTTTGGAAACAATAAGATTTAATTAAAATTCAAAAACCTTTTCGTAATAAGCATGCCGAAAGATACATATTATGAGAAATAGAATTAAATCTTCAGTTCAAAACGACAATTTCAGTTTTGGTCAATATAGGGAAGTCGCAACGGACGATCGAAATATTTATACATTCGACGGCTTATAGCTTGGAAACAATAAGAGGTAATATAAATTCAAAAACCTTTTCGTAATAACCGTACCGAAAGTTACATATTGTGAGAATTAGAATTAATACTTCAGTTCAAAACGACAATTTCAGTTTTGATCAGTATAAGAAAGTCGCAACGGACGATCGAAATATTTATACATTCGACGGCTAACAGCTTGGAAACAATAAGGGGTAATATAAATTCAAAAACCTTTTCGTAATAACCGTACCGAAAGTTACATATTGTGAGAATTAGAATTAATACTTCAGTTCAAAACGACAATTTCAGTTTTGATAAGTATAAGAAAGTCGCAACGGACGATCGAAATATTTATATATTCGACGGCTTATAGCTTGGAAACCATAAGAGGTAATATAAATTCAAAAACCTTTTCGTAATAGGCGTGCCGAAAGTTACATATTGTGAGAATTAGAATTAATACTTCAGTTCAAAACGACAATTTCAGTTTTGATAAGTATAAGAAAGTCGCAACGGACGATCGAAATATTTATATATTCGACGGCTTATAGCTTGGAAACAATAAGAGGTAATATAAATTCAAAAACCTTTTCGTAATAACCGTACCGAAAGTTACATATTGTGAGAATTAGAATTAATACTTCAGTTCAAAACGACAATTTCAGTTTTGATAAGTATAAGAAAGTCGCAACGGACGATCGAAATATTTATATATTCGACGGCTTATAGCTTGGAAACCATAAGAGGTAATTTAAATTCAAAAACCTTTTCGTAATAGGCGTGCCGAAAGGTACATATTGTGAGAAATAGAATTAATACTTCAGTTCAAAACGACAATTTCAGTTTTGATCAGTATAAGAAAGTCGCAGCACACGATCAATATATTTATAAATTCGACGGCTTATAGCTTTTAAACAATAAGAGATAATTAAAATTCAAAAAACCTTTTCGTAATATGCATGCCGAAAGATATATATTGTGAGAAATTGAATTAAATCTTCTGTTCAAAAAGACAATTTCAGTTTTGATCAGTTTAAGAAAGTCGCAACGGACGATCGAAATATTTATACATTCGACGGCTAACAGCTTGGAAACAATAAGGGGTAATATAAATTCAAAAACGTTTTCGTAATAAGCGTACCGAAAGTTACATATTGTGAGAATTAGAAATAATACTTCAGTTCAAAACGGCAATTTTAGTTTTGATCAGTATAAGAAAGTCGCAACGGACGATCGAAATATTTATACAGTCGACGGCTTATTGTTTGGAAACTATAAGAGGTAATTTAAATTCAAAAACCTTTCCGTAATAAGCATGCCGAAAGGTACATATTATGAGAAATTGAATTAAATCTTTAGTTCAAAACGGCAATTTCAGTTTTGATCAGTATAAGAAAGTCGCAACGGACGATCAAAATATTTATACATTCGACGGCTTATAGCTTGGAAAAAATAAGATTTAATTAAAATTCAAAAACCTTTTCGTAATAGGCGTGCCGAAAGGTACATATTGTGAGAAATAGAATTAATACTTCAGTTCAAAACGGCAATTTTAGTTTTGATCAGTATATGAAAGTCGCAACGGACGATCGAAATATTTATACAGTCGACGGCTTATTGTTTGGAAACAATAAGAGGTAATTTAAATTCAAAAACCTTTTCGTAATAGACATGCCGAAAGGTACAAATTGTGAGAAATTGAATTAGATCTTCTGTTCAAAAGGACAATTTCAGTTTTGATCAGTATAAGGAAGTCGCAATGGACGGTCAAAATATTTATACATACGACTTCTTACAGCTTGGAAACGATAAGAGGTAATTTAAAATCAAAAACCTTTTTGTAATAAGCATGCCGAAAGGTACATATTGTGAGAAATTGAATTAAATCTTCAGTTCAAAGCAACAATTTCAGTTTTGATCAGTATAAGAAAGTCGCAACGGATAATCGAAATATTTATACAATCGACGGCTTAAAGCTTGGAAACAATAAGAGGTAATATAAATTCAAAAACCTTTTCGTAATAAGCGTACCGAAAGGTACATATTGTGAGAAATAGAATTAATATTTCAGTTCAAAACGACAATTTCAGTTTTGATCAGTATAAGGAAGTCGCAACGGACGATCGAAATATTTATACATTCGACGGCTTATAGCTTAAAAAAATAAGAGGTAATATAAATTCAAAAACCTTTTCGTAATAACCGTACCGAAAGTTACATATTGTGAGAAATAGAATTAATACATCAGTTCAAAACGACAATTTCAGTTTTGATCAGTATAAGAAAGTTGCAAAGGACGATCAAAATATTTATATATTCGACGGCTTATAGCTTGGAAACAATAAGATTTAATTAAAATTCAAAAACCTTTTCGTAATAAGCATGCCGAAATATACATATTGTGAGAAATAGAATTAATACTTCAGTTCAAAACGACAATTTCAGTTTTGATGAGTATAAGAAAGTCGCCACGGACGATCGAAATATTAATATATTCGAGGGTTTATAGCTTGGAAACCATAAGAGGTGATTTAAATTCAAAAAACTTTTCGTAATAGGCGTGCCGAAAGGTACATATTGTGAGAAATTGAATTAAATCTTCAGTTCAAAACGGCAATTTCAGTTTTGATCAGTATAAGAAAGTCGCAACGGACGATCGAAATATTTATACATTCGACGGCTTACAGCTAGGAAACAATAAGAGGTAATATAAATTCAAAAACCTTTTCGTAATAAGCGTACCGAAAGTTATATATTGTGAGAAATAGAATTAATACTTCAGTTCAAAACGGCAATTTCAGTTTTGATCAGTATAAGAAAGTCGCAACGGACGATCGAAATATTTATACAGTCGACGGCTTATTGTTTGGAAACAATAAGAGGTAATTTATATTCAAAAAACCTTTTCGTAATAGACAAGCCGAAAGGTACAAATTGTGAGAAATTGAATTAAATCTTCTGTTCAAAAGGACAATTTCAGTTTTGATGAGTATAAGGAAGTCGCAATGGACGGTCAAAATATTTATACATACGACTTCTTATAGCTTGGAAACGATAAGAGGTAATTTAAATTCAAAAACCTTTTTGTAATAAGCATGCCGAAAGCTACATATTGTGAGAAATTGAATTAAATCTTCAGTTCGAAAGGACAATTTTAGTTTTGATCAGTATAAGAAAGTCGCAACGGACGATCGAAATAATTATACAATCGACGGCTTACAGCTTGGAAACAATAAGAGGTAATATAAATTCAAAAACCTTTTCGTAATAGGCGTACCGAAAGTTACATATTGTGAGAAATAGAATTAATACTTCAGTTCAAAACGACAATTTCAGTTTTGATCAGTATAAGGAAGTCGCAACGGACGACCGAAATATTTATACATTCGACGGCTTATAGCTTGGAAACAATAAGATTTAACATAAATTCAAAAACCTTTTCGTAATAACCGTACAGAAAGTTACATATTGTGAGAAATAGAATTAATGCTTCAGTTCAAAACGACAATTTCAGTTTTGATCAGAATAAGAAAGTCGCAACGGACGATCGAAATATTTATACATTCTTCGGCTTATAGCTTGGAAACAATAAGAGGTAATTAAAATTCAAAAACCTTTTCGTAATAAGCGCGCCGAAAAGTACATATTGTGAGAAATAGAATTAATACTTCAGTTCAAAACGACAATTTCAGTTTTGATCAGTATAAGAAAGTCGCAACGGACGATCGAAATATTTACACATTCGACGGCTTATAGTTTGGAAACTATAAGAAGTAATTTAAATTCAAAAACAGTTTCGTAATAAGCGCGCCGAAAGGTACATATTGTGAGAAATTTAATTAAATCTTCAGTTCAAAACGACAATTTCAGTTTTGATCAGTATAAGAAAGTCGCAACAGACGATCGAAATATTTATACATTCGACGGCTTATATCTTGGAAACAATAAGATTAAATTTAAATTCAAAAAGCTTTTCGTAATAAGCGCGCCGAAAAGTACATATTGTGAGAAATAGAATTAATACTTCAGTTCAAAACGACAATTTCAGTTTTGATCAGTATAAGAAAGTCGCAACGGACGATCGAAATATTAATATATTCGAGGGTTTATAGCTTTTAAACCATAAGAGGTGATTTTAATTCAAAAACCTTTTCGTAATAGGCGTGCCGAAAGGTACATATTGTGAGAAATTGAATTAAATCTTCAGTTCAAAACGGCAATTTCAGTTTTGATCAGTATAAGAAAGTCGCAACAGACGATCGAAATATTTATACATTCGACGGCTTATAGTTTGGAAACAATAAGATTTAATATAAATTCAAAAACCTTTTCGTAACAACCGTACAGAAAGTTACATATTGTGAGAAATAGAATTAATGCTTCAGTTCAAAACGACAATTTCAGTTTTGATCAGAATAAGAAAGTCGCAACGGACGATCGAAATATTTATACATTCTTCGGCTTATAGCTTGGAAACAATAAGAGGTAATTTAAATTCAAAAAGCTTTTCGTAATAAGCGCGCCGAAAGGTACATATTGTGAGAAATAGAATTAATACTTCAGTTCAAAACGACAATTTCAGTTTTGATCAGTATAAGGAAGTCGCAACGGACGACCGAAATATTTATACATTCGACGGCTTATAGCTTGGAAACAATAAGATTTAATATAAATTCAAAAACCTTTTCGTAATAACCGTACAGAAAGTTACATATTGTGAGAAATAGAATTAATGCTTCAGTTCAAAACGACAATTTCAGTTTTGATCAGAATAAGAAAGTCGCAACGGACGATCGAAATATTTATACATTCTTCGGCTTATAGCTTGGAAACAAGAAGAGGAAATTTAAATTCAAAAAGCTTTTCGTAATAAGCGCGCCGAGAGGTACATATTGTGAGAAATAGAATTAATACTTCAGTTCAAAACGACCATTTCAGTTTTGATCAGTATAAGGAAGTCGCAACGGACGACCGAAATATTTATACATTCGACGGCTTATAGCTTGGAAACAATAAGATTTAATATAAATTCAAAAACCTTTTCGTAATAACCGTACAGAAAGTTACATATTGTGAGAAATAGAATTAATGCTTCAGTTCAAAACGACAATTTCAGTTTTGATCAGAATAAGAAAGTCGCAACGGACGATCGAAATATTTATACATTCTTCGGCTTATAGCTTGGAAACAAGAAGAGGAAATTTAAATTCAAAAAGCTTTTCGTAATAAGCGCGCCGAAAGGTACATATTGTGAGAAATAGAATTAATACTTCAGTTCAAAACGACAATTTCAGTTTTGATCAGTATAAGGAAGTCGCAACGGACGACCGAAATATTTATACATTCGACGGCTTATAGCTTGGAAACAATAAGATTTAATATAAATTCAAAAACCTTTTCGTAATAACCGTACAGAAAGTTACATATTGTGAGAAATAGAATTAATGCTTCAGTTCAAAACGACAATTTCAGTTTTGATCAGAATAAGAAAGTCGCAACGGACGATCGAAATATTTATACATTCTTCGGCTTATAGCTTGGAAACAATAAGAGGTAATTAAAATTCAAAAACCTTTTCGTAATAAGCAAGCCGAAAAGTATATATTGTGAGAAATTGAATTAAATCTTCAGTTCAAAACGACAATTTCAGTTTTGATCAGTATAAGAAAGTCGCAACAGACGATCGAAATATTTATACATTCGACGGCTTATAGCTTGGAAACTATAAGAAGTAATTTAAATTCAAAAACAGTTTCGTATTAAGCGTGCCGAAAGGTACATATTGTGAGAAATTGAATTAAATCTTCAGTTCAAAACGACAATTTCAGTTTTGATCAGTATAAGAAAGTCGCAACGGACGATCGAAATATTTACACATTCGACGGCTTATAGTTTGGAAACTATAAGAAGTAATTTAAATTCAAAAACAGTTTCGTAATAAGCGTGCCGAAAGGTACATATTGTGAGAAATTGAGTTAAATCTTCAGTTCAAAACGGCAATTTCAGTTTTGATCAGTATAAGAGAGTCGCAACGGACGATCGAAATATTTATACAGTCGACGGCTTATTGTTTGGAAACAATAAGAGGTAATTTATATTCAAAAACCTTTTCGTAATAGACATGCCGAAAGGTACAAATTGTGAGAAATTGAATTAAATCTTCTGTTCAAAAGGACAATTTCATTTTTGATCAGTATAAGAAAGTCGCAACAGACGATCGAAATATTAATATATTCGACGGCTTATAGCTTTTAAACCATAAGAGGTGATTTAAATTCAAAAACCTTTTCGTAATAGGCGTGCCGAAAGGTACATATTGTGAGAAATTGAATTAAATCTTCAGTTCAAAACGGCAATTTCAGTTTTGATCAGTATAAGAAAGTCGCAACAGACGATCGAAATATTTATACATTCGACGGCTTATAGCTTGGAAACAATAAGAGGAAATTTAAATTCAAAAAGCTTTTCGTAATAAGCGCGCCGAAAAGTACATATTGTGAGAAATAGAATTAATACTTCAGTTCAAAACGACAATTTCAGTTTTGATCAGTATAAGAAAGTCGCAACGGACGATCGAAATATTAATATATTCGAGGGTTTATAGCTTTTAAACCATAAGAGGTGATTTAAATTCAAAAACCTTTTCGTAATAGGCGTGCCGAAAGGTACATATTGTGAGAAATTGAGTTAAATCTTCAGTTCAAAACGGCAATTTCAGTTTTGATCAGTATAAGAGAGTCGCAACGGACGATCGAAATATTTATACAGTCGACGGCTTATTGTTTGGAAACAATAAGAGGTAATTTATATTCAAAAACCTTTTCGTAATAGACATGCCGAAAGGTACAAATTGTGAGAAATTGAATTAAATCTTCTGTTCAAAAGGACAATTTCATTTTTGATCAGTATAAGGAAGTCGCAATGGACGGTCAAAATATTTATACATACGACTTCTTATAGCTTGGAAACGATAAGAGGTAATTTAAATTCAAAAACCTTTTTGTAATAAGCATGCCGAAAGGTATATATTGTGAGAAATTGAATTAAATCTTCAGTTCGAAAGGACAATTTCAGTTTTGATCAGTATAAGAAAGTCGCAACGGACGATCGAAATAATTATACAATCGACGGCTTACAGCTTGGAAACAATAAGAGGTAATATAAATTCAAAAACCTTTTCGTAATAGGCGTACCGAAAGTTACATATTTTGAGAAATAGAATTAATACTTCAGTTCAAAACGACAATTTCAGTTTTGATCAGTATAAGAAAGTCGCAACGGACGATCAAAATATTTATACATTCGACGGCTTATAGCTTGGAAACAATAAGATTTAATTAAAATTCAAAAACCTTTTCGTAATAAGTATGCCGAAAGATACATATTGTGAGAAATAGAATTAAATCTTCAGTTCAAAACGACAATTTCAGTTTTGATCAATATAGGGAAGTCGCAACGGACGATCGAAATATTTATACATTCGACGGCTTACAGTTTTTAAACAATAAGAGGTAATTAAAATTCAAAAACCTTTTCGTAATAAGCATGCCGAGAGGTATATGTTGTGAGAAATTGAATTAAATCTTCAGTTCAAAACGACAATTTCAGTTTTGATCAGTATAAGGAAGTCGCAACGGACGATCGAAATATTTATACATTCGACGGCTTATAGCTTGGAAACAATAAGAGGAAATTTAAATTCAAAAAGCTTTACGTAATAAGCGCGCCGAAAGGTACATATTGTGAGAAATAGAATTAATACTTCAGTTCAAAACGACAATTTCAGTTTTGATCAGTATAAGGAAGTCGCAACGGACGACCGAAATATTTTTACATTCGAAGGCTTATAGCTTGGAAACAATAATATTTAATATAAATTCAAAAACCTTTTCGTAATAACCGTACAGAAAGTTACATATTGTGAGAAATAGAATTAATACTTCAGTTCAAAACGACAATTTCAGTTTTGATCAGTATAAGAAAGTCGAAACAGACGATCGAAATATTTATACATTCGACGGCTTATAGCCTGGAAACAATAAGAGGTAATTAAAATTCAAAAACCTTTTCGTAATAAGCATGCCGAAAGTTATATATTGCGAGAAATTGAATTAAATCTTCAGTTCAAAACGACAATTTCAGTTTTGATCAGTATAAGAAAGTCGCAACAGACGATCGAAATATTTATACATTCGACGGCTTATAGCTTGGAAACAATAAGAGGTAATATAAATTCAAAAACCTTTTCGTAATAACCGTACAGAAAGTTACATATTGTGAGAAATAGAATTAATACTTCAGTTCAAAACGACAATTTCAGTTTTGATCAGTATAAGAAAGTCGCAACGGACGATCGAAATATTTATACAGTCGACGGCCTATTGTTTGGAAACAATAAGAGGTAATTTAAATTCAAAAACCTTTTCGTAATAGACATGCCGAAAAGTACAAATTGTGAGAAATTGAATTAAATCTTCTGTTCAAAAGGACAATTTCAGTTTTGATCAGTATAAGGAAGTCGCAATGGACGGTCAAAATATTTATACATACGACTTCTTATAGCTTGGAAACGATAAGAGGTAATTTAAATTCAAAAAACTTTTTGAAATTAGCATACCGAAAGGTACATATTGTGAGAAATTGAATTAAATCTTCAGTTCAAAACGACAATTTCAGTTTTGATCAGTATAAGAAAGTCGCAACGGACGATCGAAATATTTATACAATCGACGGCTTACAGCTTGGAAACAATAAGATGTAATATAAATTCAAAAACCTTTTCGTAATAACCGTACCGAAAGTTACATATTGTGAGAAATAGAATTAATACTTCAGTTCAAAACGACAATTTCAGTTTTGATCAGTATAAGAAAGTCGCAAAGGACGATCAAAATATTTATACATTCGACGGCTTATAGCTTGGAAACAATAAGATTTAATTAAAGTTCAAAAACCTTTTCGTAATAAGCATGCCGAAATATACATATTGTGAGAAATAGTATTAATACTTCAGTTCAAAACGACAATTTCAGTTTTGATCAGTATAAGAAAGTCGCAACGGACGATCGAAATATTTATATATTCGAGGGCTTATAGCTTGGAAACCATAAGAGGTAATTTAAATTCAAAAACCTTTTCGTAATAGGCGTGACGAAAGATACATATTGTGAGAAATAGAATTAATACTTCAGTTCAAAACGACAATTTCAGTTTTGATCTGTATAAGAAAGTCGCAGCGCACGATCAAAATATTTATAAATTCGACGGCTTATAGCTTGGAAACAATAAAAGATAATTAAAATTCAAAAACCTTTTCGTACTATGCATGCCGAAAGATATATATTATGAGAAATTGAATGAAATCTTCAGTTCAAAACAGCAATTTCAGTTTTGATCAGTATAAGAAAGTCGCAACGGACGATCAAAATATTTATACATTCGACGGCTTATAGCTTGGAAACAATAAGATTTAATTAAAATTCAAAAACCTTTTCGTAATAGGCGTGCCGAAAGGTACATATTGTGAGAAATAGAATTAATACTTCAGTTCAAAACGGCAATTTTAGTTTTGATCAGTATAAGAAAGTCGCAACGGACGATCGAAATATTTATACAGTCGACGGCTTATTGTTTGGAAACAATAAGAGGTAATTTAAATTCAAAAATCTTTTCGTAATAAGCATGCCGAAAGGTACATATTATGAGAAATTGAATTAAATCTTCAGTTCAAAACGGCAATTTCAGTTTTGATCAGTATAAGGAAGTCGCAACGGACGACCGAAATATTTATACATTCGACGGCTTATAGCTTGGAAACAATAAGATTTAATATAAATTCAAAAACCTTTTCGTAATAACCGTACAGAAAGTTACATATTGTGAGAAATAGAATTAATGCTTCAGTTCAAAACGACAATTTCAGTTTTGATCAGAATAAGAAAGTCGCAACGGACGATCGAAATATTTATACATTCTTCGGCTTATAGCTTGGAAACAAGAAGAGGAAATTTAAATTCAAAAAGCTTTTCGTAATAAGCGCGCCGAAAGGTACATATTGTGAGAAATAGAATTAATACTTCAGTTCAAAACGACAATTTCAGTTTTGATCAGTATAAGGAAGTCGCAACGGACGACCGAAATATTTATACATTCGACGGCTTATAGCTTGGAAACAATAAGATTTAATATAAATTCAAAAACCTTTTCGTAATAACCGTACAGAAAGTTACATATTGTGAGAAATAGAATTAATGCTTCAGTTCAAAACGACAATTTCAGTTTTGATCAGAATAAGAAAGTCGCAACGGACGATCGAAATATTTATACATTCTTCGGCTTATAGCTTGGAAACAATAAGAGGTAATTAAAATTCAAAAACCTTTTCGTAATAAGCAAGCCGAAAGGTATATATTGTGAGAAATTGAATTAAATCTTCAGTTCAAAACGACAATTTCAGTTTTGATCAGTATAAGAAAGTCGCAACAGACGATCGAAATATTTATACATTCGACGGCTTATAGCTTGGAAACTATAAGAAGTAATTTAAATTCAAAAACAGTTTCGTATTAAGCGTGCCGAAAGGTACATATTGTGAGAAATTGAATTAAATCTTCAGTTCAAAACGACAATTTCAGTTTTGATCAGTATAAGAAAGTCGCAACGGACGATCGAAATATTTACACATTCGACGGCTTATAGTTTGGAAACTATAAGAAGTAATTTAAATTCAAAAACAGTTTCGTAATAAGCGTGCCGAAAGGTACATATTGTGAGAAATTGAGTTAAATCTTCAGTTCAAAACGGCAATTTCAGTTTTGATCAGTATAAGAGAGTCGCAACGGACGATCGAAATATTTATACAGTCGACGGCTTATTGTTTGGAAACAATAAGAGGTAATTTATATTCAAAAACCTTTTCGTAATAGACATGCCGAAAGGTACAAATTGTGAGAAATTGAATTAAATCTTCTGTTCAAAAGGACAATTTCATTTTTGATCAGTATAAGAAAGTCGCAACAGACGATCGAAATATTTATACATTCGACGGCTTATAGCTTTTAAACCATAAGAGGTGATTTAAATTCAAAAACCTTTTCGTAATAGGCGTGCCGAAAGGTACATATTGTGAGAAATTGAATTAAATCTTCAGTTCAAAACGGCAATTTCAGTTTTGATCAGTATAAGAAAGTCGCAACAGACGATCGAAATATTTATACATTCGACGGCTTATAGCTTGGAAACAATAAGAGGAAATTTAAATTCAAAAAGCTTTTCGTAATAAGCGCACCGAAAAGTACATATTGTGAGAAATAGAATTAATACTTCAGTTCAAAACGACAATTTCAGTTTTGATCAGTATAAGAAAGTCGCAACGGACGATCGAAATATTAATATATTCGAGGGTTTATAGCTTTTAAACCATAAGAGGTGATTTAAATTCAAAAACCTTTTCGTAATAGGCGTGCCGAAAGGTACATATTGTGAGAAATTGAGTTAAATCTTCAGTTCAAAACGGCAATTTCAGTTTTGATCAGTATAAGAGAGTCGCAACGGACGATCGAAATATTTATACAGTCGACGGCTTATTGTTTGGAAACAATAAGAGGTAATTTATATTCAAAAACCTTTTCGTAATAGACATGCCGAAAGGTACAAATTGTGAGAAATTGAATTAAATCTTCTGTTCAAAAGGACAATTTCATTTTTGATCAGTATAAGGAAGTCGCAATGGACGGTCAAAATATTTATACATACGACTTCTTATAGCTTGGAAACGATAAGAGTTAATTTAAATTCAAAAACCTTTTTGTAATAAGCATGCCGAAAGGTACATATTGTGAGAAATTGAATTAAATCTTCAGTTCGAAAGGACAATTTCAGTTTTGATCAGTATAAGAAAGTCGCAACGGACGATCGAAATAATTATACAATCGACGGCTTACAGCTTGGAAACAATAAGAGGTAATATAAATTCAAAAACCTTTTCGTAATAGGCGTACCGAAAGTTACATATTTTGAGAAATAGAATTAATACTTCAGTTCAAAACGACAATTTCAGTTTTGATCAGTATAAGAAAGTCGCAACGGACGATCAAAATATTTATACATTCGACGGCTTATAGCTTGGAAACAATAAGATTTAATTAAAATTCAAAAACCTTTTCGTAATAAGTATGCCGAAAGATACATATTGTGAGAAATAGAATTAAATCTTCAGTTCAAAACGACAATTTCAGTTTTGATCAATATAGGGAAGTCGCAACGGACGATCGAAATATTTATACATTCGACGGCTTACAGTTTTTAAACAATAAGAGGTAATTAAAATTCAAAAACCTTTTCGTAATAAGCATGCCGAGAGGTATATGTTGTGAGAAATTGAATTAAATCTTCAGTTCAAAACGACAATTTCAGTTTTGATCAGTATAAGGAAGTCGCAACGGACGATCGAAATATTTATACATTCGACGGCTTATAGCTTGGAAACAATAAGAGGAAATTTAAATTCAAAAAGCTTTACGTAATAAGCGCGCCGAAAGGTACATATTGTGAGAAATAGAATTAATACTTCAGTTCAAAACGACAATTTCAGTTTTGATCAGTATAAGGAAGTCGCAACGGACGACCGAAATATTTTTACATTCGAAGGCTTATAGCTTGGAAACAATAATATTTAATATAAATTCAAAAACCTTTTCGTAATAACCGTACAGAAAGTTACATATTGTGAGAAATAGAATTAATACTTCAGTTCAAAACGACAATTTCAGTTTTGATCAGTATAAGAAAGTCGAAACAGACGATCGAAATATTTATACATTCGACGGCTTATAGCCTGGAAACAATAAGAGGTAATTAAAATTCAAAAACCTTTTCGTAATAAGCATGCCGAAAGTTATATATTGCGAGAAATTGAATTAAATCTTCAGTTCAAAACGACAATTTCAGTTTTGATCAGTATAAGAAAGTCGCAACAGACGATCGAAATATTTATACATTCGACGGCTTATAGCTTGGAAACAATAAGAGGTAATATAAATTCAAAAACCTTTTCGTAATAACCGTACAGAAAGTTACATATTGTGAGAAATAGAATTAATACTTCAGTTCAAAACGACAATTTCAGTTTTGATCAGTATAAGAAAGTCGCAACGGACGATCGAAATATTTATACAGTCGACGGCCTATTGTTTGGAAACAATAAGAGGTAATTTAAATTCAAAAACCTTTTCGTAATAGACATGCCGAAAAGTACAAATTGTGAGAAATTGAATTAAATCTTCTGTTCAAAAGGACAATTTCAGTTTTGATCAGTATAAGGAAGTCGCAATGGACGGTCAAAATATTTATACATACGACTTCTTATAGCTTGGAAACGATAAGAGGTAATTTAAATTCAAAAAACTTTTTGAAATTAGCATACCGAAAGGTACATATTGTGAGAAATTGAATTAAATCTTCAGTTCAAAACGACAATTTCAGTTTTGATCAGTATAAGAAAGTCGCAACGGACGATCGAAATATTTATACAATCGACGGCTTACAGCTTTTAAACAATAAGATGTAATATAAATTCAAAAACCTTTTCGTAATAACCGTACCGAAAGTTACATATTGTGAGAAATAGAATTAATACTTCAGTTCAAAACGACAATTTCAGTTTTGATCAGTATAAGAAAGTCGCAAAGGACGATCAAAATATTTATACATTCGACGGCTTATAGCTTGGAAACAATAAGATTTAATTAAAATTCAAAAACCTTTTCGTAATAAGCATGCCGAAATATACATATTGTGAGAAATAGTATTAATACTTCAGTTCAAAACGACAATTTCAGTTTTGATCAGTATAAGAAAGTCGCAACGGACGATCGAAATATTTATATATTCGAGGGCTTATAGCTTGGAAACCATAAGAGGTAATTTAAATTCAAAAACCTTTTCGTAATAGGCGTGACGAAAGATACATATTGTGAGAAATAGAATTAATACTTCAGTTCAAAACGACAATTTCAGTTTTGATCTGTATAAGAAAGTCGCAGCGCACGATCAAAATATTTATAAATTCGACGGCTTATAGCTTGGAAACAATAAAAGATAATTAAAATTCAAAAACCTTTTCGTACTATGCATGCCGAAAGATATATATTATGAGAAATTGAATGAAATCTTCAGTTCAAAACAGCAATTTCAGTTTTGATCAGTATAAGAAAGTCGCAACGGACGATCAAAATATTTATACATTCGACGGCTTATAGCTTGGAAACAATAAGATTTAATTAAAATTCAAAAACCTTTTCGTAATAGGCGTGCCGAAAGGTACATATTGTGAGAAATAGAATTAATACTTCAGTTCAAAACGGCAATTTTAGTTTTGATCAGTATAAGAAAGTCGCAACGGACGATCGAAATATTTATACAGTCGACGGCTTATTGTTTGGAAACAATAAGAGGTAATTTAAATTCAAAAATCTTTTCGTAATAAGCATGCCGAAAGGTACATATTATGAGAAATTGAATTAAATCTTCAGTTCAAAACGGCAATTTCAGTTTTGATCAGTATAAGAAAGTCGCAACGGACGATCAAAATATTTATACATTCGACGGCTTATAGCTTGGAAACAATAAGATTTAATTAAAATTCAAAAACCTTTTCGTAATAGGCGTGCCGAAAGGTACATATTGTGAGAAATAGAATTAATACTTCAGTTCAAAACGGCAATTTCAGTTTTGATCAGTATAAGAAAGTCGCAACAGACGATCGAAATATTTATACATTCGACGGCTTATAGCTTGGAAACAATAAGAGGAAATTTAAATTCAAAAAGCTTTTCGTAATAAGCGCGCCGAAAAGTACATATTGTGAGAAATAGAATTAATACTTCAGTTCAAAACGACAATTTCAGTTTTGATCAGTATAAGAAAGTCGCAACGGACGATCGAAATATTAATATATTCGAGGGTTTATAGCTTTTAAACCATAAGAGGTGATTTAAATTCAAAAACCTTTTCGAAATAGGCGTGCCGAAAGGTACATATTGTGAGAAATTGAATTAAATCTTCAGTTCAAAACGGCAATTTCAGTTTTGATCAGTATAAGAGAGTCGCAACGGACGATCGAAATATTTATACAGTCGACGGCTTATTGTTTGGAAACAATAAGAGGTAATTTATATTCAAAAACCTTTTCGTAATAGACATGCCGAAAGGTACAAATTGTGAGAAATTGAATTAAATCTTCTGTTCAAAAGGACAATTTCATTTTTGATCAGTATAAGGAAGTCGCAATGGACGGTCAAAATATTTATACATACGACTTCTTATAGCTTGGAAACGATAAGAGGTAATTTAAATTCAAAAACCTTTTTGTAATAAGCATGCCGAAAGGTATATATTGTGAAAAATTGAATTAAATCTTCAGTTCGAAAGGACAATTTCAGTTTTGATCAGTATAAGAAAGTCGCAACGGACGATCGAAATAATTATACAATCGACGGCTTACAGCTTGGAAACAATAAGAGGTAATATAAATTCAAAAACCTTTTCGTAATAGGCGTACCGAAATTTACATATTTTGAGAAATAGAATTAATACTTCAGTTCAAAACGACAATTTTAGTTTTGATCAGTATAAGAAAGTCGCAACGGACGATCAAAATATTTATACATTCGACGGATTATAGCTTGGAAACAATAAGATTTAATTAAAATTCAAAAACAATTTCGTAATAAGTATGCCGAAAGATACATATTGTGAGAAATAGAATTAATACTTCAGTTCAAAACGACAATTTCAGTTTTGATCAGTATAAGGAAGTCGCAACGGACGACCGAAATATTTTTACATTCGACGGCTTATAGCTTGGAAACAATAATAGGTAATATAAATTCAAAAACCTTTTCGTAATAACCGTACAGAAAGTTACATATTGTGAGAAATAGAATTAATACTTCAGTTCAAAACGACAATTTTAGTTTTGATCAGTATAAGAAAGTCGCAACAGACGATCGAAATATTTATACATTCGACGGCTTATAGCTTGGAAACAATAAGAGGTAATTAAAATTCAAAAACCTTTTCGTAATAAGCATGCCGAAAGTTATATATTGCGAGAAATTGAATTAAATCTTCAGTTCAAAACGACAATTTCAGTTTTGATCAGTATAAGGAAGTCGCAATGGACGGTCAAAATATTTATACATACGACTTCTTATAGCTTGGAAACGATAAGAAGTAATTTAAATTCAAAAAACTTTTTGAAATTAGCATACGGAAAGGTACATATTGTGAGAAATTGAATTAAATCTTCAGTTCAAAACGACAATTTCAGTTTTGATCAATATAAGAAAGTCGCAACGGACGATCGAACTATTTATATATTCGAGGGCTTATAGCTTGGAAACAATAAGAGGTAATTAAAATTCAAAAACCTTTTCGTAATAAGCATGCCGAAAGTTATATATTGCGAGAAATTGAATTAAATCTTCAGTTCAAAACGACAATTTCAGTTTTGATCAGTATAAGAAAGTCGCAACAGACGATCGAAATATTTATATATTCGAGGGCTTATAGCTTGGAAACAATAAGAGGTAATTAAAATTCAAAAACCTTTTCGTAATAAGCATGCCGAAAGTTATATATTGCGAGAAATTGAATTAAATCTTCAGTTCAAAACGACAATTTCAGTTTTGATCAGTATAAGAAAGTCGAAACAGACGATCGAAATATTTATACATTCGACGTCTTATAGCCTGGAAACAATAAGAGGTAATATAAATTCAAAAACCTTTTCGTAATAACCGTACAGAAAGTTACATATTGTGAGAAATAGAATTAATACTTCAGTTCAAAACGACAATTTCAGTTTTGATCAGTATAAGAAAGTCGCAACGGACGATCGAAATATTTATACAGTCGACGGCCTATTGTTTGGAAACGATAAGAGGTAATTTATATTCAAAAACCTTTTCGTAATAGACATGCCGAAAGGTACAAATTGTGAGAAATTGAATTATTGTAATTGTAAAATGGTCTTATGAATTAGCGATTTCGTTCCAATTCACATTCAAAGTAATATTCGGCATTGATAATTACGTTGCCGATTGCCAAATTGCATTATCTCTTGTAGTTTCCGAGATATGTGCAATCGAAATTTTACACCTTAGTGTCTGTTTCTAACTTGGGTCAAAATGTAAAATGGTCTTATGAATTAGCGATTTCGTTCCAATTCACATTCCAAGTAATATTCGGCATGCTAATTACGTTGCCGATTGCCAAATTGCGTTATCTCTTATAGTTTCCGAGATATGGACTATCGACATCTTGCAATATTGGCTCTGTTTCTAACTTGGGTCAAAAATGTTAAATAGTCTTATGAATTAGCGATTTCGTTCCAATTCACATACCAAGTAATATTCGGCATGCTAATTATATTGCCGATTGCCAAATTGCATTATCTCTTATAGTTTCCGAGATATGGGCAATCGAAAATTTACACCTTAGAGTCTGTTTCTAACTTGGGTCAAAATTGTAAAATGGTCTTATGAATTAGCGATTTCGCTCCAATTCACATTACAAGAAATATTCGGCATGCCAATTACATTGCCGATTGCTAAGTTGCATTATCTGTTATAGTTTAGGAGATATGGACTATAGACATCTGACAATATTGGCTCTGCTTCTAACTTGGGACAGAATTGTAAAATGGTCTTATGAATTAGCGATTTCGTTCCAATTCACATTCCAAGTAATATTCGGCATGCTAATTACGCTGCCGATTGCCAAATTGCATTATCTCATATAGTTTCCGAGATATGGACTATCGACATCTTACAATATTGGCTGTGCTTCTAGCTTGGGCCAAAATTGTAAAATGGTCTTATGAATTAGCGATTTTGCTCCAATTCAGATTCCGAGTAATATTTGGCATGATAATTACGTTGCCGATTGCCAAATTGCATTATCTTCTATAGTTTCCGAGATATGGGCTATCGACATCTTACAATATTGGCTCTGCTTCTAACTTGTGCCAGAATTGTAAAAGGGTCTTATGAATTAGCGATTTCGTTCCAATTCACCTTCCAAGTAATATTCGGCATGCTAATTACGTTGCCGATTGCCAAATTGCATTATCTCTTATAGTTTCCGAGATATGGGCAATCGAAATTTTACACCTTAGGGTCTGTTTCTAACTTGGGTCAAAATTGTAAAATGGTCTTATGAATTAGCGATTTCGCTCCAATTCACATTCCAAGTAATATTCGCCATGCTAATTACATTGCCGATGGCCAATTTGCATTATCTCTTATAGTTTCGGAGATATGCACTATCGACATCTGACAATATTGGCTCTGCTTCTAACTTGGGCCAGAATTGTAAAATGGTCTTATGAATTAGCGAATTCGTTCCAATTCACATTCCAAGTAATATTCGGCATGCTAATTACGTTGCCGATCGCCAAATTGCATTATCTCATATAGTTTACGAGATATGGACTATCGGCATCTTACAATATTGGCTGTGCTTCTAACTTGGGCCAAAATTGTTAAATGGTCTTATGAATTAGCGATTTCGTCCCAATTCATATTCCAAGTATTATTCGGCATGCTAATTACATTGCCGATTGCCAAATTGCATTATCTCTTGTAGTTTCCGAGATATGGGCAATCGAAATTTTACACCTTAGAGTCTGTTTCTATCTTTGGTCCAAAATGTAAAATGGTCTTATGAATTAGCGATTTCGTTCCAATTCACATTCCAAGTAATATTCGACTTGCTAATTACATTGCCGATTGCCAAATTGCGTTATCTCTTATAGTTTCCGAGATATGGACTATCGACATCTTGCAATATTGGCTCTGTTTCTAACTTGGGTCAAAAATGTTAAATAGTCTTATGAATTAGCGATTTCGTTCCAATTTACATTCCAAGTAATATTCGACATGCTAATTACATTGCCGATTGCCAAATTGCATTATCTCTTATAGTTTACGAAATATGGACTATCGACATCTGACAATATTGGCTCTGCTTCTAACTTGTGCCAGAATTGTAAAATGGTCTTATGGATTAGCGATTTCGTAACAATTCACATTCCAAGTAACATTCGGCATGCTAATTACGTTGCCGATTGCCAAATTGTATTATCTCTTATAGTTTCCGAGATATGGGCAATCGAAATTTTACACCTTAGTGTCTGTTTCTAACTTGGGTCAAAATGTAAAATGGTCTTATGAATTAGCGATTTTGCTCCAATTTACAATCCGAGTAATATTTGGCATGATAATTACGTTGCCGATTGCCAAATTGCATTATCTCTTATAGTTTCCGAGATATGGGCAATCGAAATTTTACACCTTAGTGTCTGTTTCTAACTTGGGTCAAAATGTAAAATGGTCTTATGAATTAGCGATTTTGCTCCAATTTACATTCCGAGTAATATTTGGCATGATAATTACGTTGCCGATTGCCAAATTGCATTATCTTTTATAGTTTCCGAGATATGGGCTATCGACATCTTACAATATTGGCTCTGCTTCTAACTTGTGCCAGAATTGTAAAATGGTCTTATGAATTAGCGATTTCGTTCCAATTCACATTCCAAGTAACATTCGGCATGCTAATTACGTTGCCGATTGCCAAATTGTATTATCTCTTATAGTTTCCGAGATATGGGCAATCGAAATTTTACACCTTAGTGTCTGTTTCTAACTTGGGTCAAAATGTAAAATGGTCTAATAAATTAGCGATTTTGCTCCAATTTACATTCCGAGTAATATTTGGCATGATAATTACGTTGCCGATTGCCAAATTGCATTATCTTTTATAGTTTCCGAGATATGGGCTATCGACATCTTACAATATTGGCTCTGCTTCTAACTTGTGCCAGAATTGTAAAATGGTCTTATGAATTAGCGATTTCGTTCCAATTCACATTCCAAGTAATATTCGGCATGCTAATTACATTGCCGATTGCCAAATTGCATTATCTCTTATAGTTTCCGAGATATGGGCAATCGAAATTTTACACCTTAGTGTCTGTTTCTAACTTGGGTCAAAATGTAAAATGGTCTTATGAATTAGCGATTTTGCTCCAATTTACATTCCGAGTAATATTTGGCATGATAATTACGTTGCCGATTGCCAAATTGCATTATCTTTTATAGTTTCCGAGGTATGGGCTATCGACATCTTACAATATTGGCTCTGCTTCTAACTTGTGCCAGAATTGTAAAATGGTCTTATGAATTAGCGATTTCGTTCCAATTCACATTCCAAGTAACATTCGGCATGCTAATTACGTTGCCGATTGCCAAATTGTATTATCTCTTATAGTTTCCGAGATATGGGCAATCGAAATTTTACACCTTAGAGTCTGTTTCTAACTTGGGTCAAAATTGTAAAATGGCCTTATGAATTAGCGATTTCGCTCCATTTCACATTCCAAGTAATATTCGGCATGCTAATTACATTGCCGATTGCCAAATTGCATTATCCCTTATAGTTTCCGAGATATGGACTATCGACAACTGACAATATAAGCTCTGCTTCTAACTTGGGCCAGAATTGTAAAATGGTTTTATGAATTAGCGATTTCGTTCCAATTCACATTCCAAGTAATATTCGGAATGCTAATTACGTTGCCGATTGCCAAATTGCATTATCTCATATAGTTTCCGAGATATGGACTATCGACATCTTACAATATTGGCTGTGCTTCTAACTTGGGCCAAAATTGTAAAATGGTCTTATGAATTAGCGATTTCGTTCCAATTCACATTCAAAGTAATATTCGGCATTGATAATTACGTTGCCGATTGCCAAATTGCATTATCTCTTGTAGTTTCCGAGATATGGGCAATCAAAATTTTACACCTTATAGTCTGTTTCTAACTTGGGTCAAAATTGTAAAATGGTCTTTTGGATTAGCGATTTCGGTCCAATTCACATTCCAAGTAATATTCGGCATGCTAATTACATTGCCGATTGCCAAATTGCATTATCTCTTATAGTTTCCGAGATATGGACTATCGACATCTTACAATATTGGCTCTGCTTCTAACTTGGACCAAAATTGTAAAATGGCCTTATGAATTAGCGATTTCGTTCCAATTCACATTCCAAGTAATATTCGGCATGCTACTTACGTCGCCGATTGCCAAATTGCATTATCTCTTGTAGTTTCCGAGATATGGGCAATCGAAATTTTACACCTTATAGTCTGTTTCTAACTTGGGTCAAAATTGTAAAATGGTCTTATGAATTTGCGATTTCGCTCCAATTCACATTCCAAGTAATATTCGGCATGCTAATTACATTGCCGATTGCCAAATTGCATTATCTCTTATAGTTTCCGAGATATGGACTATCGACATCTTACAATATTGGCTCTGCTTCTAACTTGGACCAAAATTGTAAAATGGCCTTATGAATTAGTGATTTCGTTCCAATTCACATTCCAAGTAATATTCGGCATGCTAATTACATTGCCGATTGCCAAATTGCATTATCTCTTATAGTTTCCGAGATATGGGCAATCGAAATTTTACACCTTAGAGTCTGTTTCTAAGTTGGGTCAAAAATGTAAAATGGTCTTATGAATTAGCGATTTCGTTCCAATTCACATTCCAAGTAATACTCGACATGCTAATTACATTGCCGATTGCCAAATTGCATTATCTCTTATAGAATTGTAAAATGGTCTTATGAATTAGCGATTTTGTTCCAATTCACATTCCAAGTAATATTCGGCATGGTAATTACGTCGCCGATTGCCAAATTGCATTATCTCTTATAGTTTCCGGGATATGGGAATCGAAATTTTACACCTTAGTGTCTGTTTCTAAATTGGGTCAAAATTGTAAAATGGTCTCATGAATTAGCGATTTTGCTCCAATTCACATTCCAAGTAACATTCGGCATGCTAATTACGTTGCCGATTGCCAAATTGTATTATCTCTTATAGTTTCCGAGATATGGGCAATAGAAATTTTTCACCTTAGAGTCTGTTTCTAACTTGGGTCAAAATTGTAAAATGGTCTTACGAATTAGCGATTTCGCTCCAATTCACATTCCAAGTAATATTCGGCATGCTAATTACATTGCCGATTGCCAAATTGCATTATCCCTTATCGACATCTTACAATATTGGCTCTGCTTCTAACTTGTGCCAGAATTGTAAAATGGTCTTATGAATTAGCGATTTCGTTCCAATTCACATTCCAAGTAATATTCGGCATGCTAATTACATTGCCGATTGCCAAATTGCATTACCTCCTATAGTTTCCAAGATATGGTCTATCGACATCTTACAATATTGGCTCTGCTTCTAACTTGGGCCAAAATTGTAAAATGCTCTTATGAATTAGCGATTTCGTTCCAATTCACATTCAAAGAAATATTCGGCATGCTAATTACGTTGCCTGTTGCCAAATTGCATTATCTCTTATAGTTTCCGAAATATGGACTATCGACATTTTACAATATTGGCTCTGCTTCTAACTTGGGTCAAAATTGTAATATGGTCTTATGAATTAGCGATTTCGTCCCAATTCACATTCCAAGTATTATTCGGCATGCTAATTACATTGCCGGTTGCCAAATTGCATTATCTCTTATAGTTTCCGAGATATGGGCAATCGAAATTTTACACCTTAGTGTCTGTTTCTAACTTGGGTCAAAATGTAAAATGGTCTTATGAATTAGCGATTTTGCTCCAATTTACATTCCGAGTAATATTTGGCATGATAATTACGTTGCCGATTGCCAAATTGCATTATCTTTTATAGTTTCCGAGATATGGGCTATCGACATCTTACAATATTGGCTCTGCTTCTAACTTGTGCCAGAATTGTAAAATGGTCTTATGAATTAGCGATTTCGTTCCAATTCACATTCCAAGTAACATTCGGCATGCTAATTACGTTGCCGATTGCCAAATTGTATTATCTCTTATAGTTTCCGAGATATGGGCAATCGAAATTTTACACCTTAGTGTCTGTTTCTAACTTGGGTCAAAATGTAAAATGGTCTAATAAATTAGCGATTTTGCTCCAATTTACATTCCGAGTAATATTTGGCATGATAATTACGTTGCCGATTGCCAAATTGCATTATCTTTTATAGTTTCCGAGATATGGGCTATCGACATCTTACAATATTGGCTCTGCTTCTAACTTGTGCCAGAATTGTAAAATGGTCTTATGAATTAGCGATTTCGTTCCAATTCACATTCCAAGTAATATTCGGCATGCTAATTACATTGCCGATTGCCAAATTGCATTATCTCTTATAGTTTCCGAGATATGGGCAATCGAAATTTTACACCTTAGTGTCTGTTTCTAACTTGGGTCAAAATGTAAAATGGTCTTATGAATTAGCGATTTTGCTCCAATTTACATTCCGAGTAATATTTGGCATGATAATTACGTTGCCGATTGCCAAATTGCATTATCTTTTATAGTTTCCGAGGTATGGGCTATCGACATCTTACAATATTGGCTCTGCTTCTAACTTGTGCCAGAATTGTAAAATGGTCTTATGAATTAGCGATTTCGTTCCAATTCACATTCCAAGTAACATTCGGCATGCTAATTACGTTGCCGATTGCCAAATTGTATTATCTCTTATAGTTTCCGAGATATGGGCAATCGAAATTTTACACCTTAGAGTCTGTTTCTAACTTGGGTCAAAATTGTAAAATGGCCTTATGAATTAGCGATTTCGCTCCATTTCACATTCCAAGTAATATTCGGCATGCTAATTACATTGCCGATTGCCAAATTGCATTATCCCTTATAGTTTCCGAGATATGGACTATCGACAACTGACAATATAAGCTCTGCTTCTAACTTGGGCCAGAATTGTAAAATGGTTTTATGAATTAGCGATTTCGTTCCAATTCACATTCCAAGTAATATTCGGAATGCTAATTACGTTGCCGATTGCCAAATTGCATTATCTCATATAGTTTCCGAGATATGGACTATCGACATCTTACAATATTGGCTGTGCTTCTAACTTGGGCCAAAATTGTAAAATGGTCTTATGAATTAGCGATTTCGTTCCAATTCACATTCAAAGTAATATTCGGCATTGATAATTACGTTGCCGATTGCCAAATTGCATTATCTCTTGTAGTTTCCGAGATATGGGCAATCAAAATTTTACACCTTATAGTCTGTTTCTAACTTGGGTCAAAATTGTAAAATGGTCTTTTGGATTAGCGATTTCGGTCCAATTCACATTCCAAGTAATATTCGGCATGCTAATTACATTGCCGATTGCCAAATTGCATTATCTCTTATAGTTTCCGAGATATGGACTATCGACATCTTACAATATTGGCTCTGCTTCTAACTTGGACCAAAATTGTAAAATGGCCTTATGAATTAGCGATTTCGTTCCAATTCACATTCCAAGTAATATTCGGCATGCTACTTACGTCGCCGATTGCCAAATTGCATTATCCCTTATAGTCTGTTTCTAACTTGGGTCAAAATTGTAAAATGGTCTTATGAATTTGCGATTTCGCTCCAATTCACATTCCAAGTAATATTCGGCATGCTAATTACATTGCCGATTGCCAAATTGCATTATCTCTTATAGTTTCCGAGATATGGACTATCGACATCTTACAATATTGGCTCTGCTTCTAACTTGGACCAAAATTGTAAAATGGCCTTATGAATTAGTGATTTCGTTCCAATTCACATTCCAAGTAATATTCGGCATGCTAATTACATTGCCGATTGCCAAATTGCATTATCTCTTATAGTTTCCGAGATATGGGCAATCGAAATTTTACACCTTAGAGTCTGTTTCTAAGTTGGGTCAAAAATGTAAAATGGTCTTATGAATTAGCGATTTCGTTCCAATTCACATTCCAAGTAATACTCGACATGCTAATTACATTGCCGATTGCCAAATTGCATTATCTCTTATAGTTTCCGGGATATGGACTATCGACATCTGACAATATTGGCTCTGCTTCTTACTTGGGCCAGAATTGTAAAATGGTCTTATGAATTAGCGATTTTGTTCCAATTCACATTCCAAGTAATATTCGGCATGGTAATTACATTGCCGATTGCCAAATTGCATTATCTCTTATAGTTTCCGGGATATGGGAATCGAAATTTTACACCTTAGTGTCTGTTTCTAAATTGGGTCAAAATTGTAAAATGGTCTCATGAATTAGCGATTTTGCTCCAATTCACATTCCAAGTAACATTCGGCATGCTAATTACGTTGCCGATTGCCAAATTGTATTATCTCTTATAGTTTCCGAGATATGGGCAATAGAAATTTTTCACCTTAGAGTCTGTTTCTAACTTGGGTCAAAATTGTAAAATGGTCTTACGAATTAGCGATTTCGCTCCAATTCACATTCCAAGTAATATTCGGCATGCTAATTACATTGCCGATTGCCAAATTGCATTATCCCTTATAGAATTGTAAAATGGTCTTATGAATTAGCGATTTCGTTCCAATTCACATTCCAAGTAATATTCGGCATGCTAATTACATTGCCGATTGCCAAATTGCATTACCTCCTATAGTTTCCAAGATATGGTCTATCGACATCTTACAATATTGGCTCTGCTTCTAACTTGGGCCAAAATTGTAAAATGCTCTTATGAATTAGCGATTTCGTTCCAATTCACATTCAAAGAAATATTCGGCATGCTAATTACGTTGCCTGTTGCCAAATTGCATTATCTCTTATAGTTTCCGAAATATGGACTATCGACATTTTACAATATTGGCTCTGCTTCTAACTTGGGTCAAAATTGTAATATGGTCTTATGAATTAGCGATTTCGTCCCAATTCACATTCCAAGTATTATTCGGCATGCTAATTACATTGCCGGTTGCCAAATTGCATTATCTCTTGTAGTTTCCGAGATATGGGCAATCGAAATTTTACACCTTAGAGTCTGTTTCTAACTTTGGTCCAAAATGTAAAATGGTCTTATGAATTAGCGATTTCGTTCCAATTCACATTCCAAGTAATATTCGACTTGCTAATTACATTGCCGATTGCCAAATTGCATTATCTCTTATAGTTTCCGAAATATGGACTATCGACATCTGATAATATTGGCTCTGCTTCTAACTTGGGCCAGAATTGTAAAATGGTCTTATGAATTAGCGATTTCGTTGTAATTCACATTCCAAGTAATATTCGGCATGCTAATTACGTTGCCGATTGCCAAATTGCATTATCTCTTATAGTTTCCGAGATATGGACTATCGACAACTGACAATATAAGCTCTGCTTCTAACTTGGGCCAGAATTGTAAAATGGTTTTATGAATTAGCGATTTCGTTCCAATTCACATTCCAAGTAATATTCGGAATGCTAATTACGTTGCCGATTGCCAAATTGCATTATCTCTTATAGTTTCCGAGATATGGGCAATCGAAATTTTACACCTTAGGGTCTGTTTCTAACTTGGGTCAAAATTGTAAAATGGTCTTATGAATTAGCGATTTCGCTCCAATTCACATTCCAAGTAATATTCGCCATGCTAATTACATTGCCGATGGCCAATTTGCATTATCTCTTATAGTTTCGGAGATATGCACTATCGACATCTGACAATATTGGCTCTGCTTCTAACTTGGGCCAGAATTGTGAAATGGTCTTATGAATTAGCGAATTCGTTCCAATTCACATTCCAAGTAATATTCGGCATGCTAATTACGTTGCCGATCGCCAAATTGCATTATCTCATATAGTTTACGAGATATGGACTATCGGCATCTTACAATATTGGCTGTGCTTCTAACTTGGGCCAAAATTGTTAAATGGTCTTATGAATTAGCGATTTCGTCCCAATTCACATTCCAAGTATTATTCGGCATGCTAATTACATTGCCGATTGCCAAATTGCATTATCTCTTGTAGTTTCCGAGATATGGACAATCGAAATTTTACACCTTAGAGTCTGTTTCTATCTTTGGTCCAAAATGTAAAATGGTCTTATGAATTAGCGATTTCGTTCCAATTCACATTCCAAGTATTATTCGGCATGCTAATTACATTGCCGATTGCCAAATTGCATTATCTCTTGTAGTTTCCGAGATATGGACAATCGAAATTTTACACCTTAGAGTCTGTTTCTAATTTGGGTCAAAATTGTAAAATGGCCTTATGAATTAGCGATTTCGTTCCAATTCACATTCCAAGTAATATTCGGAATGCTACTTACGTTGCCGATTGCCAAATTGCATTATCTCATATAGTTTCCGAGATATGGACTATCGACAACTGACAATATAAGCTCTGCTTCTAACTTGGGCCAGAATTGTAAAATGGTTTTATGAATTAGCGATTTCGTTCCAATTCACATTCCAAGTAATATTCGGAATGCTACTTACGTTGCCGATTGCCAAATTGCATTATCTCATATAGTTTCCGAGATATGGACTATCGACATCTTACAATATTGGCTGTGCTTCTAACTTGGGCCAAAATTGTAAAATGGTCTTATGAATTAGCGATTTCGTTCCAATTCACATTCAAAGTAATATTCGGCATTGATAATTACGTTGCCGATTGCCAAATTGCATTATCTCTTGTAGTTTCCGAGATATGGGCAATCGAAATTTTACAACTTATAGTCTGTTTCTAACTTGGGTCAAAATTGTAAAATGGTCTTATGAATTTGCGATTTCGCTCCAATTCACATTCCAAGTAATATTCGGCATGCTAATTACATTGCCGATTGCCAAATTGCATTATCTCTTATAGTTTCTGAGATATGGACTATCGACATCTTACTATATTGGCTCTTCTTCTAAGTTGGGCCAGAATTGTAAAATGGTTTTTGGATTAGCGATTTCGGTCCAATTCACATTCCAAGTAATATTCGGCATGCTAATTACATTGCCGGTTGCCAAATTGCATTATCTCTTATAGTTTCCGAGATATGGACTATCGACATCTTACAATATTGGCTCTGCTTCTAACTTGGACCAAAATTGTAAAATGGCCTTATGAATTAGCGATTTCGTTCCAATTCACATTCCAAGTAATATTCGGCATGCTACTTACGTCGCCGATTGCCAAATTGCATTATCTCTTATAGTTTCCGAGATATGGGCAATCGAAATTTTACACCTTAGTGTCTGTTTCTAACTGGGGTCAAAATTGTTAAATGGTCTTATGAATTAGTGATTTCGTTCCAATTCACATTCCAAGTAATATTCGGCATGCTAATTACATTGCCGATTGCCAAATTGCATAATCTCTTATAGTTTCCGAGATATGGGCAATTGAAATTTTACACCTTAGTGTCTGTTTCTAACTTGGGTCAAAATTGTAAAATGGTCTTATGAATTAGCGATTTTGCTCCAATTCACATTCCGAGTAATATTCGGCATGCTAATTATATTGCCGATTGCCAAATTGCATTATCTCTTGTAGTTTCCGAGATATGGGCAATCGAAATTTTACACCTTAGAGTCTGTTTCTAAGTTGGGTCAAAAATGTAAAATGGTCTTATGAATTAGCGATTTCGTTCCAATTCACATTCCAAGTAATACTCGACATGCTAATTACATTGCCGATTGCCAAATTGCATTATCTCTTATAGTTTCCGGGATATGGACTATCGACATCTGACAATATTGGCTCTGCTTCTTACTTGGGCCAGAATTGTAAAATGGTCTTATGAATTAGCGATTTTGTTCCAATTCACATTCCAAGTAATATTCGGCATGGTAATTACATTGCCGATTGCCAAATTGCATTATCTCTTATAGTTTCCGGGATATGGGAATCGAAATTTTACACCTTAGTGTCTGTTTCTAAATTGGGTCAAAATTGTAAAATGGTCTCATGAATTAGCGATTTTGCTCCAATTCACATTCCAAGTAATATTCGGCATGCTAATTACATTGCCGATTGCCAAATTGCATTACCTCCTATAGTTTCCAAGATATGGTCTATCGACATCTTACAATATTGGCTCTGCTTCTAACTTGTGCCAGAATTGTAAAATGGTCTTATGAATTAGCGATATCGTTCCAATTCACATTCCAAGTAACATTCGGCATGCTAATTACGTTGCCGATTGCCAAATTGTATTATCTCTTATAGTTTCCGAGATATGGGCAATAGAAATTTTACACCTTAGAGTCTGTTTCTAACTTGGGTCAAAATTGTAAAATGGTCTTACGAATTAGCGATCTCGCTCCAATTCACATTCCAAGTAATATTCGGCATGCTAATTACATTGCCGATTGCCAAATTGCATTATCCCTTATAGAATTGTAAAATGGTCTTATGAATTAGCGATTTCGTTCCAATTCACATTCCAAGTAATATTCGGCATGGTAATTACATTGCCGATTGCCAAATTGCATTATCTCTTATAGTTTCCGGGATATGGGATCGAAATTTTACACCTTAGTGTCTGTTTCTAAATTGGGTCAAAATTGTAAAATGGTCTCATGAATTAGCGATTTTGCTCCAATTCACATTCCAAGTAATATTCGGCATGCTAATTACATTGCCGATTGCCAAATTGCATTACCTCCTATAGTTTCCAAGATATGGTCTATCGACATCTTACAATATTGGCTCTGCTTCTAACTTGGGCCAAAATTGTAAAATGCTCTTATGAATTAGCGATTTCGTTCCAATTCACATTCAAAGAAATATTCGGCATGGTAATTACATTGCCGATTGCCAAATTGCATTATCTCTTATAGTTTCCGGGATATGGGAATCGAAATTTTACACCTTAGTGTCTGTTTCTAAATTGGGTCAAAATTGTAAAATGGTCTCATGAATTAGCGATTTTGCTCCAATTCACATTCCAAGTAATATTCGGCATGCTAATTACATTGCCGATTGCCAAATTGCATTACCTCCTATAGTTTCCAAGATATGGTCTATCGACATCTTACAATATTGGCTCTGCTTGTAACTTGTGCCAGAATTGTAAAATGGTCTTATGAATTAGCGATATCGTTCCAATTCACATTCCAAGTAACATTCGGCATGCTAATTACGTTGCCGATTGCCAAATTGTATTATCTCTTATAGTTTCCGAGATATGGGCAATAGAAATTTTACACCTTAGAGTCTGTTTCTAACTTGGGTCAAAATTGTAAAATGGTCTTACGAATTAGCGATTTCGCTCCAATTCACATTCCAAGTAATATTCGGCATGCTAATTACATTGCCGATTGCCAAATTGCATTATCCCTTATAGAATTGTAAAATGGTCTTATGAATTAGCGATTTCGTTCCAATTCACATTCCAAGTAATATTCGGCATGGTAATTACATTGCCGATTGCCAAATTGCATTATCTCTTATAGTTTCCGGGATATGGGATCGAAATTTTACACCTTAGTGTCTGTTTCTAAATTGGGTCAAAATTGTAAAATGGTCTCATGAATTAGCGATTTTGCTCCAATTCACATTCCAAGTAATATTCGGCATGCTAATTACATTGCCGATTGCCAAATTGCATTACCTCCTATAGTTTCCAAGATATGGTCTATCGACATCTTACAATATTGGCTCTGCTTCTAACTTGGGCCATAATTGTAAAATGCTCTTATGAATTAGCGATTTCGTTCCAATTCACATTCAAAGAAATATTCGGCATGCTAATTACGTTGCCTGTTGCCAAATTGCATTATCTCTTATAGTTTCCGAAATATGGACTATCGACATTTTACAATATTGGCTCTGCTTCTAACTTGGGTCAAAATTGTAATATGGTCTTATGAATTAGCGATTTCGTCCCAATTCACATTCCAAGTATTATTCGGCATGCTAATTACATTGCCGATTGCCAAATTGCATTATCTCTTGTAGTTTCCGAGATATGGGCAATCGAAATTTTACACCTTAGAGTCTGTTTCTAACTTTGGTCCAAAATGTAAAATGGTCTTATGAATTAGCGATTTCGTTCCAATTCACATTCCAAGTAATATTCGACTTGCTAATTACATTGCCGATTGCCAAATTGCATTATCTCTTATAGTTTCCGAGATATGGACTATCGACATCTGACAATATTGGCTCTGCTTCTAACTTGGGCCAGAATTGTAAAATGGTCTTATGAATTAGCGATTTCGTTGTAATTCACATTCCAAGTAATATTCGGCATGCTAATTACGTTGCCGATTGCCAAATTGCATTATCTCTTATAGTTTCCGAGATATGGACTATCGACATCTTGCAATATTGGCTCTGCTTCTAACTTGGGTCAAAAATGTTAAATAGTCTTATGAATTAGCGATTTCGTTCCAATTCACATTCCAAGTAATATTCGACATGCTAATTACATTGCCGATTGCCAAATTGCATTATCTCTTATAGTTTCCGAGATATGGACTATCGACATCTGACAATATTGGCTCTGCTTCTAACTTGTGCCAGAATTGTAAAATGGTCTTATGGATTAGCGATTTCGTACCAATTCACATTCCAAGTAACATTCGGCATGCTAATTACGTTGCCGATTGCCAAATTGTATTATCTCTTATAGTTTCCGAGATATGGGCAATCGAAATTTTACACCTTAGTGTCTGTTTCTAACTGGGGTCAAAATTGTTAAATGGTCTTATGAATTAGTGGTTTCGTTCCAATTCACATTCCAAGTAATATTCGGCATGCTAATTACATTGACGATTGCCAAATTGCATTATCTCTTATAGTTTCCGAGATATGGGCAATCGAAATTTTACACCTTAGTGTCTGTTTCTAACTTGGGTCAAAATGTAAAATGGTCTTATGAATTAGCGATTTTGCTCCAATTCACATTCCGAGTGATATTTTTCATGATAATTACGTTGCCGATTGCCAAATTGCATTATCTTTTATAGTTTCCGTGATATGGGCTATCGACATCTTACAATATTGGCTCTGCTTCTAACTTGTGCCAGAATTGTAAAATGGTCTTATGAATTTGCGATTTCGCTCCAATTCACATTCCAAGTAATATTCGGCATGCTAATTACATTGCCGATTGTAAAATTGCATTATCTCTTATAGTTTCTGAGATATGGACTATCGACATCTTACTATATTGGCTCTTCTTCTAAGTTGGGCCAGAATTGTAAAATGGTCTTTTGGATTAGCGATTTCGGTCCAATTCACATTCCAAGTAATATTCGGCATGCTAATTACATTGCCGATTGCCAAATTGCATTATCTCTTATAGTTTCCGAGATATGGACTATCGACATCTTACAATATTGGCTCTGATTCTAACTTGGACCAAAATTGTAAAATGGCCTTATGAATTAGCGATTTCGTTCCAATTCACATTCCAAGTAATATTCGGCATGCTACTTACGTCGCCGATTGCCAAATTGCATTATCTCTTATAGTTTCCGAGATATGGGCAATCGAAATTTTACACCTTAGTGTCTGTTTCTAACTGGGGTCAAAATTGTTAAATGGTCTTATGAATTAGTGATTTCGTTCCAATTCACATTCCAAGTAATATTCGGCATGCTAATTACATTGCCGATTGCCAAATTGCATTATCTCTTATAGTTTCCCAGATATGGGCAATTGAAATTTTACACCTTAGTGTCTGTTTCTAACTTGGGTCAAAATTGTAAAATGGTCTTATGAATTAGCGATTTTGCTCCAATTCACATTCCGAGTAATATTCGGCATGCTAATTATATTGCCGATTGCCAAATTGCATTATCTCTTGTAGTTTCCGAGATATGGGCAATCGAAATTTTACACCTTAGAGTCTGTTTCTAAGTTGGGTCAAAAATGTAAAATGGTCTTATGAATTAGCGATTTCGTTCCAATTCACATTCCAAGTAATACTCGACATGCTAATTACATTGCCGATTGCCAAATTGCATTATCTCTTATAGTTTCCGGGATATGGACTATCGACATCTGACAATATTGGCTCTGCTTCTTACTTGAGCCAGAATTGTAAAATGGTCTTATGAATTAGCGATTTTGTTCCAATTCACATTCCAAGTAATATTCGGCATGGTAATTACATTGCCGATTGCCAAATTGCATTATCTCTTATAGTTTCCGGGATATGGGAATCGAAATTTTACACCTTAGTGTCTGTTTCTAAATTGGGTCAAAATTGTAAAATGGTCTCATGAATTAGCGATTTTGCTCCAATTCACATTCCAAGTAATATTCGGCATGCTAATTACATTGCCGATTGCCAAATTGCATTACCTCCTATAGTTTCCAAGATATGGTCTATCGACATCTTACAATATTGGCTCTGCTTCTAACTTGTGCCAGAATTGTAAAATGGTCTTATGAATTAGCGATATCGTTCCAATTCACATTCCAAGTAACATTCGGCATGCTAATTACGTTGCCGATTGCCAAATTGTATTATCTCTTATAGTTTCCGAGATATGGGCAATAGAAATTTTACACCATAGAGTCTGTTTCTAACTTGGGTCAAAATTGTAAAATGGTCTTACGAATTAGCGATTTCGCTCCAATTCACATTCCAAGTAATATTCGGCATGCTAATTACATTGCCGATTGCCAAATTGCATTATCAATTATAGAATTGTAAAATGGTCTTATGAATTAGCGATTTCGTTCCAATTCACATTCCAAGTAATATTCGGCATGGTAATTACATTGCCGATTGCCAAATTGCATTATCTCTTATAGTTTCCGGGATATGGGATCGAAATTTTACACCTTAGTGTCTGTTTCTAAATTGGGTCAAAATTGTAAAATGGTCTCATGAATTAGCGATTTTGCTCCAATTCACATTCCAAGTAATATTCGGCATGCTAATTACATTGCCGATTGCCAAATTGCATTACCTCCTATAGTTTCCAAGATATGGTCTATCGACATCTTACAATATTGGCTCTGCTTCTAACTTGGGCCAAAATTGTAAAATGCTCTTATGAATTAGCGATTTCGTTCCAATTCACATTCAAAGAAATATTCGGCATGCTAATTACGTTGCCTGTTGCCAAATTGCATTATCTCTTATAGTTTCCGAAATATGGACTATCGACATTTTACAATATTGGCTCTGCTTCTAACTTGGGTCAAAATTGTAAAATGGTCTTATGAATTAGCGATTTCGTTCCAATTCACATTCCAAGTAATTTTCGACTTGCTAATTACATTGCCGATTGCCAAATTACATTATCTCTTATAGTTTCCGAAATATGGACTATCGACATCTGACAATATTGGCTCTGCTTCTAACTTGGGCCAGAATTGTAAAATGGTCTTATGAATTAGCGATTTCGTTGTAATTCACATTCCAAGTAATATTCGGCATGCTAATTACGTTGCCGATTGCCAAATTGCATTATCTCTTATAGTTTCCGAGATATGGACTATCGACATCTTGCAATATTGGCTCTGTTTCTAACTTGGGTCAAAAATGTTAAATAGTCTTATGAATTAGCGATTTCGTTCCAATTCACATTCCAAGTAATATTCGACATGCTAATTACATTGCCGATTGCCAAATTGCATTATCTCTTATAGTTTCCGAAATATGGACTATCGACATCTGACAATATTGGCTCTGCTTCTAACTTGTGCCAGAATTGTAAAATGGTCTTATGGATTAGCGATTTCGTACCAATTCACATTCCAAGTAACATTCGGCATGCTAATTACGTTGCCGATTGCCAAATTGTATTATCTCTTATAGTTTCCGAGATATGGGCAATCGAAATTTTACACCTTAGTGTCTGTTTCTAACTGGGGTCAAAATTGTTAAATGGTCTTATGAATTAGTGGTTTCGTTCCAATTCACATTCCAAGTAATATTCGGCATGCTAATTACATTGACGATTGCCAAATTGCATTATCTCTTATAGTTTCCGAGATATGGGCAATCGAAATTTTACACCTTAGTGTCTGTTTCTAACTTGGGTCAAAATGTAAAATGGTCTTATGAATTAGCGATTTTGCTCCAATTCACATTCCGAGTGATATTTTTCATGATAATTACGTTGCCGATTGCCAAATTGCATTATCTTTTATAGTTTCCGAGATATGGTCTATCGACATCTTACAATATTGGCTCTGCTTCTAACTTGTGCCAGAATTGTAAAATGGTCTTATGAATTAGCGATTTCGTTCCAATTCACATTCCAAGTAACATTCGGCATGCTAATTACGTTGCCGATTGCCAAATTGTATTATCTCTTATAGTTTCCGAGATATGGGCAATCGAAATTTTACACCTTAGAGTCTGTTTCTAACTTGGGTCAAAATTGTAAAATGGTCTTATGAATTAGCGATTTAGCTCCAATTCACATTCCAAGTAATATTCGGCATGCTAATTACATTGCCGATTGCCAAATTGCATTATCCCTTATAGTTTCCGAGATATGGACTATCGACATCTGACAATATTAGCTCTGCTTCTAACTTGGGCCAGAATTGTAAAATGGTTTTATGAATTAGCGATTTCGTTCCAATTCACATTCCAAGTAATATTCGGCATTCTAATTACGTTGCCGATTGCCAAATTGCATTATCTCTTGTAGTTTCCGAGATATGGGCAATCGAAATTTTACACCTTAGAGTCTGTTTCTAAGTTGGGTCAAAAATGTAAAATGGTCTTATGAATTAGCGATTTCGTTCCAATTCACATTCCAAGTAATACTCGACATGCTAATTACATTGCCGATTGCCAAATTGCATTATCTCTTATAGTTTCCGGGATATGGACTATCGACATCTGACAATATTGGCTCTGCTTCTTACTTGGGCCAGAATTGTAAAATGGTATTATGAATTAGCGATTTCGTTCCAATTCACATTCCAAGTAATATTCGGCATGGTAATTACATTGCCGATTGCCAAATTGCATTATCTCTTATAGTTTCCGGGATATGGGAATCGAAATTTTACACCTTAGTGTCTGTTTCTAAATTGGGTCAAAATTGTAAAATGGTCTCATGAATTAGCGATTTTGCTCCAATTCACATTCCAAGTAATATTCGGCATGCTAATTACATTGCCGATTGCCAAATTGCATTACCTCCTATAGTTTCCAAGATATGGTCTATCGACATCTTACAATATTGGCTCTGCTTCTAACTTGTGCCAGAATTGTAAAATGGTCTTATGAATTAGCGATATCGTTCCAATTCACATTCCAAGTAACATTCGGCGTGCTAATTACGTTGCCGATTGCCAAATTGTATTATCTCTTATAGTTTCCGAGATATGGGCAATAGAAATTTTACACCATAGGGTCTGTTTCTAACTTGGGTCAAAATTGTAAAATGGTCTTACGAATTAGCGATTTCGCTCCAATTCACATTCCAAGTAATATTCGGCATGCTAATTACATTGCCGATTGCCAAATTGCATTACCTCCTATAGTTTCCAAGATATGGTCTATCGACATCTTACAATATTGGCTCTGCTTCTAACTTGGGCCAAAATTGTAAAATGCTCTTATGAATTAGCGATTTCGTTCCAATTCACATTCAAAGAAATATTCGGCATGCTAATTACGTTGCCTTTTGCCAAATTTTATTATCTCTTATAGTTTCCGAAATATGGACTATCGACATCTTACAATATTGGCTCTGCTTCTAACTTGGGCCAAAATTGTAAAATGGTCTTATGAATTAGTGATTTCGTTCCAATTCACATTCCAAGTAATATTCGGCATGCTAATTACATTGGCGATTGCCAAATTGCATTATCTCTTATAGTTTCTGAGATATGCGCAATCGAAATTTTACACCTTAGGGTCCGTTTCTAACTTGGGTCAAAATTGTAAAATGGTCTTATGAATTAGCGATTTTGCTCCAATTCACATTCCGAGTAATATTCGGCATGCTAATTACGTTGCCGATTGCCATATTGCATTATCTTTTATAGTTTCGGAGATATGGGCTATCGACAGCTTACAATATTGGCTCTGCTTCTAACTTGTGCCAGAATTGTAAAATGGTCTTATGAATTAGCGATTTCGTACCAATTCACATTCCAAGTACTATTCGGCATGCTAATTACGTTGCCGACTGCCAAATTGCATTATCTCTTATAGTATCCGAGATATGGCAATCGAAATTTTACACCTTAGAGTCTGTTTCTAACTTGGGTCAAAATTGTAAAATGGTCTTATGAATTAGCGATTTCGCTCCAATTCACATTCCAAGTAATATTCGGCATGCTAATTACATTGCCGATTGCCAAGTTGCATTATCTCTTATAGTTTCGGAGATATGGACTATAGACATCTTACAATATTGGCTCTGCTTCTAACTTGGGCCAGAATTGTAAAATGGTCTTATGAATTAGCGATTTCGTTCCAATTCACATTCCAAGTAATATTCGGCATGCTAGTTACGTTGCCGATTGCCAAATTGCATTATCTCATATAGTTTCCGAGATATGGACTATCGACATCTTACAATATTGGCTGTGCTTCTAACTTGGGCCAAAATTGTAAAATGGACTTATGAATTAGCGATTTTGCTCCAATTCACGTTCCGAGTAATATTTGGCATGCTAATTACGTTGCCGATTGCCAAATTGCATTATCGTTTGTAGTTTCCGAGATATGGACTATCGACATCTTACAATATTGGCTCTGCTTCTAACTTGTGCCAGAATTGTAAAATGGCCTTATGAATTAGCGATTTCGTACCAATTCACATTCCAAGTAATATTCGGCATGCTAATTACGTTGCCGACTGCCAAATTGCAATATCTCTTATAGTATCCGAGATATGCGCAATCGAAATTTTACGCCTTAGTGTCTGTTTCTAACTTGGGTCAAAATTGTAAAATGATCTTATGAATTATCGATTTTGCTCCAATTCACATTCCATGTAATATTCGGCATGCTAATTACGTTGCCGATGGCCAAATTGCATTATCTCTTATAGTTTCCGAGATATGGACTATCGACATCTTACGATATTGGCTGTGCTTCTAACTTGGGCCAAAATTGTAAAATGGTCTTATGAATTAGCGATTTCGTTCCAATTCACATTCAAAGTAATATTCGGCATTGCTAATTACGTTGCCGATTGCCAAATTGCATTATCTTTTATAGTTTCCGAGATATGGGCTATCGACATCTTACAATATTGACTCTGCTTCTAACTTGTGCCAGAATTGTAAAATGGTCTTATGAATTAGCGATTTCGTTCCAATTCACATTCCAAGTAATATTCGGCATGCTAATTACGTTGCCGATGGCCAACTCGCATTATCTTGTTTAGTTTCCGAGATATGTACTATCGACATCTTACAATATTGGCTCTGCTTCTATCTTGGACCAAAATTGTAAAATGGCCTTATGAATTAGCAATTTCGTTCCAATTCACATTCCAAGTAATATTCGGCATGCTAATTACGTTGCCGATTGCCAAATTGCATTATCTCTTATAGTTTCCGAGATATGGGCAATCGAAATTTTACACCTTGGTGTCTGTTTCTAACTGGGGTCAAAATTGTAAAATGGTCATATGAATTAGTGATTTCGTTCGAAATTCGTTCGAAATTCACTTTCCAAGTAATATTCGACATGCTAATTACATTGCCGATTGCCAAATTGCATTATCTCCTATAGTTTCCAAGATATGGTCTATCGACATCTTACAATATTGGCTCTGCTTCTAACTTGGGCCAAAATTGAAAAATGGTCTTATAAATTAGCGATTTCGTTCCAATTCACATTCAAAGTAATATTCGGCATGCTAATTACGTTGCCGTTTTTCAAATTGCATTATCTCTTATAGTTTCCGAGATATGGGCAATTGAAATTTTACACCTTGGTGTCTGCTTCTAACTTGGGCCAAAATTGAAAAATGATCTTATGAATTAGCGATTTCGCTCCAATTCACATTCCAAGTAATATTCGGCATGCTAATTACATTGCCGATTGCCAAATTGCATTATCTCTTATAGTTTCCGAGATATGGACTATCGACATCTTTCAATATTGGCTCTGCTTCTAACTTGTGCCAGAATTGTAAAATGGTCTTATGAATTAGCGATTTCGTTCCAATTCACATTCCAACTAACATTCGGCATGCTAATTATGTTGCCGATTGCCAAATTGCATTATCTCTTATAGTTTCCGAGATATGGGCAATCGAAATTTTACACCTTAGAGTCTGTTTCTAACTTGGGTCAAAATTGTAAAATGGTCTTACGAATTAGCGATTACGCTCCAATTCACATTCCAAGTAATATTCGGCATGCTAATTACATTGCTGATTGCCAAATTGCATTATCCCTTATAGTTTCCGAGATATGGACTATTGACATCTGACAATATTGGTTCTGCTTCTAACTTGGGCCAGAATTGTAAAATGGTCTTATGAATTAGCGATTTCGTTCCAATTCACATTCCAAGTAATATTCGGCATGCTAATTACGTTGTCGATTGCCAAATTGCATTATCTTATATAGTTTCTGAGATATGGACTATCGACATCTTACAATATTGGCTCTGCTTCTAACTTGGGCCAAAATTGTAAAATGGTCTTATGAATTAGAATGATTTCGTTCCAATTCACATTCCAAGTAATATTCGGCATGCTAATTACATTGCCGATTGCCAAATTGCATTATCACTTATAGTTTCCGAGATATGGACTATCGAAATCTTACAATATTGGCTCTGCTTCTAACTTGGGCCAGAATTGTAAAATGGTCTTTTGGATTAGCGATTTCGGTCCAATTTACATTCCAAGTAATATTTGGCATGCTAATTACGTTGCCGATCGCCAACTCGCATTATCTCTTATGGTTTCCGAGATATGGACTATCGACATCTTACAATATTGGCTCTACTTCTAACTTGGACCAAAATTGTAAAATGGCCTTATGAATTAGCAATTTCGTTCCAATTCAGATTCCAAGTACTATTCGGCATGCTAATTACGTTGCTGATTGCCAAATAGCATTATCTCTTATAGTTTCCGAGATATGGGCAATCGAAAGTTTACACCTTAGTGTCTGTTTCTAACTGTGTTCAAAATTATTAAATGGTCTTATGAATTAGTGATTTCGTTCCAAATCACATTCCAAGTAATATTCGGCATGCTAATTACATTGCCGATTGCCAAATTGCATTATCTCTTATAGTTTGCGGGATATGGGTATCGAAATTTTACACCTTAGTGTCTGTTTCTAACTTGGGTCAAAATTGTAAAATGGTCTTATGAATTAGCGATTTTGCTCCATTTCACTTTCCAAGCAATATTCGGCATGCTAATTACATTGCCGATTGCCAAATTGCAGTATCTCCTATAGTTTCCAAGATATGGTCTATCGACATCTTACAATATTGGCTCTGCTTCTAACTTGGGCCAAATTTGTAAAATGGTCTTATGACTTAGCGATTTCGTTCCAATTCACATTCAAAGTAATATTCGGCATGCTAATTAAGCTGCCTGTTGCCAAATTGCATTATCTCTTATAGTTTCCGAGACATGGGCAATCGAAATTTTACACCTTAGAGACTGTTTCTAACTTGGGCCAAATTTGTAAAATGGTCTTATGACTTAGCGATTTCGTTCCAATCCACATTCAAAGTAATATTCGGCATGCTAATTACGTTGCTGATTGCCAAATTGCATTATCTTTTATATTTTCCGAGATATGGGCTATCGAAATCTTACAATATTGGCTCTGCTTCTAACTTGGGCCAGAATTGTAAAATGGTTTTTTGGATTAGCGATTTCGGTCCAATTCACATTCCAAGTAATATTTGGCATGCTAATTACGTTGCCGATCGCCAACTCGCATTATCTCTTATAGTTTCCGAGATATGGACTATCGATATTTTACAATATTGGCTCTGCTTCTAACTTGGACCAAAATTGTAAAATGGCCTAATGAATTAGCAATTTCGTTCCAATTCACATTCCAAGTAATATTCGGCATGCTAATTACGTTGCCGATTGCCAAATTGCATCATCTCTTATAGTTTCCGAGATATGGGCAATCGAAAGTTTACACCTTAGTGTCTGTTTCTAACTGGGGTCAAAATTGTTAAATGGTCTTATGAATTAGTGATTTCGTTCCAAATCACATTCCAAGTAATATTCGACATGCTAATTACGTTGCCGATTGCCAAATTGCATTATCTCTTATAGTTTCCGAGATATGGGCAATTGAAATTTTACACCTTGGTGTCTGTTTCTAACTGGAGTCAAAATTGTAAAATGGTCTTATGAATTAGCGATTTCGTTCCAATTCACATTCCAAGTAATATTCGGCATGCTAATTACATTGCCGATTTCCAAATTGCATTATCTCTTATAGTTTCTGAGATATGGGCAATCGAAATTTTACACCTTAGGGTCTGTTTCTAACTTGGGTCAAAATTGTAAAATGGTCTTATGAATTAGCGATTTTGCTCCAATTCACATTCCGAGTAATATTCGGCATGCTAATTACGTTGCCGATTGCCATATTGCATTATCTTTTATAGTTTCCGAGATATGGGCCATCGACAGCTTACAATATTGGCTCTGCTTCTAACTTGTGCCAGAATTGTAAAATGGTCTTATGAATTAGCGATTTCGGTCCAATTCACATTTCAAGTAATATTCGGCATGCTAATTACGTTGCCGATTGCCAAATTGCATTATCTCTTATAGTTTCCGAGATATGGGCAATAGAAAGTTTACACCTTAGTGTCTGTTTCTAACTGGGGTCAAAATTGTTAAATTGTCTTATGAATTAGTGATTTCGTTCCAATTCACATTCCAAGTAATATTCGGCATGCTAATTACATTGCCAGTTGCCAAATTGCATTATCTCTTATAGTTTGCGGGATATGGGAATCGAAATTTTACACCTTAGTGTCTGTTTCTAACTTGGGTCAAAATTGTAAAATGGTCTTATGACTTAGCGATTTGGTTCCAATTCACATTCAAAGTAATATTCGGCATGCTAATTACGCTTCCTGTTGCCAAATTGCATTATCTCTTATAGTTTCCGAGATATGGACTATCGACATCTTACAATATTGGTTCTGCTTTTAACTTGTGCCAAAATTGTAAAATGGTCTTATGAATTAGCGATTTCGTTCCAATTCACATTCCAACTAACATTCGGCATGCTAATTATGTTGCCGATTGCCAAATTGCATTATCTCTTATAGTTTCCGAGATATGGGCAATCGAAATTTTACACCTTAGAGTCTGTTTCTAACTTGGGTCAAAATTGTAAAATGGTCTTACGAATTAGCGATTACGCTCCAATTCACATTCCAAGTAATATTCGGCATGCTAATTACATTGCTGATTGCCAAATTGCATTATCCCTTATAGTTTCCGAGATATGGACTATTGACATCTGACAATATTGGTTCTGCTTCTAACTTGGGCCAGAATTGTAAAATGGTCTTATGAATTAGCGATTTCGTTCCAATTCACATTCCAAGTAATATTCGGCATGCTAATTACGTTGCCGTTTTCCAAATTGCATTATCTCTTATAGTTTCCGAGATATGGGCAATTGGAATTTTACACCTTTGTGTCTGTTTCTAACTGGGGTCAAAATTGTAAAATATTCTTATGAATTAGCGATTTCGTTCCAATTCACATTCCAAGTAATATTCGGCATGCTAATTACATTGCCGATCGCCAAATTGCATTATCTCTTATAGTTTCTGAGATATGGGCAATCGAAATTTTACACCTTAGGGTCTGTTTCTAACTTGGGTCAAAATTGTAAAATGGTCTTATGAATTAGCGATTTTGCTCCAATTCACATTCCGAGTAATATTCGGCATGCTAATTACGTTGCCGATTGCCATATTGCATTATCTTTTATAGTTTCCGAGATATGGGCTATCGACAGCTTACAATATTGGCTCTGCTTCTAACTTGGACTAAAATTGTAAAATGGCCTTATGAATTAGCGATTTCATTCCAATTCACATTCCAAGTAATATTCGGCATGCTAATTACGTTGCCGATTGCCAAATTGCATTATCTCTTATAGTTTCCGAGATATGGGCAATCGAAATTATACACCTTAGTGTCTGTTTCTAACTGGGGTCAAAATTGTTAAATGGTCTTATGAATTAGTGATTCCGTTCCAATTCACATTCCAAGTAATATTCGGCATGCTAATTACATTGCCGATTGCCAAACTGCATTATCTCATATAGTTTCCGAGATATGGACTATCGACATCTTACAATATTGGCTGTGCTTCTAACTTGGGCCAAAATTGTAAAATGCTCTTATGAATTAGCGATTTCGTTCCAATTCACATTCCAAGTATTATTCGGCATGCTAATTACATTGCCGATTGCCAAATTGCATTATCTCCTATATTTTCCAAGATATGGTCTATCGATATCTTACAATATTGGCTTTGCTTCTAACTTGGGCCAAAATTGTAAAATGGTCTTATGAATTAGCGATTTCGTTCCAATTCACAGTCAAAGTAATATTTGGCATTGCTAATTACGTTGCCGATTGCCTAACTGCATTATCTCTTGTAGTTTCCGAGATATGGGCAATCGAAATTTTACACCTTAGAGTCTGTTTCTAACTTGGGTCAAAATTGTAAAATGGTCTTAAGAATTAGCGATTTCGCTCCAATTAACATTCCAAGTAATATTCGGCATGCTAATTACATTGCCGATTGCCAAATTGCATTATCTCTTATAGTTTCCGAGATATGGACTATCGACATCTTACAATATTGGCTCTGCTTCTAACTTGGGCCAGAATTGTAAAATGGTCTTTTGGATTAGCGATTTCGGTCCAATTCACATTCCATGTAATATTTGGCATGCTAATTACGTTGCCGATCGCCAACTCGCATTATCTCTTATAGTTTCCGAGATATGGACTATCGACATTTTGCAATATTGGCTCTGCTTCTAACTTGGACCAAAATTGTAAAATGGCCTTATGAATTAGCGATTTCGTTCCAATTCACATTCCAAGTAATAATCGGCATGCTAATTACAATGCCGATTGCCAAATTGCATTACCTCCTATAGTTTCCAAGATATGGACTATCGACATCTTACAATATTGGCTCTGCTTCTAACTTGGGCCAGAATTGTAAAATGGTCTTTTGGATTAGCGATTTCGGTCCAATTCACATTCCAAGTAATATTTGGCATGCTAATTACGTTGCTGATCGCCAACTCGCATTATCTCTTATAGATTCCGAGATATGGACTATCGACATCTTACTATATTGGCTTTGCTTCTAACTTGAACCAAAATTGTAAAATGGCCTTATGAATTAGCGATTTCGTTCCAATTCACATTCCAAGTAATATTCGGCATGCTAATTACGTTGCCGATTGCCAAATTGCATTATCTCTTATAGTTTCCGAGATATGGGCAATCGAAATTATACACCTTAGTGTCTGTTTCTAACTGGGGTCAAAATTGTTAAATGGTCTTATGAATTAGTGATTCCGTTCCAATTCACATTCCAAGTAATATTCGGCATGCTAATTACATTGCCGATTGCCAAATTGCATTATCTCTTATAGTTTGCGGGATATGGGAATCGAAATTTTACACCTTAGTGTCTGTTTCTAACTAGGGTCAAAATTGTAAAATGGTTTTATGAATTAGCGATTTTGCTCCAATTCACATTCCAAGTAATATTCGGCATGCTAATTACGTTGCCTGTTGCCAAATTGCATTATCTCTTATAGTTTCCGAGATATGGACTATCGACATCTTACAATATTGGTTCTGCTTTTAACTTGGGCCAAAATTGTAAAATGGTCTTATGAAATAGCGATTTCGTTCCAATTCACATTCCAAGTAATATTCGGCATGCTAATTACGTTGCCGTTTTCCAAATTGCATTATCTCTTATAGTTTCCGAGATATAGGCAATTGAAATTTTACACCTTGGTGTCTGTTTCTATCTGGGGCCAAAATTGTAAAATGGTCTTATGAATTAGTGATTTCGTTCCAATTCACATTCCAAGTAATATTCGGCTTGCTAATTACGTTGCCGATTGCCATATTGCATTATCTTTTATAGTTTCCGAGATATGGGCTATCGACAGCTTACAATATTGGCTCTGCTTCTAACTTGGACCAAAATTGTAAAATGGCCTTATGAATTAGCGATTTCGTTTCAATTCACATTCCAATTAATATTCGGCATGCTAATTACATTGCCGATTGCCAAATTGCATTATCTCTTATAGTTTCTGAGATATGGACTATCGACATCTTACAATATTGGCTCTGCTTCTAACTTGGGCCAGAATTGTAAAATGGTCTTTTGGATTAGCGATTTCGGTCCAATTCACATCCCAAGTAATATTTGGCATGCTAATTACGTTGCCGATCGCCAACTCGCATTATCTCTTATAGTTTCCGAGATATGGTCTGTCGACATCTTACAATATTGGCTCTGCTTCTAACTTGGACCAAAATTGTAAAATGGCCTTATGAATTAGCGATTTCGTTCCAATTTACATTCTAAGTAATATTCGGCATGATAATTCCGTTGCCGATTGCCAAATTGCATTATCTCTTATAGTTTCCGAGATATGGGCAATCGAAATTTTACACCTTAGTGTCTGTTTCTAACTTGGGTCAAAATTGTAAAATGGTCTTATGAATTAGCGATTTTGTTCCAATTCACATTCCGAGTAATATTCGGCATGCTAATTACATTGCCGATCGCCAAATTGCATTATCTCATATAGTTTCCGAGATATGGACTATCGACATCTTACAATATTGGCTGTGCTTCTAACTTGGGCCAAAATTGTTAAATGGTCTTATGAATTAGCGATTTTGCTCCAGTTCACATTCCGCGTAATATTTGGCATGATAATTACGTTGCCGATTGCCAAATTGAATTATCTTTTATAGTTTCCCAGATATGAGCTATCGATATCTTACAATATTGGCTCTGCTTCTAACTTGTGCCAGAATTGTAAAATGGTCTTATGAATTAGCGATTTCGTTCCAATTCACATTCCAAGTAACATTCGGCATGCTAATTACGTTGCCGATTGCCAAATTGTATTATCTCTTATAGTTTCCGAGATATGGGCAATCGAAATTTTAAACCTTAGAGTCTGTTTCTAACTTGGGTCTAAATTGTAAAATGGTCTTACGAATTAGCGATTTCGCTCCAATTCACATTCCAAGTAATATTCGGCATGCTAATTACATTGCCGATTGCCAAATTGCATTATCCCTTATAGTTTCCGAGATATGGACTATCGACATCTGACATTATTATTTCTGCTTGTTACTTGGGCCAGAATTGTAAAATGGTCTTATGAATTAGCGATTTCGTTCCAATTCACATTCCAAGTAATATTCGGCATGCTAATTACGTTGCCGATTGCCACATTGCATTATCTCATATAGTTTCCGAGATATGGACTATCGACATCTTACAATATTGGCTGTGCTTCTAACTTGGGACAAAATTGTAAAATGGTCTTATGAATTAGCGATTTCGTTCCAATTCACATTCCAAGTATTATTCGGCATGCTAATTACTTTGCCGATTGCCAAATTGCATTATCTCCTATATTTTCCAAGATATGGTCTATCGACATCTTACAATATTGGCTCTGCTTCTAACTTGGGCCAAAATTGTAAAATGGCCTTATGAATTAACGATTTCGTTCCAATTCACATTCCATGTAATATTCGGTATGCTAATTACATTGCCGATTGCCAAATTGCTTTATCTCATATAGTTTCCGAGATATGGACTATCGACATCTTATAATATTGGCTGTGCTTCTAACTTGGGCCAAAATTGTAAAATGGTCTTATGAATTAGCGATTTCGTTCCAATTAATATTCCAAGTAACATTCTGCATGCTAATTGCGTTACCGATTGCCAAATTGCATTATCACTTATAGTTTCCGAGATATGGGCAATCGAAATTTTACACCTTAGAGTCTGTTTCTAATATGGGTCAAAATTGTAAAATGGTCTTACGAATTAGCGATTTCGCTCCAATTCACATTCCAAGTAATATTCGGCATGCTAATTACATTGCCGATTGCCAAATTGCATTATCTCTTATAGTTTCTGAGATATGCGCAATCGAAATTTTACACCTTAGGGTCTGTTTCTAACTTGGGTCAAAATTGTAAAATGCTCTTATGAATTAGCGATTTCGTTCCAATTCACATTCAAAGTAATATTCGACATGCTAATTACGTTGCCTGTTGCCAAATTGCATTATCTCTTATAGTTTCCGAGATATGGACTATCGACATCTTACAATATTGGCTCTGCTTCTAATTTGGGTCAAAATTGTAAAATGGTCTTATGAATTAGCGATTTCGCTCCAATTCTCATTCCAAGTAATATTCGGCATGCTAATTACATTGCCGATTGCCAAATTGCATTATCTCTTATAGTTTCTGAGATATGCGCAATCGAAATTTTACACCTTAGGGTCTGTTTCTAACTTGGGTCAAAATTGTAAAATGCTCTTATGAATTAGCGATTTCGTTCCAATTCACATTCAAAGTAATATTCGACATGCTAATTACGTTGCCTGTTGCCAAATTGCATTATCTCTTATAGTTTCCGAGATATGGACTATCGACATCTTACAATATTGGCTCTGCTTCTAACTCGGGCCAAAATTGTAAAATGGTCTTATGAATTAGCGATTTCGTTCCAATTCACATTCCGAGTAATATTCGGCATGCTAATTACGTTGCCGATTGCCATATTGCATTATCTTTTATAGTTTCGGAGATATGGGCTATCGACAGCTTACAATATTGGCTCTGCTTCTAACTTGTGCCAGAATTGTAAAATGGTCTTATGAATTAGCGATTTCGTACCAATTCACATTCCAAGTACTATTCGGCATGCTAATTACGTTGCCGACTGCCAAATTGCATTATCTCTTATAGTATCCGAGATATGGCAATCGAAATTTTACACCTTAGAGTCTGTTTCTAACTTGGGTCAAAATTGTAAAATGGTCTTATGAATTAGCGATTTCGCTCCAATTCACATTCCAAGTAATATTCGGCATGCTAATTACATTGCCGATTGCCAAGTTGCATTATCTCTTATAGTTTCGGAGATATGGACTATAGACATCTTACAATATTGGCTCTGCTTCTAACTTGGGCCAGAATTGTAAAATGGTCTTATGAATTAGCGATTTCGTTCCAATTCACATTCCAAGTAATATTCGGCATGCTAGTTACGTTGCCGATTGCCAAATTGCATTATCTCATATAGTTTCCGAGATATGGACTATCGACATCTTACAATATTGGCTGTGCTTCTAACTTGGGCCAAAATTGTAAAATGGACTTATGAATTAGCGATTTTGCTCCAATTCACGTTCCGAGTAATATTTGGCATGCTAATTACGTTGCCGATTGCCAAATTGCATTATCGTTTGTAGTTTCCGAGATATGGACTATCGACATCTTACAATATTGGCTCTGCTTCTAACTTGTGCCAGAATTGTAAAATGGCCTTATGAATTAGCGATTTCGTACCAATTCACATTCCAAGTAATATTCGGCATGCTAATTACGTTGCCGACTGCCAAATTGCAATATCTCTTATAGTATCCGAGATATGCGCAATCGAAATTTTACACCTTAGTGTCTGTTTCTAACTTGGGTCAAAATTGTAAAATGATCTTATGAATTATCGATTTTGCTCCAATTCACATTCCATGTAATATTCGGCATGCTAATTACGTTGCCGATGGCCAAATTGCATTATCTCTTATAGTTTCCGAGATATGGACTATCGACATCTTACAATATTGGCTGTGCTTCTAACTTGGGCCAAAATTGTAAAATGGTCTTATGAATTAGCGATTTCGTTCCAATTCACATTCAAAGTAATATTCGGCATTGCTAATTACGTTGCCGATTGCCAAATTGCATTATCTTTTATAGTTTCCGAGATATGGGCTATCGACATCTTACAATATTGACTCTGCTTCTAACTTGTGCCAGAATTGTAAAATGGTCTTATGAATTAGCGATTTCGTTCCAATTCACATTCCAAGTAATATTCGGCATGCTAATTACGTTGCCGATGGCCAACTCGCATTATCTTGTTTAGTTTCCGAGATATGTACTATCGACATCTTACAATATTGGCTCTGCTTCTATCTTGGACCAAAATTGTAAAATGGCCTTATGAATTAGCAATTTCGTTCCAATTCACATTCCAAGTAATATTCGGCATGCTAATTACGTTGCCGATTGCCAAATTGCATTATCTCTTATAGTTTCCGAGATATGGGCAATCGAAATTTTACACCTTGGTGTCTGTTTCTAACTGGGGTCAAAATTGTAAAATGGTCATATGAATTAGTGATTTCGTTCGAAATTCGTTCGAAATTCACTTTCCAAGTAATATTCGACATGCTAATTACATTGCCGATTGCCAAATTGCATTATCTCCTATAGTTTCCAAGATATGGTCTATCGACATCTTACAATATTGGCTCTGCTTCTAACTTGGGCCAAAATTGAAAAATGGTCTTATAAATTAGCGATTTCGTTCCAATTCACATTCAAAGTAATATTCGGCATGCTAATTACGTTGCCGTTTTTCAAATTGCATTATCTCTTATAGTTTCCGAGATATGGGCAATTGAAATTTTACACCTTGGTGTCTGTTTCTAACTTGGGTCAAAATTGTAAAATGATCTTATGAATTAGCGATTTCGCTCCAATTCACATTCCAAGTAATATTCGGCATGCTAATTACATTGCCGATTGCCAAATTGCATTATCTCTTATAGTTTCCGAGATATGGACTATCGACATCTTTCAATATTGGCTCTGCTTCTAACTTGTGCCAGAATTGTAAAATGGTCTTATGAATTAGCGATTTCGTTCCAATTCACATTCCAACTAACATTCGGCATGCTAATTATGTTGCCGATTGCCAAATTGCATTATCTCTTATAGTTTCCGAGATATGGGCAATCGAAATTTTACACCTTAGAGTCTGTTTCTAACTTGGGTCAAAATTGTAAAATGGTCTTACGAATTAGCGATTACGCTCCAATTCACATTCCAAGTAATATTCGGCATGCTAATTACATTGCTGATTGCCAAATTGCATTATCCCTTATAGTTTCCGAGATATGGACTATTGACATCTGACAATATTGGTTCTGCTTCTAACTTGGGCCAGAATTGTAAAATGGTCTTATGAATTAGCGATTTCGTTCCAATTCACATTCCAAGTAATATTCGGCATGCTAATTACGTTGCCGATTGCCAAATTGCATTATCTCATATAGTTTCTGAGATATGGACTATCGACATCTTACAATATTGGCTCTGCTTCTAACTTGGGCCAAAATTGTAAAATGGTCTTATGAATTAGAATGATTTCGTTCCAATTCACATTCCAAGTAATATTCGTCATGCTAATTACATTGCCGATTGCCAAATTGCATTATCACTTATAGTTTCCGAGATATGGACTATCGAAATCTTACAATATTGGCTCTGCTTCTAACTTGGGCCAGAATTGTAAAATGGTCTTTTGGATTAGCGATTTCGGTCCAATTTACATTCCAAGTAATATTTGGCATGCTAATTACGTTGCCGATCGCCAACTCGCATTATCTCTTATGGTTTCCGAGATATGGACTATCGACATCTTACAATATTGGCTCTACTTCTAACTTGGACCAAAATTGTAAAATGGCCTTATGAATTAGCAATTTCGTTCCAATTCAGATTCCAAGTACTATTCGGCATGCTAATTACGTTGCTGATTGCCAAATAGCATTATCTCTTATAGTTTCCGAGATATGGGCAATCGAAAGTTTACACCTTAGTGTCTGTTTCTAACTGTGTTCAAAATTATTAAATGGTCTTATGAATTAGTGATTTCGTTCCAAATCACATTCCAAGTAATATTCGGCATGCTAATTACATTGCCGATTGCCAAATTGCATTATCTCTTATAGTTTGCGGGATATGGGTATCGAAATTTTACACCTTAGTGTCTGTTTCTAACTTGGGTCAAAATTGTAAAATGGTCTTATGAATTAGCGATTTTGCTCCATTTCACTTTCCAAGCAATATTCGGCATGCTAATTACATTGCCGATTGCCAAATTGCAGTATCTCCTATAGTTTCCAAGATATGGTCTATCGACATCTTACAATATTGGCTCTGCTTCTAACTTGGGCCAAATTTGTAAAATGGTCTTATGACTTAGCGATTTCGTTCCAATTCACATTCAAAGTAATATTCGGCATGCTAATTAAGCTGCCTGTTGCCAAATTGCATTATCTCTTATAGTTTCCGAGACATGGGCAATCGAAATTTTACACCTTAGAGACTGTTTCTAACTTGGGCCAAATTTGTAAAATGGTCTTATGACTTAGCGATTTCGTTCCAATCCACATTCAAAGTAATATTCGGCATGCTAATTACGTTGCTGATTGCCAAATTGCATTATCTTTTATATTTTCCGAGATATGGGCTATCGAAATCTTACAATATTGGCTCTGCTTCTAACTTGGGCCAGAATTGTAAAATGGTTTTTTGGATTAGCGATTTCGGTCCAATTCACATTCCAAGTAATATTTGGCATGCTAATTACGTTGCCGATCGCCAACTCGCATTATCTCTTATAGTTTCCGAGATATGGACTATCGATATTTTACAATATTGGCTCTGCTTCTAACTTGGACCAAAATTGTAAAATGGCCTAATGAATTAGCAATTTCGTTCCAATTCACATTCCAAGTAATATTCGGCATGCTAATTACGTTGCCGATTGCCAAATTGCATCATCTCTTATAGTTTCCGAGATATGGGCAATCGAAAGTTTACACCTTAGTGTCTGTTTCTAACTGGGGTCAAAATTGTTAAATGGTCTTATGAATTAGTGATTTCGTTCCAAATCACATTCCAAGTAATATTCGACATGCTAATTACGTTGCCGATTGCCAAATTGCATTATCTCTTATAGTTTCCGAGATATGGGCAATTGAAATTTTACACCTTGGTGTCTGTTTCTAACTGGAGTCAAAATTGTAAAATGGTCTTATGAATTAGCGATTTCGTTCCAATTCACATTCCAAGTAATATTCGGCATGCTAATTACATTGCCGATTTCCAAATTGCATTATCTCTTATAGTTTCTGAGATATGGGCAATCGAAATTTTACACCTTAGGGTCTGTTTCTAACTTGGGTCAAAATTGTAAAATGGTCTTATGAATTAGCGATTTTGCTCCAATTCACATTCCGAGTAATATTCGGCATGCTAATTACGTTGCCGATTGCCATATTGCATTATCTTTTATAGTTTCCGAGATATGGGCCATCGACAGCTTACAATATTGGCTCTGCTTCTAACTTGTGCCAGAATTGTAAAATGGTCTTATGAATTAGCGATTTCGGTCCAATTCACATTTCAAGTAATATTCGGCATGCTAATTACGTTGCCGATTGCCAAATTGCATTATCTCTTATAGTTTCCGAGATATGTGCAATAGAAAGTTTACACCTTAGTGTCTGTTTCTAACTGGGGTCAAAATTGTTAAATTGTCTTATGAATTAGTGATTTCGTTCCAATTCACATTCCAAGTAATATTCGGCATGCTAATTACATTGCCAGTTGCCAAATTGCATTATCTCTTATAGTTTGCGGGATATGGGAATCGAAATTTTACACCTTAGTGTCTGTTTCTAACTTGGGTCAAAATTGTAAAATGGTCTTATGACTTAGCGATTTGGTTCCAATTCACATTCAAAGTAATATTCGGCATGCTAATTACGCTTCCTGTTGCCAAATTGCATTATCTCTTATAGTTTCCGAGATATGGACTATCGACATCTTACAATATTGGTTCTGCTTTTAACTTGTGCCAAAATTGTAAAATGGTCTTATGAATTAGCGATTTCGTTCCAATTCACATTCCAACTAACATTCGGCATGCTAATTATGTTGCCGATTGCCAAATTGCATTATCTCTTATAGTTTCCGAGATATGGGCAATCGAAATTTTACACCTTAGAGTCTGTTTCTAACTTGGGTCAAAATTGTAAAATGGTCTTACGAATTAGCGATTACGCTCCAATTCACATTCCAAGTAATATTCGGCATGCTAATTACATTGCTGATTGCCAAATTGCATTATCCCTTATAGTTTCCGAGATATGGACTATTGACATCTGACAATATTGGTTCTGCTTCTAACTTGGGCCAGAATTGTAAAATGGTCTTATGAATTAGCGATTTCGTTCCAATTCACATTCCAAGTAATATTCGGCATGCTAATTACGTTGCCGTTTTCCAAATTGCATTATCTCTTATAGTTTCCGAGATATGGGCAATTGGAATTTTACACCTTGGTGTCTGTTTCTAACTGGGGTCAAAATTGTAAAATATTCTTATGAATTAGCGATTTCGTTCCAATTCACATTCCAAGTAATATTCGGCATGCTAATTACATTGCCGATTGCCAAATTGCATTATCTCTTATAGTTTCTGAGATATGGACGAACCTGGCAATCGAAATTTTACACCTTAGGGTCTGTTTCTAACTTGGGTCAAAATTGTAAAATGGTCTTATGAATTAGCGATTTTGCTCCAATTCACATTCCGAGTAATATTCGGCATGCTAATTACGTTGCCGATTGCCATATTGCATTATCTTTTATAGTTTCCGAGATATGGGCTATCGACAGCTTACAATATTGGCTCTGCTTCTAACTTGGACTAAAATTGTAAAATGGCCTTATGAATTAGCGATTTCATTCCAATTCACATTCCAAGTAATATTCGGCATGCTAATTACGTTGCCGATTGCCAAATTGCATTATCTCTTATAGTTTCCGAGATATGGGCAATCGAAATTATACACCTTAGTGTCTGTTTCTAACTGGGGTCAAAATTGTTAAATGGTCTTATGAATTAGTGATTCCGTTCCAATTCACATTCCAAGTAATATTCGGCATGCTAATTACATTGCCGATTGCCAAACTGCATTATCTCATATAGTTTCCGAGATATGGACTATCGACATCTTACAATATTGGCTGTGCTTCTAACTTGGGCCAAAATTGTAAAATGGTCTTATGAATTAGCGATTTCGTTCCAATTCACATTCCAAGTATTATTCGGCATGCTAATTACATTGCCGATTGCCAAATTGCATTATCTCCTATATTTTCCAAGATATGGTCTATCGATATCTTACAATATTGGCTTTGCTTCTAACTTGGGCCAAAATTGTAAAATGGTCTTATGAATTAGCGATTTCGTTCCAATTCACAGTCAAAGTAATATTTGGCATTGCTAATTACGTTGCCGATTGCCTAACTGCATTATCTCTTGTAGTTTCCGAGATATGGGCAATCGAAATTTTACACCTTAGAGTCTGTTTCTAACTTGGGTCAAAATTGTAAAATGGTCTTAAGAATTAGCGATTTCGCTCCAATTAACATTCCAAGTAATATTCGGCATGCTAATTACATTGCCGATTGCCAAATTGCATTATCTCTTATAGTTTCCGAGATATGGACTATCGACATCTTGCAATATTGGCTCTGCTTCTAACTTGGGCCAGAATTGTAAAATGGTCTTTTGGATTAGCGATTTCGGTCCAATTCACATTCCATGTAATATTTGGCATGCTAATTACGTTGCCGATCGCCAACTCGCATTATCTCTTATAGTTTCCGAGATATGGACTATCGACATTTTGCAATATTGGCTCTGCTTCTAACTTGGACCAAAATTGTAAAATGGCCTTATGAATTAGCGATTTCGTTCCAATTCACATTCCAAGTAATAATCGGCATGCTAATTACAATGCCGATTGCCAAATTGCATTACCTCCTATAGTTTCCAAGATATGGACTATCGACATCTTACAATATTGGCTCTGCTTCTAACTTGGGCCAGAATTGTAAAATGGTCTTTTGGATTAGCGATTTCGGTCCAATTCACATTCCAAGTAATATTTGGCATGCTAATTACGTTGCTGATCGCCAACTCGCATTATCTCTTATAGATTCCGAGATATGGACTATCGACATCTTACTATATTGGCTTTGCTTCTAACTTGAACCAAAATTGTAAAATGGCCTTATGAATTAGCGATTTCGTTCCAATTCACATTCCAAGTAATATTCGGCATGCTAATTACGTTGCCGATTGCCAAATTGCATTATCTCTTATAGTTTCCGAGATATGGGCAATCGAAATTATACACCTTAGTGTCTGTTTCTAACTGGGGTCAAAATTGTTAAATGGTCTTATGAATTAGTGATTCCGTTCCAATTCACATTCCAAGTAATATTCGGCATGCTAATTACGTTGCCTGTTGCCAAATTGCATTATCTCTTATAGTTTCCGAGATATGGACTATCGACATCTTACAATATTGGTTCTGCTTTTAACTTGGGCCAAAATTGTAAAATGGTCTTATGAAATAGCGATTTCGTTCCAATTCACATTCCAAGTAATATTCGGCATGCTAATTACGTTGCCGTTTTCCAAATTGCATTATCTCTTATAGTTTCCGAGATATAGGCAATTGAAATTTTACACCTTGGTGTCTGTTTCTATCTGGGGCCAAAATTGTAAAATGGTCTTATGAATTAGTGATTTCGTTCCAATTCACATTCCAAGTAATATTCGGCTTGCTAATTACGTTGCCGATTGCCATATTGCATTATCTTTTATAGTTTCCGAGATATGGGCTATCGACAGCTTACAATATTGGCTCTGCTTCTAACTTGGACCAAAATTGTAAAATGGCCTTATGAATTAGCGATTTCGTTTCAATTCACATTCCAAGTAATATTCGGCATGCTAATTACATTGCCGATTGCCAAATTGCATTATCTCTTATAGTTTCTGAGATATGGACTATCGACATCTTACAATATTGGCTCTGCTTCTAACTTGGGCCAGAATTGTAAAATGGTTTTTGGATTAGCGATTTCGGTCCAATTCACATCCCAAGTAATATTTGGCATGCTAATTACGTTGCCGATCGCCAACTCGCATTATCTCTTATAGTTTCCGAGATATGGTCTGTCGACATCTTACAATATTGGCTCTGCTTCTAACTTGGACCAAAATTGTAAAATGGCCTTATGAATTAGCGATTTCGTTCCAATTTACATTCTAAGTAATATTCGGCATGATAATTCCGTTGCCGATTGCCAAATTGCATTATCTCTTATAGTTTCCGAGATATGGGCAATCGAAATTTTACACCTTAGTGTCTGTTTCTAACTTGGGTCAAAATTGTAAAATGGTCTTATGAATTAGCGATTTTGTTCCAATTCACATTCCGAGTAATATTCGGCATGCTAATTACATTGCCGATCGCCAAATTGCATTATCTCATATAGTTTCCGAGATATGGACTATCGACATCTTACAATATTGGCTGTGCTTCTAACTTGGGCCAAAATTGTTAAATGGTCTTATGAATTAGCGATTTTGCTCCAGTTCACATTCCGCGTAATATTTGGCATGATAATTACGTTGCCGATTGCCAAATTGAATTATCTTTTATAGTTTCCCAGATATGAGCTATCGATATCTTACAATATTGGCTCTGCTTCTAACTTGTGCCAGAATTGTAAAATGGTCTTATGAATTAGCGATTTCGTTCCAATTCACATTCCAAGTAACATTCGGCATGCTAATTACGTTGCCGATTGCCAAATTGTATTATCTCTTATAGTTTCCGAGATATGGGCAATCGAAATTTTAAACCTTAGAGTCTGTTTCTAACTTGGGTCTAAATTGTAAAATGGTCTTACGAATTAGCGATTTCGCTCCAATTCACATTCCAAGTAATATTCGGCATGCTAATTACATTGCCGATTGCCAAATTGCATTATCCCTTATAGTTTCCGAGATATGGACTATCGACATCTGACATTATTATTTCTGCTTGTTACTTGGGCCAGAATTGTAAAATGGTCTTATGAATTAGCGATTTCGTTCCAATTCACATTCCAAGTAATATTCGGCATGCTAATTACGTTGCCGATTGCCACATTGCATTATCTCATATAGTTTCCGAGATATGGACTATCGACATCTTACAATATTGGCTGTGCTTCTAACTTGGGACAAAATTGTAAAATGGTCTTATGAATTAGCGATTTCGTTCCAATTCACATTCCAAGTATTATTCGGCATGCTAATTACTTTGCCGATTGCCAAATTGCATTATCTCCTATATTTTCCAAGATATGGTCTATCGACATCTTACAATATTGGCTCTGCTTCTAACTTGGGCCAAAATTGTAAAATGGCCTTATGAATTAACGATTTCGTTCCAATTCACATTCCATGTAATATTCGGTATGCTAATTACATTGCCGATTGCCAAATTGCTTTATCTCATATAGTTTCCGAGATATGGACTATCGACATCTTATAATATTGGCTGTGCTTCTAACTTGGGCCAAAATTGTAAAATGGTCTTATGAATTAGCGATTTCGTTCCAATTAATATTCCAAGTAACATTCTGCATGCTAATTGCGTTACCGATTGCCAAATTGCATTATCACTTATAGTTTCCGAGATATGGGCAATCGAAATTTTACACCTTAGAGTCTGTTTCTAATATGGGTCAAAATTGTAAAATGGTCTTACGAATTAGCGATTTCGCTCCAATTCACATTCCAAGTAATATTCGGCATGCTAATTACATTGCCGATTGCCAAATTGCATTATCTCTTATAGTTTCTGAGATATGCGCAATCGAAATTTTACACCTTAGGGTCTGTTTCTAACTTGGGTCAAAATTGTAAAATGCTCTTATGAATTAGCGATTTCGTTCCAATTCACATTCAAAGTAATATTCGACATGCTAATTACGTTGCCTGTTGCCAAATTGCATTATCTCCTATAGTTTCCGAGATATGGACTATCGACATCTTACAATATTGGCTCTGCTTCTAATTTGGGTCAAAATTGTAAAATGGTCTTATGAATTAGCGATTTCGCTCCAATTCTCATTCCAAGTAATATTCGGCATGCTAATTACATTGCCGATTGCCAAATTGCATTATCTCTTATAGTTTCTGAGATATGCGCAATCGAAATTTTACACCTTAGGGTCTGTTTCTAACTTGGGTCAAAATTGTAAAATGCTCTTATGAATTAGCGATTTCGTTCCAATTCACATTCAAAGTAATATTCGACATGCTAATTACGTTGCCTGTTGCCAAATTGCATTATCTCTTATAGTTTCCGAGATATGGACTATCGACATCTTACAATATTGGCTCTGCTTCTAACTCGGGCCAAAATTGTAAAATGGTCTTATGAATTAGCGATTTCGTTCCAATTCACATTCCAAGTAATATTCGGCATGTTAATTACGTTGCCGGTTGCCAAATTGCATTATCTCTTGTAGTTTCCGAGATATGGGCAATCGAAATTTTACACTTTAGAGTCTGTTTCTAAGTTGGGTCAAAAATGTAAAATGGTCTTATGAATTAGCGATTTCGTTCCAATTCACATTCCAAGTAATACTCGACATGCTAATTACATTGCCGATCGCCAAATTGAATTATCTCATATAGTTTCCGAGATATGGACTATCGACATCTTACAATATTGGCTGTGCTTCTAACTTGGGCCAAAATTGTTAAATGGTCTTATGAATTAGCGATTTTGCTCCAGTTCACATTCCGAGTAATATTTGGCATGATAATTACGTTGCCGATTGCCAAATTGCATTATCTTTTATAGTTTCCCAGATATGGGCTATCGATATCTTACAATATTGGCTCTGCTTCTAACTTGTGCCAGAATTGTAAAATGGTCTTATGAATTAGCGATTTCGTTCCAATTCATATTCCAAGTAACATTCGGCATGCTAATTACGTTGCCGATTGCCAAATTGTATTATCTCTTATAGTTTCCGAGATATGGGCAATCGAAATTTTAAACCTTAGAGTCTGTTTCTAACTTGGGTCTAAATTGTAAAATGGTCTTACGAATTAGCGATTTCGCTCCAATTCACATTCCAAGTAATATTCGGCATGCTAATTACATTGCCGATTGCCAAATTGCATTATCCCTTATAGTTTCCGAGATATGGACTGTCGACATCTTACAATATTGGCTGTGCTTCTAACTTGGGACAAAATTGTAAAATGGTCTTATGAATTAGCGATTTCGTTCCAATTCACATTCCAAGTATTATTCGGCATGCTAATTACTTTGCCGATTGCCAAATTGCATTATCTCCTATATTTTCCAAGATATGGTCTATCGACATCTTACAATATTTTCTCTGCTTCTAACTTGGGCCAAAATTGTAAAATGGCCTTATGAATTAGCGATTTCGTTCCAATTCACATTCCATGTAATATTCGGCATGCTAATTACATTGCCGATTGCCAAATTGCTTTATCTCATTTAGTTTCCGAGATATGGACTATCGACATCTTATAATATTGGCTGTGCTTCTAACTTGGGCCAAAATTGTAAAATGGTCTTATGAATTAGCGATTTCGGTCCAATTCACATTCCAAGTAATATTTGGCATGCTAATTACGTTGCTGATCGCCAACTCGCATTATCTCTTATAGTTTCCGAGATATGGACTATCGACATCTTTCTATATTCTCTTTGCTTCTAACTTGAACCAAAATTGTAAAATGGCCTTATGAATTAGCGATTTCGTTCCAATTCACATTCCAAGTAATATTCGGCATGCTAATTACGTTGCCGATTGCCAAATTGCATTATCTTTTATAGTTTCCGAGATATGGGCAATCGAAAGTTTACACCTTAGTGTCTGTTTCTAACTGGGATCAAAATTGTTAAATGGTCTTATGAATTAGTGTTTTCGTTCCAATTCACATTCCAAGTAATATTCGGCATGCTAATTACATTGCCGATTGCCAAATTGCATTATCTCTTATAGTTTGCGGGATATGGGAATCGAAATTTTACACCTTAGTGTCTGTTTCTAACTAGGGTCAAAATTGTAAAATGGTTTTATGAATTAGCGATTTCGTTCCAATTCACATTCCAAGTAATATTCGGCTTGCTAATTACGTTGCCGATTGCCATATTGCATTATCTTTTATAGTTTCCGAGATATGGGCTATCGACAGCTTACAATATTGGCTCTGCTTCTAACTTGGACCAAAATTGTAAAATGGCCTTATGAATTAGCGATTTCGTTTCAATTCACATTCCAAGTAATATTCGGCATGCTAATTACATTGCCGATTGCCAAATTGCATTATCTCTTATAGTTTCTGAGATATGGACTATCGACATCTTACAATATTGGCTCTGCTTCTAACTTGGGCCAGAATTGTAAAATGGTCTTTTGGATTAGCGATTTCGGTCCAATTCACATCCCAAGTAATATTTGGCATGCTAATTACGTTGCCGATCGCCAACTCGCATTATCTCTTATAGTTTCCGAGATATGGTCTGTCGACATCTTACAATATTGGCTCTGCTTCTAACTTGGACCAAAATTGTAAAATGGCCTTATGAATTAGCGATTTCGTTCCAATTTACATTCTAAGTAATATTCGGCATGATAATTCCGTTGCCGATTTCCAAATTGCATTATCTCTTATAGTTTCCGAGATATGGGCAATCGAAATTTTACACCTTAGTGTCTGTTTCTAACTTGGGTCAAAATTGTAAAATGGTCTTATGAATTAGCGATTTTGCTCCAATTCACATTCCGAGTAATATTCGGCATGCTAATTACATTGCCGATCGCCAAATTGCATTATCTCATATAGTTTCCGAGATATGGACTATCGACATCTTACAATATTGGCTGTGCTTCTAACTTGGGCCAAAATTGTTAAATGGTCTTATGAATTAGCGATTTTGCTCCAGTTCACATTCCGAGTAATATTTGGCATGATAATTACGTTGCCGATTGCCAAATTGCATTATCTTTTATAGTTTCCCAGATATGGGCTATCGATATCTTACAATATTGGCTCTGCTTCTAACTTGTGCCAGAATTGTAAAATGGTCTTATGAATTAGCGATTTCGTTCCAATTCACATTCCAAGTAACATTCGGCATGCTAATTACGTTGCCGATTGCCAAATTGCATTATCCCTTATAGTTTCCGAGATATGGACTATCGACATCTGACATTATTGGTTCTGCTTGTTACTTGGGCCAGAATTGTAAAATGGTTTTATGAATTAGCGATTTCATTCCAATTCACATTCCAAGTAATATTCGGCATGCTAATTACGTTGCCGATTGCCACATTGCATTATCTCTTATAGTTTCCGAGATATGGGCAATCGAAATTTTAAACCTTAGAGTCTGTTTCTAACTAGGGTCTAAATTGTAAAATGGTCTTACGAATTAGCGATTTCGCTCCAATTCACATTCCAAGTAATATTCGGCATGCTAATTACATTGCAGATTGCCAAATTGCATTATCCCTTATAGTTTCCGAGATATGGACTATCGACATCTGACATTATTGGTTCTGCTTGTTACTTGGGCCAGAATTGTAAAATGGTTTTATGAATTAGCGATTTCGTTCCAATTCACATTCCAAGTAATATTCGGCATGCTAATTACGTTGCCGATTGCCACATTGCATTATCTCATATAGTTTCCGAGATATGGACTATCGACATCTTACAATATTGGCTCTGCTTCTAACTTGGGCCAAAATTGTAAAATGGCCTTATGAATTAGCGATTTCGTTCCAATTCACATTCCATGTAATATTCGGTATGCTAATTACATTGCCGATTGCCAAATTGCTTTATCTCATATAGTTTCCGAGATATGGACTATCGACATCTTATAATATTGGCTGTGCTTCTAACTTGGGCCAAAATTGTAAAATGGTCTTATGAATTAGCGATTTCGTTCCAATTAATATTCCAAGTAACATTCGGCATGCTAATTGCGTTACCGATTGCCAAATTGCATTATCACTTATAGTTTCCGAGATATGGGCAATCGAAATTTTACACCTTAGAGTCTGTTTCTAATATGGGTCAAAATTGTAAAATGGTCTTACGAATTAGCGATTTCGCTCCAATTCACATTCCAAGTAATATTCGGCATGCTAATTACATTGCCGATTGCCAAATTGCATTATCTCATATAGTTTCCGAGATATGGGCAATCGAAATTTTAAACCTTAGAGTCTGTTTCTAACTAGGGTCTAAATTGTAAAATGGTCTTACGTATTAGCGATTTCGCTCCAATTCACATTCCAAGTAATATTCGGCATGCTAATTACATTGCAGATTGCCAAATTGCATTATCCCTTATAGTTTCCGAGATATGGACTATCGACATCTGACATTATTGGTTCTGCTTGTTACTTGGGCCAGAATTGTAAAATGGTTTTATGAATTAGCGATTTCGTTCCAATTCACATTCCAAGTAATATTCGGCATGCTAATTACGTTGCCGATTGCCACATTGCATTATCTCATATAGTTTCCGAGATATGGACTATCGACATCTTACAATATTGGCTGTGCTTCTAACTTGGGACAAAATTGTAAAATGGTCTTATGAATTAGCGATTTCGTTCCAATTCACATTCCAAGTAATATTCGGCATGCTAATTACTTTGCCGATTGCCAAATTGCATTATCTCCTATATTTTCCAAGATATGGTCTATCGACATCTTACAATATTGGCTCTGCTTCTAACTTGGGCCAAAATTGTAAAATGGCCTTATGAATTAGCGATTTCGTTCCAATTCACATTCCATGTAATATTCGGTATGCTAATTACATTGCCGATTGCCAAATTGCTTTATCTCATATAGTTTCCGAGATATGGACTATCGACATCTTATAATATTGGCTGTGCTTCTAACTTGGGCCAAAATTGTAAAATGGTCTTATGAATTAGCGATTTCGTTCCAATTAATATTCCAAGTAACATTCGGCATGCTAATTGCGTTACCGATTGCCAAATTGCATTATCACTTATAGTTTCCGAGATATGGGCAATCGAAATTTTACACCTTAGAGTCTGTTTCTAATATGGGTCAAAATTGTAAAATGGTCTTACGAATTAGCGATTTCGCTCCAATTCACATTCCAAGTAATATTCGGCATGCTAATTACATTGCCGATTGCCAAATTGCATTATCTCATATAGTTTCCGAGATATGGACTATCGACATCTTACAATATTGGCTGTGCTTCTAACTTGGGACAAAATTGTAAAATGGTCTTATGAATTAGCGATTTCGTTCCAATTCACATTCCAAGTATTATTCGGCATGCCAATTACTTTGCCGATTGCCAAATTGCATTATCTCCTATATTTTCCAAGATATGGTCTATCGACATCTTACAATATTGGCTCTGCTTCTAACTTGGGCCAAAATTGTAAAATGGCCTTATGAATTAGCGATTTCGTTCCAATTCACTTTCCATGTAATATTCGGTATGCTAATTACATTGCCGATTGCCAAATTGCTTTATCTCATATAGTTTCCGAGATATGGACTATCGACATCTTATAATATTGGCTGTGCTTCTAACTTGGGCCAAAATTGTAAAATGGTCTTATGAATTAGCGATTTCGTTCCAATTAATATTCCAAGTAACATTCGGCATGCTAATTGCGTTACCGATTGCCAAATTGCATTATCACTTATAGTTTCCGAGATATGGGCAATCGAAATTTTACACCTTAGAGTCTGTTTCTAATATGGGTCAAAATTGTAAAATGGTCTTACGAATTAGCGATTTCGCTCCAATTCACATTCCAAGTAATATTCGGCATGCTAATTACATTGCCGATTGCCAAATTGCATTATCTCATATAGTTTCCGAGATATGGACTATCGACATCTTACAATATTGGCTGTGCTTCTAACTTGGGACAAAATTGTAAAATGGTCTTATGAATTAGCGATTTCGTTCCAATTCACATTCCAAGTATTATTCGGCATGCTAATTACATTGCCGATTGCCAAATTGCATTATCCCTTATAGTTTCCGAGATATGGACTATCGACATCTGACATTATTGGTTCTGCTTGTTACTTGGGCCAGAATTGTAAAATGGTTTTATGAATTAGCGATTTCGTTCCAATTCACATTCCAAGTAATATTCGGCATGCTAATTACGTTGCCGATTGCCACATTGCATTATCTCATATAGTTTCCGAGATATGGACTATCGACATCTTACAATATTGGCTGTGCTTCTAACTTGGGACAAAATTGTAAAATGGTCTTATGAATTAGCGATTTCGTTCCAATTCACATTCCAAGTATTATTCGGCATGCTAATTACTTTGCCGATTGCCAAATTGCATTATCTCCTATATTTTCCAAGATATGGTCTATCGACATCTTACAATATTGGCTCTGCTTCTAACTTGCGCCAAAATTGTAAAATGGCCTTATGAATTAGCGATTTCGTTCCAATTCACATTCCATGTAATATTCGGTATGCTAATTACATTGCCGATTGCCAAATTGCTTTATCTCATATAGTTTCCGAGATATGGACTATCGACATCTTATAATATTGGCTGTGCTTCTAATTTGGGCCAAAATTGTAAAATGGTCTTATGGATTAGCGATTTCGTTCCAATTAATATTCCAAGTAACATTCGGCATGCTAATTGCGTTACCGATTGCCAAATTGCATTATCACTTATAGTTTCCGAGATATGGGCAATCGAAATTTTACACCTTAGAGTCTGTTTCTAATATGGGTCAAAATTGTAAAATGGTCTTACGAATTAGCGATTTCGCTCCAATTCACATTCCAAGTAATATTCGGCATGCTAATTACATTGCCGATTGCCAAATTGCATTATCTCATATAGTTTCCGAGATATGGGTAATCGAAATTTTAAACCTTAGAGTCTGTTTCTAACTAGGGTCTAAATTGTAAAATGGTCTTACGAATTAGCGATTTCGCTCCAATTCACATTCCAAGTAATATTCGGCATGCTAATTACATTGCAGATTGCCAAATTGCATTATCCCTTATAGTTTCCGAGATATGGACTATCGACATCTGACATTATTGGTTCTGCTTGTTACTTGGGCCAGAATTGTAAAATGGTTTTATGAATTAGCGATTTCGTTCCAATTCACATTCCAAGTAATATTCGGCATGCTAATTACGTTGCCGATTGCCACATTACATTATCTCATATAGTTTCCGAGATATGGACTATCGACATCTTACAATATTGGCTGTGCTTCTAACTTGGGACAAAATTGTAAAATGGTCTTATGAATTAGCGATTTCGTTCCAATTCACATTCCAAGTATTATTCGGCATGCTAATTACTTTGCCGATTGCCAAAATTGCATTATCTCCTATATTTTCCAAGATATGGTCTATCGACATCTTACAATATTGGCTCTGCTTCTAACTTGGGCCAAAATTGTAAAATGGCCTTATGAATTAGCGATTTCGTTCCAATTCACATTCCATGTAATATTCGGTATGCTAATTACATTGCCGATTGCCAAATTGCTTTATCTCATATAGTTTCCGAGATATGGACTATCGACATCTTATAATATTGGCTGTGCTTCTAACTTGGGCCAAAATTGTAAAATGGTCTTATGAATTAGCGATTTCGTTCCAATTAATATTCCAAGTAACATTCGGCATGCTAATTGCGTTACCGATTGCCAAATTGCATTATCACTTATAGTTTCCGAGATATGGGCAATCGAAATTTTACACCTTAGAGTCTGTTTCTAATATGGGTCAAAATTGTAAAATGGTCTTACGAATTAGCGATTTCGCTCCAATTCACATTCCAAGTAATATTCGGCATGCTAATTACACTGCCGATTGCCAAATTGCATTATCTCATATAGTTTCCGAGATATGGACTATCGACATCTTACAATATTGGCTGTGCTTCTAACTTGGGACAAAATTGTAAAATGGTCTTATGAATTAGCGATTTCGTTCCAATTCACATGCCAAGTATTATTCGGCATGCTAATTACTTTGCCGATTGCCAAATTGCATTATCTCCTATATTTTCCAAGATATGGTCTATCGACATCTTACAATATTGGCTCTGCTTCTAACTTGGGCCAAAATTGTAAAATGGCCTTATGAATTAGCGATTTCGTTCCAATTCACTTTCCATGTAATATTCGGTATGCTAATTACATTGCCGATTGCCAAATTGCTTTATCTCATATAGTTTCCGAGATATGGACTATCGACATCTTATAATATTGGCTGTGCTTCTAACTTGGGCCAAAATTGTAAAATGGTCTTATGAATTAGCGATTTCGTTCCAATTAATATTCCAAGTAACATTCGGCATGCTAATTGCGTTACCGATTGCCAAATTGCATTATCACTTATAGTTTCCGAGATATGGGCAATCGAAATTTTACACCTTAGAGTCTGTTTCTAATATGGGTCAAAATTGTAAAATGGTCTTACGAATTAGCGATTTCGCTCCAATTCACATTCCAAGTAATATTCGGCATGCTAATTACATTGCCGATTGCCAAATTGCATTATCTCATATAGTTTCCGAGATATGGACTATCGACATCTTACAATATTGGCTGTGCTTCTAATTTGGGACAAAATTGTAAAATGGTCTTATGAATTAGCGATTTCGTTCCAATTCACATTCCAAGTATTATTCGGCATGCTAATTACATTGCCGATTGCCAAATTGCATTATCCCTTATAGTTTCCGAGATATGGACTATCGACATCTGACATTATTGGTTCTGCTTGTTACTTGGGCCAGAATTGTAAAATGGTCTTATGAATTAGCGATTTTGCTCCAATTCACATTCCAAGTAATATTCGGCATGCTAATTACGTTGCCGATTGCCACATTGCATTATCTCATATAGTTTCCGAGATATGGACTATCGACATCTTACAATATTGGCTGTGCTTCTAACTTAAGACAAAATTGTAAAATGGTCTTATGAATTAGCGATTTCGTTCCAATTCACATTCCAAGTATTATTCGGCATGCTAATTACTTTGCCGATTGCCAAATTGCATTATCTCCTATATAATATGGTCTATCGACATCTTACAATATTGGCTCTGCTTCTAACTTGGGCCAAAATTGTAAAATGGCCTTATGAATTAGCGATTTCGTTCCAATTCACATTCCATGTAATATTCGGCATGCTAATTACATTGCCGATTGCCAAATTGCTTTATCTCATATAGTTTCCGAGATATGGACTATCGACATCTTATAATATTGGCTGTGCTTCTAACTTGGGCCAAAATTGTAAAATGGTCTTATGAATTAGCGATTTCGGTCCAATTCACATTCCAAGTAATATTTGGCATGCTAATTACGTTGCTGATCGCCAACTCGCATTATCTCTTATAGTTTCCGAGATATGGACTATCGACATCTTACTATATTGGCTTTGCTTCTAACTTGAACCAAAATTGTAAAATGGCCTTATGAATTAGCGATTTCGTTCCAATTCACATTCCAAGTAATATTCGGCATGCTAATTACGTTGCCGATTGCCAAATTGCATTATCTTTTATAGTTTCCGAGATATGGGCAATCGAAAGTTTACACCTTAGTGTCTGTTTCTAACTGGGATCAAAATTGTTAAATGGTCTTATGAATTAGTGATTTCGTTCCAATTCACATTCCAAGTAATATTCGGCATGCTAATTACATTGCCGATTGCCAAATTGCATTATCTCTTATAGTTTGCGGGATATGGGAATCGAAATTTTACACCTTAGTGTCTGTTTCTAACTAGGGTCAAAATTGTAAAATGGTTTTATGAATTAGCGATTTCGTTCCAATTTACATTCTAAGTAATATTCGGCATGATAATTCCGTTGCCGATTGCCAAATTGCATTATCTCTTATAGTTTCCGAGATATGGGCAATCGAAATTTTACACCTTAGTGTCTGTTTCTAACTTGGGTCAAAATTGTAAAATGGTCTTATGAATTAGCGATTTTGCTCCAATTCACATTCCGAGTAATATTCGGCATGCTAATTACATTGCCGATCGCCAAATTGCATTATCTCATATAGTTTCCGAGATATGGACTATCGACATCTTACAATATTGGCTGTGCTTCTAACTTGGGCCAAAATTGTTAAATGGTCTTATGAATTAGCGATTTTGCTCCAGTTCACATTCCGAGTAATATTTGGCATGATAATTACGTTGCCGATTGCCAAATTGCATTATCTTTTATAGTTTCCCAGATATGGGCTATCGATATCTTACAATATTGGCTCTGCTTCTAACTTGTGCCAGAATTGTAAAATGGTCTTATGAATTAGCGATTTCGTTCCAATTCACATTCCAAGTAACATTCGGCATGCTAATTACGTTGCCGATTTCCAAATTGCATTATCTCTTATAGTTTCCGAGATATGGGCAATTGAAATTTTACACCTTGGTGTCTGTTTCTAACTGGGGTCAAAATTGTAAAATGGTCTTATGAATTAGTGATTTCGTTCCAATTCACATTCCAAGTAATATTCGACATGCTAATTACATTGCCGATTGCCAAATTGCATTATCTCTTATAGTTTCTGAGATATGCGCAATCGAAATTTTACACCTTAGGGTCTGTTTCTAACTTGGGTCAAAATTGTAAAATGCTCTTATGAATTAGCGATTTCGTTCCAATTCACATTCAAAGTAATATTCGACATGCTAATTACGTTGCCTGTTGCCAAATTGCATTATCTCCTATAGTTTCCGAGATATGGACTATCGACATCTTACAATATTGGCTCTGCTTCTAATTTGGGTCAAAATTGTAAAATGGTCTTATGAATTAGCGATTTCGCTCCAATTCACATTCCAAGTAATATTCGACATGCTAATTACATTGCCGATTGCCAAATTGCATTATCTCTTATAGTTTCTGAGATATGCGCAATCGAAATTTTACACCTTAGGGTCTGTTTCTAACTTGAGTCAAAATTGTAAAATGCTCTTATGAATTAGCGATTTCGTTCCAATTCACATTCAAAGTAATATTCGACATGCTAATTACGTTGCCTGTTGCCAAATTGCATTATCTCTTATAGTTTCCGAGATATGGACTATCGACATCTTACAATATTGGCTCTGCTTCTAACTCGGGCCAAAATTGTAAAATGGTCTTATGAATTAGCGATTTCGTTCCAATTCACATTCCAAGTAATATTCGGCATGTTAATTACGTTGCCGATTGCCAAATTGCATTATCTCTTGTAGTTTCCGAGATATGGGCAATCGAAATTTTACACCTTAGAGTCTGTTTCTAAGTTGGGTCAAAAATGTAAAATGGTCTTATGAATTAGCGATTTCGTTCCAATTCACATTCCAAGTAATACTCGACATGCTAATTACATTGCCGATCGTCAAATTGCATTATCTCATATAGTTTCCGAGATATGGACTATCGACATCTTACAATATTGGCTGTGCTTCTAACTTGGGCCAAAATTGTTAAATGGTCTTATGAATTAGCGATTTTGCTCCAGTTCACATTCCGAGTAATATTTGGCATGATAATTACGTTGCCGATTGCCAAATTGCATTATCTTTTATAGTTTCCCAGATATGGGCTATCGATATCTTACAATATTGGCTCTGCTTCTAACTTGTGCCAGAATTGTAAAATGGTCTTATGAATTAGCGATTTCGTTCCAATTCACATTCCAAGTAACATTCGGCATGCTAATTACGTTGCCGATTGCCAAATTGTATTATCTCTTATAGTTTCCGAGATATGGGCAATCGAAAATTTAAACCTTAGAGTCTGTTTCTAACTTGGGTCTAAATTGTAAAATGGTCTTACGAATTAGCGATTTCGCTCCAATTCACATTCCAAGTAATATTCGGCATGCTAATTACATTGCCGATTGCCAAATTGCATTATCCCTTATAGTTTCCGAGATATGGACTATCGACATCTGACATTATTGGTTCTGCTTGTTACTTGGGCCAGAATTGTAAAATGGTCTTATGAATTAGCGATTTCGCTCCAATTCACTTTCCAAGTAATATTCGGCATGCTAATTACGTTGCCGATTGCCACATTGCATTATATCATATAGTTTCCGAGATATGGACTATCGACATCTTACAATATTGGCTGTGCTTCTAACTTGGGACAAAATTGTAAAATGGTCTTATGAATTAGCGATTTCGTTCCAATTCACATTCCAAGTATTATTCGGCATGCTAATTTCTTCGCCGATTGCCAAATTGCATTATCTCCTATATTTTCCAAGATATGGTCTATCGACATCTTACAATATTGGCTCTGCTTCTAACTTGTGCCAAAATTGTAAAATGGCCTTATGAATTAGCGATTTCGTTCCAATTCACATTCCATGTAATATTCGGCATGCTAATTACATTGCCGATTGCCAAATTGCTTTATCTCATATAGTTTCCGAGATATGGACTATCGACATCTTATAATATTGGCTGTGCTTCTAACTTGGGCCAAAATTGTAAAATGGTCTTATGAATTAGCGATTTCGTTCCAATTAATATTCCAAGTAACATTCGGCATGCTAATTGCGTTACCGATTGCCAAATTGCATTATCACTTATAGTTTCCGAGATATGGGCAATCGAAATTTTACACCTTAGAGTCTGTTTCTAATATGGGTCAAAATTGTAAAATGGTCTTACGAATTAGCGATTTCGCTCCAATTCACATTCCAAGTAATATTCGGCATGCTAATTACATTGCCGATTGCCAAATTGCATTACCTCCTATAGTTTCCAAGATATGGTCTATCGACATCTTACAATATTGGCTCTGCTTTTAATTTGGGCCAAAATTGTAAAATGCTCTTATGAATTAGCGATTTCGTTCCAATTCACATTCAAAGTAATATTCTCCATGCTAATTACGTTGCTTATTGCCAAATTGCATTATCTCTTATAGTTTCCGAGATATGGACTATCGACATCTTACAATATTGGCTCTGCTTCTAACTTGGGCCAAAATTGTAAAATGGTCTTATGAATTAGCGATTTCGTTCCAATTCACATTCTAAGTAATATTCGGCATGCTAATTACGTTGCCGTTTTCCAAATTGCATTATCTCTTATAGTTTCCGAGATATGGGCAATTGAAATTTTACACCTTGGTGTCTGTTTCTAACTGGGGTCAAAATTGTAAAATGGTCTTATGAATTAGTGATTTCGTTCCAATTCACATTCCAAGTAATATTCGACATGCTAATTACATTGCCGATTGCCAAATTGCATTATCTCTTATAGTTTCTGAGATATGCGCAATCGAAATTTTACACCTTAGGGTCTGTTTCTAACTTGGGTCAAAATTGTAAAATGCTCTTATGAATTAGCGATTTCGTTCCAATTCACTTTCAAAGTAATATTCGACATGCTAATTACGTTGCCTGTTGCCAAATTGCATTATCTCCTATAGTTTCCGAGATATGGACTATCGACATCTTACAATATTGGCTCTGCTTCTAATTTGGGTCAAAATTGTAAAATGGTCTTATGAATTAGCGATTTCGCTACAATTCACATTCCAAGTAATATTCGGCATGCTAATTACATTGCCGATTGCCAAATTGAATTACCTCTTATAGTTTCTGAGATATGCGCAATCGAAATTTTACACCTTAGGGTCTGTTTCTAACTTGGGTCAAAATTGTAAAATGCTCTTATGAATTAGCGATTTCGTTCCAATTCACTTTCAAAGTAATATTCGACATGCTAATTACGTTGCCTGTTGCCAAATTGCATTATCTCCTATAGTTTCCGAGATATGGGCTATCGACAGCTTACAATATTGGCTCTGCTTCTAACTTGTGCCAGAATTGTAAAATGGTCTTATGAATTAGCGATTTCGTACCAATTCACATTCCAAGTAATATTCGGCATGCTAATTACGTTGCCGACTGCCAAATTGCAATATCTCTTATAGTATCCGAGATATGCGCAATCGAAATTTTACACCTTAGTGTCTCTTTCTAACTTGGGTCAAAATTGTAAAATGATCTTATGAATTATCGATTTTGCTCCAATTCACATTCCAAGTAATATTCGGCATGCTAATTACGTTGCCGATGGCCAAACTGCATTATCTCTTATAGTTTCCGAGATATGGGCAATCGAAATTTTACACCTTAGAGTCAGTTTCTAACTTGGGTCAAAATTGTAAAATGGTCTTATGAATTAGCGATTTCGCTCCAATTCACATTCCAAGTAATATTCGGCATGCTAATTACATTGCCGATGGTCAAGTTGCATTATCTCTTATAGTTTCGGAGATATGGACTATAGACATCTTACAATAATGGCTCTGCTTCTAACTTGGGCCAGAATTGTAAAATGGTCTTATGAATTAGCGATTTCGTTCCAATCCACATTCCAAGTAATATTCGGCATGCTAATTACGTTGCCGATTGCCAAATTGCATTATCTCATATAGTTTCCGAGATATGGACTATCGACATCTTACAATATTGGCTGTGCTTCTAACTTGGGCCAAAATTGTAAAATGGACTTATGAATTAGCGATTTTGCTTCAATTCACATTCCGAGTAATATTTGGCATGCTAATTACGTTGCCGATTGCCAAATTTCATTATCTTTTATAGTTTCCGAGATATGGACTATCGACATCTTACAATATTGGCTGTGGTTCTAACTTGGGCCAAAATTGTAAAATGGTCTTATGAATTAGCGATTTCGTTCCAATTCACATTCAAAGTAATATTCGGCATTGCTAATTACGTTGCCGATTGCCAAATTGCATTATCTTTTATAGTTTCCGAGATATGGGCTATCGACATCTTACAATATTGGCTCTGCTTCTAACTTGTGCCAGAATTGTAAAATGGTCTTATGAATTAGCGATTTCGTTCCAATTCACATTCCAAGTAATATTCGGCATGCTAATTACGTTGCCGATTGCCAAATTGTATTATCCCTTATAGTTTCCGAGATATGGACTATCGACATCTTACAATATTGGCTCTTCTTCTAACTTGGGCCAGAATTGTAAAATGGTCTTTTGGATTAGCGATTTCGGTCCAATTCACATTCCAAGTAATATTTGGCATGCTAATTACGTTGCCGATGGCCAACTCGCATTATCTCGTTTAGTTTCCGAGATATGTACTATCGACATCTTACAATATTGGCTCTGCTTCTATCTTGGACCAAAATTGTAAAATGGCCTTATGAATTAGCAATTTCGTTCCAATTCACATTCCAAGTAATATTCGGCATGCTAATTACGTTGCCGATTGCCAAATTGCATTATCTCTTATAGTTTCCGAGATATGGGCAATCGAAATTTTACACCTTGGTGTCTGTTTCTAACTGGGGTCAAAATTGTAAAATGGTCATATGAATTAGTGATTTCGTTCCAATTCACTTTCCAAGTAATATTCGACATGCTAATTACATTGCCGATTGCCAAATTGCATTATCTCCTATAGTTTCCAAGATATGGTCTATCGACATCTTACAATATTGGCTCTGCTTCTAACTTGGGCCAAAATTGAAAAATGGTCTTATAAATTAGCGATCTCGTTCCAATTCACATTCCAAGTAACATTCGGCATGCTAATTACGTTGCCGTTTTTCAAATTGCATTATCTCTTATAGTTTCCGTGATATGGGCAATTGAAATTTTACACCTTGGTGTCTGTTTCTAACTGGGGTCAAAATTGTAAAATGGTCTTATGAATTAGTGATTTCGTTCCAATTCACATTCCAAGTAATATTCGACATGCTAATTACATTGCCTGTTGCCAAATTGCATTATCTCTTATAGTTTCTGAGATATGCGCAATCGAAATTTTACACCTTAGGGTCTGTTTCTAACTTGGGCCAAATTTGTAAAATGGTCTTATGACTTAGCGATTTCGTTCCAATCCACATTCAAAGTAATATTCGGCATGCTAATTACGTTGCCGATTGCCAAACTGCATTATCTCTTATAGTTTCCGATATATGGGCAATCGAAATTTTACACCTTAGAGTCTGTTTCTAACTTGGGTCAAAATTGTAAAATGGTCTTATGAATTAGCGATTTCGCTCCAATTCACATTCCAAGCAATATTCGGCATGTTAATTACGTTGCCGATTGCGAAATTGCATTATCTTTTATAGCTTCCGAGATATGAGCTATCGACATCTTACAATATTGGCTCTGATTCTAACTTGTGCCAGAATTGTAAAATGGTCTTATGAATTAGCGATTTCGCTCCATTTCACATTCCAAGTAATATTCGGCATGCTAATTACGTTGCCGATTGCCAAATTGCATTATCTTTTATAGTTTCCGAGATATGGGCAATCGAAATTTTGCACCTTAGAGTCTGTTTCTAACTTGGGTCAAAATTGTAAAATGATCTTATGAATTAGCGATTTCGCTCCAATTCACATTCCAAGTAATATTCGGCATGCTAATTACATTGCCGATTGCCAAATTGCATTATCTCTTATAGTTTCCGAGATATGGACTATCGACATCTTTCAATATTGGCTCTGCTTCTAACTTGTGCCAGAATTGTAAAATGGTCTTATGAATTAGCGATTTCGTTCCAATTCACATTCCAAGTAACATTCGGCATGCTAATTACGTTGTCGATTGCCAAATTGCATTATCTCTTATAGTTTCCGAGATATGGGCAATCGAAATTTTACACCTTAGAGTCTGTTTCTAACTTGGGTCAAAATTGTAAAATGGTCTTACGAATTAGCGATTACGCTCCAATTCACATTCCAAGTAATATTCGGCATGCTAATTACATTGCTGATTGCCAAATTGCATTATCCCTTATAGTTTCCGAGATATGGACTATCGACATCTGACAATATTGGTTCTGCTTCTAACTTGGGCCAGAATTGTAAAACGGTCTTATGAATTAGCGATTTCGTTCCAATTCACATTCCAAGTAATATTCGGCATGCTAATTACGTTGTCGATTGCCAAATTGCATTATCTTATATAGTTTCTGAGATATGGACTATCGACATCTTACAATATTGGCTCTGCTTCTAACTTGGGCCAAAATTGTAAAATGGTCTTATGAATTAGAATAATTTCGTTCCAATTCACATTCCAAGTAATATTCGGCATGCTAATTACATTGCCGATTGCCAAATTGCATTATCACTTATAGTTTCCGAGATATGGACTATCGAAATCTTACAATATTGGCTCTGCTTCTAACTTGGGCCAGAATTGTAAAATGGTCTTTTGGATTAGCGATTTCGGTCCAATTTACATTCCAAGTAATATTTGGCATGCTAATTACGTTGCCGATCGCCAACTCGCATTATCTCTTATGGTTTCCGAGATATGGACTATCGACATCTTACAATATTGGCTCTGCTTCTAACTTGGACCAAAATTGTAAAATGGCCTTATGAATTAGCAATTTCGTTCCAATTCACATTCCAAGTACTATTCGGCATGCTAATTACGTTGCTGATTGCCAAATTGCATTATCTCTTATAGTTTCCGAGATATGGGCAATCGAAAGTTTACACCTTAGTGTCTGTTTCTAACTGGGATCAAAATTGTTAAATGGTCTTATGAATTAGTGATTTCGTTCCAATTCACATTCCAAGTAATATTCGGCATGCTAATTACATTGCCGATTGCCAAATTGCATTATCTCTTATAGTTTGCGGGATATGGGAATCGAAATTTTACACCTTAGTGTCTGTTTCTAACTAGGGTCAAAATTGTAAAATGGTTTTATGAATTAGCGATTTCGTTCCAATTTACATTCTAAGTAATATTCGGCATGATAATTCCGTTGCCGATTGCCAAATTGCATTATCTCTTATAGTTTCCGAGATATGGGCAATCGAAATTTTACACCTTAGTGTCTGTTTCTAACTTGGGTCAAAATTGTAAAATGGTCTTATGAATTAGCGATTTTGCTCCAATTCACATTCCGAGTAATATTCGGCATGCTAATTACATTGCCGATCGCCAAATTGCATTATCTCATATAGTTTCCGAGATATGGACTATCGACATCTTACAATATTGGCTGTGCTTCTAACTTGGGCCAAAATTGTTAAATGGTCTTATGAATTAGCGATTTTGCTCCAGTTCACATTCCGAGTAATATTTGGCATGATAATTACGTTGCCGATTGCCAAATTGCATTATCTTTTATAGTTTCCCAGATATGGGCTATCGATATCTTACAATATTGGCTCTGCTTCTAACTTGTGCCAGAATTGTAAAATGGTCTTATGAATTAGCGATTTCGTTCCAATTCACATTCCAAGTAACATTCGGCATGCTAATTACGTTGCCGATTTCCAAATTGCATTATCTCTTATAGTTTCCGAGATATGGGCAATTGAAATTTTACACCTTGGTGTCTGTTTCTAACTGGGGTCAAAATTGTAAAATGGTCTTATGAATTAGTGATTTCGTTCCAATTCACATTCCAAGTAATATTCGACATGCTAATTACATTGCCGATTGCCAAATTGCATTATCTCTTATAGTTTCTGAGATATGCGCAATCGAAATTTTACACCTTAGGGTCTGTTTCTAACTTGGGTCAAAATTGTAAAATGCTCTTATGAATTAGCGATTTCGTTCCAATTCACATTCAAAGTAATATTCGACATGCTAATTACGTTGCCTGTTGCCAAATTGCATTATCTCCTATAGTTTCCGAGATATGGACTATCGACATCTTACAATATTGGCTCTGCTTCTAATTTGGGTCAAAATTGTAAAATGGTCTTATGAATTAGCGATTTCGCTCCAATTCACATACCAAGTAATATTCGACATGCTAATTACATTGCCGATTGCCAAATTGCATTATCTCTTATAGTCTCTGAGATATGCGCAATCGAAATTTTACACCTTAGGGTCTGTTTCTAACTTGAGTCAAAATTGTAAAATGCTCTTATGAATTAGCGATTTCGTTCCAATTCACATTCCAAGTAATACTCGACATGCTAATTACATTGCCGATCGTCAAATTGCATTATCTCATATAGTTTCCGAGATATGGACTATCGACATCTTACAATATTGGCTGTGCTTCTAACTTGGGCCAAAATTGTTAAATGGTCTTATGAATTAGCGATTTTGCTCCAGTTCACATTCCGAGTAATATTTGGCATGATAATTACGTTGCCGATTGCCAAATTGCATTATCTTTTATAGTTTCCCAGATATGGGCTATCGATATCTTACAATATTGGCTCTGCTTCTAACTTGTGCCAGAATTGTAAAATGGTCTTATGAATTAGCGATTTCGTTCCAATTCACATTCCAAGTAACATTCGGCATGCTAATTACGTTGCCGATTGCCAAATTGTATTATCTCTTATAGTTTCCGAGATATGGGCAATCGAAAATTTAAACCTTAGAGTCTGTTTCTAACTTGGGTCTAAATTGTAAAATGGTCTTACGAATTAGCGATTTCGCTCCAATTCACATTCCAAGTAATATTCGGCATGCTAATTACATTGCCGATTGCCAAATTGCATTATCCCTTATAGTTTCCGAGATATGGACTATCGACATCTGACATTATTGGTTCTGCTTGTTACTTGGGCCAGAATTGTAAAATGGTCTTATGAATTAGCGATTTCGCTCCAATTCACATTCCAAGTAATATTCGGCATGCTAATTACGTTGCCGATTGCCACATTGCATTATCTCATATAGTTTCCGAGATATGGACTATCGACATCTTACAATATTGGCTGTGCTTCTAACTTGGGACAAAATTGTAAAATGGTCTTATGAATTAGCGATTTCGTTCCAATTCACATTCCAAGTATTATTCGGCATGCTAATTTCTTTGCCGATTGCCAAATTGCATTATCTCCTATATTTTCCAAGATATGGTCTATCGACATCTTACAATATTGGCTCTGCTTCTAACTTGTGCCAAAATTGTAAAATGGCCTTATGAATTAGCGATTTCGTTCCAATTCACATTCCATGTAATATTCGGCATGCTAATTACATTGCCGATTGCCAAATTGCTTTATCTCATATAGTTTCCGAGATATGGACTATCGACATCTTATAATATTGGCTGTGCTTCTAACTTGGGCCAAAATTGTAAAATGGTCTTATGAATTAGCGATTTCGTTCCAATTAATATTCCAAGTAACATTCGGCATGCTAATTGCGTTACCGATTGCCAAATTGCATTATCACTTATAGTTTCCGAGATATGGGCAATCGAAATTTTACACCTTAGAGTCTGTTTCTAATATGGGTCAAAATTGTAAAATGGTCTTACGAATTAGCGATTTCGCTCCAATTCACATTCCAAGTAATATTCGGCATGCTAATTACATTGCCGATTGCCAAATTGCATTACCTCCTATAGTTTCCAAGATATGGTCTATCGACATCTTACAATATTGGCTCTGCTTTTAACTTGGGCCAAAATTGTAAAATGGTCTTATGAATTAGCGATTTCGTTCCAATTAATATTCCAAGTAACATTCGGCATGCTAATTGCGTTACCGATTGCCAAATTGCATTATCACTTATAGTTTCCGAGATATGGGCAATCGAAATTTTACACCTTAGAGTCTGTTTCTAATATGGGTCAAAATTGTAAAATGGTCTTACGAATTAGCGATTTCGTTCCAATTCACATTCAAAGTAATATTCGGCATGCTAATTACGTTGCTTATTGCCAAATTGCATTATCTCTTATAGTTTCCGAGATATGGACTATCGACATCTTACAATATTGGCTCTGCTTCTAACTTGGGCCAAAATTGTAAAATGGTCTTATGAATTAGCGATTTCGTTCCAATTCACATTCTAAGTAATATTCGGCATGCTAATTACGTTGCCGTTTTCCAAATTGCATTATCTCTTATAGTTTCCGAGATATGGGCAATTGAAATTTTACACCTTGGTGTCTGTTTCTAACTGGGGTCAAAATTGTAAAATGGTCTTATGAATTAGTGATTTCGTTCCAATTCACATTCCAAGTAATATTCGACATGCTAATTACATTGCCGATTGCCAAATTGCATTATCTCTTATAGTTTCTGAGATATGCGCAATCGAAATTTTACACCTTAGGGTCTGTTTCTAACTTGGGTCAAAATTGTAAAATGCTCTTATGAATTAGCGATTTCGTTCCAATTCACTTTCAAAGTAATATTCGACATGCTAATTACGTTGCCTGTTGCCAAATTGCATTATCTCCTATAGTTTCCGAGATATGGACTATCGACATCTTACAATATTGGCTCTGCTTCTAATTTGGGTCAAAATTGTAAAATGGTCTTATGAATTAGCGATTTCGCTACAATTCACATTCCAAGTAATATTCGGCATGCTAATTACATTGCCGATTGCCAAATTGCATTACCTCTTATAGTTTCTGAGATATGCGCAATCGAAATTTTACACCTTAGTGTCTGTTTCTAACTTGGGTCAAAATTGTAAAATGGTCTTATGAATTATCGATTTTGCTCCAATTCACATTCCAAGTAATATTCGGCATGCTAATTACATTGCCGATTGCCAAATTGCATTACCTCTTATAGTTTCCGAGATATGGGCAATCGAAATTTTACACCTTAGAGTCAGTTTCTAACTTGGGTCAAAATTGTAAAATGGTCTTATGAATTAGCGATTTTGCTCCAATTCACATTCCGAGTAATATTCGGCATGCCAATTACGTTGCCGATTGCCATATTGCATTATCTTTTATAGTTTCGGAGATATGGGCTATCGACAGCTTACAATATTGGCTCTGCTTCTAACTTGTGCCAGAATTGTAAAATGGTCTTATGAATTAGCGATTTCGTACCAATTCACATTCCAAGTAATATTCGGCATGCTAATTACGTTGCCGACTGCCAAATTTCAATATCTCTTATAGTATCCGAGATATGCGCAATCGAAATTTTACACCTTAGTGTCTGTTTCTAACTTGGGTCAAAATTGTAAAATGATCTTATGAATTATCGATTTTGCTCCAATTCACATTCCAAGTAATATTCGGCATGCTAATTACGTTGCCGATGGCCAAATTGCATTATCTCTTATAGTTTCCGAGATATGGGCAATCGAAATTTTACACCTTAGAGTCAGTTTCTAACTTGGGTCAAAATTGTAAAATGGTCTTATGAATTAGCGATTTCGCTCCAATTCACATTCCAAGTAATATTCGGCATGCTAATTACATTGCCGATTGTCAAGTTGCATTATCTCTTATAGAATTGTAAAATGGTCTTATGAATTAGCGATTTCGTTCCAATCCACATTCCAAGTAGTATTCGGCATGCTAATTACGTTGCCGATTGCCAAATTGCATTATCTCATATAGTTTCCGAGATATGGACTATCGACATCTTACAATATTGGCTGTGCTTCTAACTTGGGCCAAAATTGTAAAATGGACTTATGAATTAGCGATTTTGCTTCAATTCACATTCCGAGTAATATTTGGCATGCTAATTACGTTGCCGATTGCCAAATTTCATTATCTTTTATAGTTTCCGAGATATGGACTATCGACATCTTACAATATTGGCTGTGGTTCTAACTTGGGCCAAAATTGTAAAATGGTCTTATGAATTAGCGATTTCGTTCCAATTCACATTCAAAGTAATATTCGGCATTGCTAATTACGTTGCCGATTGCCAAATTGCATTATCTTTTATAGTTTCCGAGATATGGGCTATCGACATCTTACAATATTGGCTCTGCTTCTAACTTGTGCCAGAATTGTAAAATGGTCTTATGAATTAGCGATTTCGTTCCAATTCACATTCCAAGTAATATTCGGCATGCTAATTACGTTGCCGATTGCCAAATTGTATTATCCCTTATAGTTTCCGAGATATGGACTATCGACATCTTACAATATTGGCTCTTCTTCTAACTTGGGCCAGAATTGTAAAATGGTCTTTTGGATTAGCGATTTCGGTCCAATTCACATTCCAAGTAATATTTGGCATGCTAATTACGTTGCCGATGGCCAACTCGCATTATCTCGTTTAGTTTCCGAGATATGTACTATCGACATCTTACAATATTGGCTCTTCTTCTATCTTGGACCAAAATTGTAAAATGGCCTTATGAATTAGCGATTTCGGTCCAATTCACATTCCAAGTAATATTTGGCATGCTAATTACGTTGCCGATGGCCAACTCGCATTATCTCGTTTAGTTTCCGAGATATGTACTATCGACATCTTACAATATTGGCTCTTCTTCTATCTTGGACCAAAATTGTAAAATGGCCTTATGAATTAGCAATTTCGTTCCAATTCACATTCCAAGTAATATTCGGCATGCTAATTACGTTGCCGATTGCCAAATTGCATTATCTTTTATAGTTTCCGAGATATGGGCTATCGACATCTTACAATATTGGCTCTGCTTCTAACTTGTGCCAGAATTGTAAAATGGTCTTATGAATTAGCGATTTCGTTCCAATTCACATTCCAAGTAATATTCGGCATGCTAATTACGTTGCCGATTGCCAAATTGTATTATCCCTTATAGTTTCCGAGATATGGACTATCGACATCTTACAATATTGGCTCTTCTTCTAACTTGGGCCAGAATTGTAAAATGGTCTTTTGGATTAGCGATTTCGGTCCAATTCACATTCCAAGTAATATTTGGCATGCTAATTACGTTGCCGATGGCCAACTCGCATTATCTCGTTTAGTTTCCGAGATATGGACTATCGACATCTTACAATATTGGCTCTTCTTCTATCTTGGACCAAAATTGTAAAATGGCCTTATGAATTAGCAATTTCGTTCCAATTCACATTCCAAGTAATATTCGGCATGCTAATTACGTTGCCGATTGCCAAATTGCATTATCTCTTATAGTTTCCGAGATATGGGCAATCGAAATTTTACACCTTGGTGTCTGTTTCTAACTGGGGTCAAAATTGTAAAATGGTCATATGAATTAGTGATTTCGTTCCAATTCACTTTCCAAGTAATATTCGACATGCTAATTACATTGCCGATTGCCAAATTGCATTATCTCCTATAGTTTCCAAGATATGGTCTATCGACATCTTACAATATTGGCTCTGCTTCTAACTTGGGCCAAAATTGAAAGATGGTCTTATAAATTAGCGATCTCGTTCCAATTCACATTCAAAGTAATATTCGGCATGCTAATTACGTTGCCGTTTTTCAAATTGCATTATCTCTTATAGTTTCCGTGATATGGGCAATTGAAATTTTACACCTTGGTGTCTGTTTCTAACTGGGGTCAAAATTGTAAAATGGTCTTATGAATTAGTGATTTCGTTCCAATTCACATTCCAAGTAATATTCGACATGCTAATTACATTGCCTGTTGCCAAATTGCATTATCTCTTATAGTTTCTGAGATATGCGCAATCGAAATTTTACACCTTAGGGTCTGTTTCTAACTTGGGCCAAATTTGTAAAATGGTCTTATGACTTAGCGATTTCGTTCCAATCCACATTCAAAGTAATATTCGGCATGCTAATTACGTTGCCGATTGCCAAATTGCATTATCTCTTATAGTTTCCGATATATGGGCAATCGAAATTTTACACCTTAGAGTCTGTTTCTAACTTGGGTCAAAATTGTAAAATGGTCTTATGAATTAGCGATTTCGCTCCAATTCACATTCCAAGCAATATTCGGCATGTTAATTACGTTGCCGATTGCGAAATTGCATTATCTTTTATAGCTTCCGAGATATGAGCTATCAACATCTTACAATATTGGCTCTGATTCTAACTTATGCCAGAATTGTAAAATGGTCTTATGAATTAGCGATTTCGCTCCATTTCACATTCCAAGTAATATTCGGCATGCTAATTACGTTGCCGATTGCCAAATTGCATTATCTTTTATAGTTTCCGAGATATGGGCAATCGAAATTTTGCACCTTAGAGTCTGTTTCTAACTTGGGTCAAAATTGTAAAATGATCTTATGAAATAGCGATTTCGCTCCAATTCACATTCCAAGTAATATTCGGCATGCTACTTACATTGCCGATTGCCAAATTGCATTATCTCTTATAGTTTCCGAGATATGGACTATCGACATCTTGCAATATTGGCTCTGCTTCTAACTTGGGCCAGAATTGTAAAATGGTCTTATGAATTAGCGATTTCGTTCCAATTCACATTCCAAGTAACATTCGGCATGCTAATTACGTTGTCGATTGCCAAATTGCATTATCTCTTATAGTTTCCGAGATATGGGCAATCGAAATTTTACACCTTAGAGTCTGTTTCTAACTTGGGTCAAAATTGTAAAATGGTCTTACGAATTAGCGATTACGCTCCAATTCACATTCCAAGTAATATTCGGCATGCTAATTACATTGCTGATTGCCAAATTGCATTATCCCTTATAGTTTCCGAGATATGGACTATCGACATCTGACAATATTGGTTCTGCTTCTAACTTGGGCCAGAATTGTAAAATGGTCTTATGAATTAGCGATTTCGTTCCAATTCACATTCCAAGTAATATTCGGCATGCTAATTACGTTGTCGATTGCCAAATTGCATTATCTTATATAGTTTCTGAGATATGGACTATCGACATCTTACAATATTGGCTCTGCTTCTAACTTGGGCCAAAATTGTAAAATGGTCTTATGAATTAGAATGATTTCGTTCCAATTCACATTCCAAGTAATATTCGGCATGCTAATTACATTGCCGATTGCCAAATTGCATTATCACTTATAGTTTCCGAGATATGGACTATCGAAATCTTACAATATTGGCTCTGCTTCTAACTTGGGCCAGAATTGTAAAATGGTCTTTTGGATTAGCGATTTCGGTCCAATTTACATTCCAAGTAATATTTGGCATGCTAATTACGTTGCCGATCGCCAACTCGCATTATCTCTTATGGTTTCCGAGATATGGACTATCGACATCTTACAATATTGGCTCTGCTTCTAACTTGGACCAAAATTGTAAAATGGCCTTATGAATTAGCAATTTCGTTCCAATTCACATTCCAAGTACTATTCGGCATGCTAATTACGTTGCTGATTGCCAAATTGCATTATCTCTTATAGTTTCCGAGATATGGGCAATCGAAAGTTTACACCTTAGTGTCTGTTTCTAACTGTGGTCAAAATTATTAAATGGTCTTATGAATTAGTGATTTCGTTCCAATTCACATTCCAAGTAATATTCGGCATGCTAATTACATTGCCGATTGCCAAATTGCATTATCTCTTATAGTTTGCGGGATATGGGTATCGAAATTTTACACCTTAGTGTCTGTTTCTAACTTGGGTCAAAATTGTAAAATGGTCTTATGAATTAGCGATTTTGCTCCATTTCACTTTCCAAGCAATATTCGGCATGCTAATTACATTGCCGATTGCCAAATTGCAGTATCTCCTATAGTTTCCAAGATATGGTCTATCGACATCTTACAATATTGGCTCTGCTTCTAACTTGGGCCAAATTTGTAAAATGGTCTTATGACTTAGCGATTTCGTTCCAATTCACATTCAAAGTAATATTCGGCATGCTAATTAAGCTGCCTGTTGCCAAATTGCATTATCTCTTATAGTTTCCGAGATATGGACTATCGACATCTTACAATATTGGTTCTGCTTTTAACTTGGGCCAAAACTGTAAAATGGTCTTATGAATTAGCGATTTCGTTCCAATTCACATTCCAAGTAATATTCGGCATGCTAATTACGTTGCCGATTGCCAAATTGCATTATCTCTTATAGTTTCCGAGATATGGGCAATCGAAATTTTACACCTTAGAGACTGTTTCTAACTTGGGCTAAATTTGTAAAATGGTCTTATGACTTAGCGATTTCGTTCCAATCCACATTCAAAGTAATATTCGGCATTCTAATTACGCTGCCTGTTGCCAAATTGCATTATCTCATATAGTTTCCGAGATATGGACTATCGACATCTTACAATATTGGCTGTGCTTCTAACTTGGGCCAAAATTGTTAAATGGTCTTATGAATTAGCGATTTTGCTCCAATTCACATTCCGAGTAATATTTGGCATGATAATTACGTTGCCGATTGCCAGATTGCATTATCTTTTATATTTTCCGAGATATGGGCAATCGACATCTTACAATATTGGCTCTGCTTCTAACTTGTGCCAGAATTATAAAATGGTCTTATGAATTAGCGATTTCGTTCCAATTCACATTCCAAGTAACATTCGGCATGCTAATTACGTTGCTGATTGCCAAATTGCATTATCTTTTATATTTTCCGAGATATGGGCTATCGAAATCTTACAATATTGGCTCTGCTTCTAACTTGGGCCAGAATTGTAAAATGGTCTTTTGGATTAGCGATTTCGGTCCAATTCACATTCCAAGTAATATTCGGCATGCTAATTACGTTGTCGATTGCCAAATTGCATTATCTTATATAGTTTCTGAGATATGGACTATCGACATCTTACAATATTGGCTCTGCTTCTAACTTGGGCCAAAATTGTAAAATGGTCTTATGAATTAGAATGATTTCGTTCCAATTCACATTCCAAGTAATATTCGGCATGCTAATTACATTGCCGATTGCCAAATTGCATTATCACTTATAGTTTCCGAGATATGGACTATCGAAATCTTACAATATTGGCTCTGCTTCTAACTTGGGCCAGAATTGTAAAATGGTCTTTTGGATTAGCGATTTCGGTCCAATTTACATTCCAAGTAATATTCGGCATGCTAATTACGTTGTCGATTGCCAAATTGCATTATCTTATATAGTTTCTGAGATATGGACTATCGACATCTTACAATATTGGCTCTGCTTCTAACTTGGGCCAAAATTGTAAAATGGTCTTATGAATTAGAATGATTTCGTTCCAATTCACATTCCAAGTAATATTCGGCATGCTAATTACATTGCCGATTGCCAAATTGCATTATCACTTATAGTTTCCGAGATATGGACTATCGAAATCTTACAATATTGGCTCTGCTTCTAACTTGGGCCAGAATTGTAAAATGGTCTTTTGGATTAGCGATTTCGGTCCAATTTACATTCCAAGTAATATTTGGCATGCTAATTACGTTGCCGATCGCCAACTCGCATTATCTCTTATGGTTTCCGAGATATGGACTATCGACATCTTACAATATTGGCTCTGCTTCTAACTTGGACCAAAATTGTAAAATGGCCTTATGAATTAGCAATTTCGTTCCAATTCACATTCCAAGTACTATTCGGCATGCTAATTACGTTGCTGATTGCCAAATTGCATTATCTCTTATAGTTTCCGAGATATGGGCAATCGAAAGTTTACACCTTAGTGTCTGTTTCTAACTGTGGTCAAAATTATTAAATGGTCTTATGAATTAGTGATTTCGTTCCAATTCACATTCCAAGTAATATTCGGCATGCTAATTACATTGCCGATTGCCAAATTGCATTATCTCTTATAGTTTGCGGGATATGGGTATCGAAATTTTACACCTTAGTGTCTGTTTCTAACTTGGGTCAAAATTGTAAAATGGTCTTATGAATTAGCGATTTTGCTCCATTTCACTTTCCAAGCAATATTCGGCATGCTAATTACATTGCCGATTGCCAAATTGCAGTATCTCCTATAGTTTCCAAGATATGGTCTATCGACATCTTACAATATTGGCTCTGCTTCTAACTTGGGCCAAATTTGTAAAATGGTCTTATGACTTAGCGATTTCGTTCCAATTCACATTCAAAGTAATATTCGGCATGCTAATTAAGCTGCCTGTTGCCAAATTGCATTATCTCTTATAGTTTCCGAGATATGGACTATCGACATCTTACAATATTGGTTCTGCTTTTAACTTGGGCCAAAACTGTAAAATGGTCTTATGAATTAGCGATTTCGTTCCAATTCACATTCCAAGTAATATTCGGCATGCTAATTACGTTGCCGATTGCCAAATTGCATTATCTCTTATAGTTTCCGAGATATGGGCAATCGAAATTTTACACCTTAGAGACTGTTTCTAACTTGGGCTAAATTTGTAAAATGGTCTTATGACTTAGCGATTTCGTTCCAATCCACATTCAAAGTAATATTCGGCATTCTAATTACGCTGCCTGTTGCCAAATTGCATTATCTCATATAGTTTCCGAGATATGGACTATCGACATCTTACAATATTGGCTGTGCTTCTAACTTGGGCCAAAATTGTTAAATGGTCTTATGAATTAGCGATTTTGCTCCAATTCACATTCCGAGTAATATTTGGCATGATAATTACGTTGCCGATTGCCAGATTGCATTATCTTTTATATTTTCCGAGATATGGGCAATCGACATCTTACAATATTGGCTCTGCTTCTAACTTGTGCCAGAATTATAAAATGGTCTTATGAATTAGCGATTTCGTTCCAATTCACATTCCAAGTAACATTCGGCATGCTAATTACGTTGCTGATTGCCAAATTGCATTATCTTTTATATTTTCCGAGATATGGGCTATCGAAATCTTACAATATTGGCTCTGCTTCTAACTTGGGCCAGAATTGTAAAATGGTCTTTTGGATTAGCGATTTCGGTCCAATTCACATTCCAAGTAATATTTGGCATGCTAATTACGTTGCCGATCGCCAACTCGCATTATCCCTTATAGTTTCCGAGATATGGACTATCGACATCTTACAATATTGGCTCTGCTTCTAACTTGGACCAAAATTGTAAAATGGCCTAATGAATTAGCAATTTCGTTCCAATTCACATTCCAAGTTATATTCGGCATGCTAATTACGTTGCCGATTGCCAAATTGCATCATCTCTTATAGTTTCCGAGATATGGGCAATCGAAAGTTTACACCTTAGTGTCTGTTTCTAACTGGGGTCAAAATTGTTAAATGGTCTTATGAATTAGTGATTTCGTTCCAAATCACATTCCAAGTAATATTCGGCATGCTAATTACATTGCTGATTGCCAAATTGCATTATCTCCTATAGTTTCCAAGATATGGTCTATCGACATCTTACAATATTGGTTCTGCTTCTAACTTGGGCCAGAATTGTAAAATGGTCTTATGAATTAGCGATTTCGTTCCAATTCACATTCCAAGTAATATTCGGCATGCTAATTACGTTGTCGATTGCCAAATTGCATTATCTTATATAGTTTCTGAGATATGGACTATCGACATCTTACAATATTGGCTCTGCTTCTAACTTGGGCCAAAATTGTAAAATGGTCTTATGAATTAGAATGATTTCGTTCCAATTCACATTCCAAGTAATATTCGGCATGCTAATTACATTGTCGATTGCCAAATTGCATTATCACTTATAGTTTCCGAGATATGGACTATCGACATCTTACAATATTGGCTCTGCTTCTAACTTGGGCCAAAATTGTAAAATGGTCTTATGAATTAGAATGATTTCGTTCCAATTCACATTCCAAGTAATATTCGGCATGCTAATTACATTGCTGATTGCCAAATTGCATTATCTCCTATATTTTCCAAGATATGGTCTATCGACATCTTACAATATTGGCTCTGCTTCTAACTTGTGCCAAAATTGTAAAATGGCCTTATGAATTAGCGATTTCGTTCCAATTCACATTCCATGTAATATTCGGCATGCTAATTACATTGCCGATTGCCAAATTGCTTTATCTCATATAGTTTCCGAGATATGGACTATCGACATCTTATAATATTGGCTGTGCTTCTAACTTGGGCCAAAATTGTAAAATGGTCTTATGAATTAGCGATTTCGTTCCAATTAATATTCCAAGTAACATTCGGCATGCTAATTGCGTTACCGATTGCCAAATTGCATTATCACTTATAGTTTCCGAGATATGGGCAATCGAAATTTTACACCTTAGAGTCTGTTTCTAATATGGGTCAAAATTGTAAAATGGTCTTACGAATTAGCGATTTCGCTCCAATTCACATTCCAAGTAATATTCGGCATGCTAATTACATTGCCGATTGCCAAATTGCATTACCTCCTATAGTTTCCAAGATATGGTCTATCGACATCTTACAATATTGGCTCTGCTTTTAATTTGGGCCAAAATTGTAAAATGCTCTTATGAATTAGCGATTTCGTTCCAATTCACATTCAAAGTAATATTCGGCATGCTAATTACGTTGCTTATTGCCAAATTGCATTATCTCTTATAGTTTCCGAGATATGGACTATCGACATCTTACAATATTGGCTCTGCTTCTAACTTGGGCCAAAATTGTAAAATGGTCTTATGAATTAGCGATTTCGTTCCAATTCACATTCTAAGTAATATTCGGCATGCTAATTACGTTGCCGTTTTCCAAATTGCATTATCTCTTATAGTTTCCGAGATATGGGCAATTGAAATTTTACACCTTGGTGTCTGTTTCTAACTGGGGTCAAAATTGTAAAATGGTCTTATGAATTAGTGATTTCGTTCCAATTCACATTCCAAGTAATATTCGACATGCTAATTACATTGCCGATTGCCAAATTGCATTATCTCTTATAGTTTCTGAGATATGCGCAATCGAAATTTTACACCTTAGGGTCTGTTTCTAACTTGGGTCAAAATTGTAAAATGCTCTTATGAATTAGCGATTTCGTTCCAATTCACTTTCAAAGTAATATTCGACATGCTAATTACGTTGCCTGTTGCCAAATTGCATTATCTCCTATAGTTTCCGAGATATGGACTATCGACATCTTACAATATTGGCTCTGCTTCTAATTTGGGTCAAAATTGTAAAATGGTCTTATGAATTAGCGATTTCGCTACAATTCACATTCCAAGTAATATTCGGCATGCTAATTACATTGCCGATTGCCAAATTGCATTACCTCTTATAGTTTCTGAGATATGCGCAATCGAAATTTTACACCTTAGTGTCTGTTTCTAACTTGGGTCAAAATTGTAAAATGGTCTTATGAATTATCGATTTTGCTCCAATTCACATTCCAAGTAATATTCGGCATGCTAATTACATTGCCGATTGCCAAATTGCATTACCTCTTATAGTTTCCGAGATATGGGCAATCGAAATTTTACACCTTAGAGTCAGTTTCTAACTTGGGTCAAAATTGTAAAATGGTCTTATGAATTAGCGATTTTGCTCCAATTCACATTCCGAGTAATATTCGGCATGCCAATTACGTTGCCGATTGCCATATTGCATTATCTTTTATAGTTTCGGAGATATGGGCTATCGACAGCTTACAATATTGGCTCTGCTTCTAACTTGTGCCAGAATTGTAAAATGGTCTTATGAATTAGCGATTTCGTACCAATTCACATTCCAAGTAATATTCGGCATGCTAATTACGTTGCCGACTGCCAAATTTCAATATCTCTTATAGTATCCGAGATATGCGCAATCGAAATTTTACACCTTAGTGTCTGTTTCTAACTTGGGTCAAAATTGTAAAATGATCTTATGAATTATCGATTTTGCTCCAATTCACATTCCAAGTAATATTCGGCATGCTAATTACGTTGCCGATGGCCAAATTGCATTATCTCTTATAGTTTCCGAGATATGGGCAATCGAAATTTTACACCTTAGAGTCAGTTTCTAACTTGGGTCAAAATTGTAAAATGGTCTTATGAATTAGCGATTTCGCTCCAATTCACATTCCAAGTAATATTCGGCATGCTAATTACATTGCCGATTGTCAAGTTGCATTATCTCTTATAGTTTCGGAGATATGGACTATAGACATCTTACAATAATGGCTCTGCTTCTAACTTGGGCCAGAATTGTAAAATGGTCTTATGAATTAGCGATTTCGTTCCAATCCACATTCCAAGTAATATTCGGCATGCTAATTACGTTGCCGATTGCCAAATTGCATTATCTCATATAGTTTCCGAGATATGGACTATCGACATCTTACAATATTGGCTGTGCTTCTAACTTGGGCCAAAATTGTAAAATGGACTTATGAATTAGCGATTTTGCTTCAATTCACATTCCGAGTAATATTTGGCATGCTAATTACGTTGCCGATTGCCAAATTTCATTATCTTTTATAGTTTCCGAGATATGGACTATCGACATCTTACAATATTGGCTGTGGTTCTAACTTGGGCCAAAATTGTAAAATGGTCTTATGAATTAGCGATTTCGTTCCAATTCACATTCAAAGTAATATTCGGCATTGCTAATTACGTTGCCGATTGCCAAATTGCATTATCTTTTATAGTTTCCGAGATATGGGCTATCGACATCTTACAATATTGGCTCTGCTTCTAACTTGTGCCAGAATTGTAAAATGGTCTTATGAATTAGCGATTTCGTTCCAATTCACATTCCAAGTAATATTCGGCATGCTAATTACGTTGCCGATTGCCAAATTGTATTATCCCTTATAGTTTCCGAGATATGGACTATCGACATCTTACAATATTGGCTCTTCTTCTAACTTGGGCCAGAATTGTAAAATGGTCTTTTGGATTAGCGATTTCGGTCCAATTCACATTCCAAGTAATATTTGGCATGCTAATTACGTTGCCGATGGCCAACTCGCATTATCTCGTTTAGTTTCCGAGATATGTACTATCGACATCTTACAATATTGGCTCTTCTTCTATCTTGGACCAAAATTGTAAAATGGCCTTATGAATTAGCGATTTCGGTCCAATTCACATTCCAAGTAATATTTGGCATGCTAATTACGTTGCCGATGGCCAACTCGCATTATCTCGTTTAGTTTCCGAGATATGTACTATCGACATCTTACAATATTGGCTCTTCTTCTATCTTGGACCAAAATTGTAAAATGGCCTTATGAATTAGCAATTTCGTTCCAATTCACATTCCAAGTAATATTCGGCATGCTAATTACGTTGCCGATTGCCAAATTGCATTATCTTTTATAGTTTCCGAGATATGGGCTATCGACATCTTACAATATTGGCTCTGCTTCTAACTTGTGCCAGAATTGTAAAATGGTCTTATGAATTAGCGATTTCGTTCCAATTCACATTCCAAGTAATATTCGGCATGCTAATTACGTTGCCGATTGCCAAATTGTATTATCCCTTATAGTTTCCGAGATATGGACTATCGACATCTTACAATATTGGCTCTTCTTCTAACTTGGGCCAGAATTGTAAAATGGTCTTTTGGATTAGCGATTTCGGTCCAATTCACATTCCAAGTAATATTTGGCATGCTAATTACGTTGCCGATGGCCAACTCGCATTATCTCGTTTAGTTTCCGAGATATGGACTATCGACATCTTACAATATTGGCTCTTCTTCTATCTTGGACCAAAATTGTAAAATGGCCTTATGAATTAGCAATTTCGTTCCAATTCACATTCCAAGTAATATTCGGCATGCTAATTACGTTGCCGATTGCCAAATTGCATTATCTCTTATAGTTTCCGAGATATGGGCAATCGAAATTTTACACCTTGGTGTCTGTTTCTAACTGGGGTCAAAATTGTAAAATGGTCATATGAATTAGTGATTTCGTTCCAATTCACTTTCCAAGTAATATTCGACATGCTAATTACATTGCCGATTGCCAAATTGCATTATCTCCTATAGTTTCCAAGATATGGTCTATCGACATCTTACAATATTGGCTCTGCTTCTAACTTGGGTCAAAATTGAAAAATGGTCTTATAAATTAGCGATCTCGTTCCAATTCACATTCAAAGTAATATTCGGCATGCTAATTACGTTGCCGTTTTTCAAATTGCATTATCTCTTATAGTTTCCGTGATATGGGCAATTGAAATTTTACACCTTGGTGTCTGTTTCTAACTGGGGTCAAAATTGTAAAATGGTCTTATGAATTAGTGATTTCGTTCCAATTCACATTCCAAGTAATATTCGACATGCTAATTACATTGCCTGTTGCCAAATTGCATTATCTCTTATAGTTTCTGAGATATGCGCAATCGAAATTTTACACCTTAGGGTCTGTTTCTAACTTGGGCCAAATTTGTAAAATGGTCTTATGACTTAGCGATTTCGTTCCAATCCACATTCAAAGTAATATTCGGCATGCTAATTACGTTGCCGATTGCCAAATTGCATTATCTCTTATAGTTTCCGATATATGGGCAATCGAAATTTTACACCTTAGAGTCTGTTTCTAACTTGGGTCAAAATTGTAAAATGGTCTTATGAATTAGCGATTTCGCTCCAATTCACATTCCAAGCAATATTCGGCATGTTAATTACGTTGCCGATTGCGAAATTGCATTATCTTTTATAGCTTCCGAGATATGAGCTATCAACATCTTACAATATTGGCTCTGATTCTAACTTGTGCCAGAATTGTAAAATGGTCTTATGAATTAGCGATTTCGCCCCATTTCACATTCCAAGTAATATTCGGCATGCTAATTACGTTGCCGATTGCCAAATTGCATTATCTTTTATAGTTTCCGAGATATGGGCAATCGAAATTTTGCACCTTAGAGTCTGTTTCTAACTTGGGTCAAAATTGTAAAATGATCTTATGAAATAGCGATTTCGCTCCAATTCACATTCCAAGTAATATTCGGCATGCTACTTACATTGCCGATTGCCAAATTGCATTATCACTTATAGTTTCCGAGATATGGACTATCGACATCTTTCAATATTGGCTCTGCTTCTAACTTGTGCCAGAATTGTAAAATGGTCTTATGAATTAGCGATTTCGTTCCAATTCACATTCCAAGTAACATTCGGCATGCTAATTACGTTGTCGATTGCCAAATTGCATTATCTCTTATAGTTTCCGAGATATGGGCAATCGAAATTTTACACCTTAGAGTCTGTTTCTAACTTGGGTCAAAATTGTAAAATGGTCTTACGAATTAGCGATTACGCTCCAATTCACATTCCAAGTAATATTCGGCATGCTAATTACATTGCTGATTGCCAAATTGCATTATCCCTTATAGTTTCCGAGATATGGACTATCGACATCTGACAATATTGGTTCTGCTTCTAACTTGGGCCAGAATTGTAAAATGGTCTTATGAATTAGCGATTTCGTTCCAATTCACATTCCAAGTAATATTCGGCATGCTAATTACGTTGTCGATTGCCAAATTGCATTATCTTATATAGTTTCTGAGATATGGACTATCGACATCTTACAATATTGGCTCTGCTTCTAACTTGGGCCAAAATTGTAAAATGGTCTTATGAATTAGAATGATTTCGTTCCAATTCACATTCCAAGTAATATTCGGCATGCTAATTACATTGCCGATTGCCAAATTGCATTATCACTTATAGTTTCCGAGATATGGACTATCGAAATCTTACAATATTGGCTCTGCTTCTAACTTGGGCCAGAATTGTAAAATGGTCTTTTGGATTAGCGATTTCGGTCCAATTTACATTCCAAGTAATATTTGGCATGCTAATTACGTTGCCGATCGCCAACTCGCATTATCTCTTATGGTTTCCGAGATATGGACTATCGACATCTTACAATATTGGCTCTGCTTCTAACTTGGACCAAAATTGTAAAATGGCCTTATCAATTAGCAATTTCGTTCCAATTCACATTCCAAGTACTATTCGGCATGCTAATTACGTTGCTGATTGCCAAATTGCATTATCTCTTATAGTTTCCGAGATATGGGCAATCGAAAGTTTACACCTTAGTGTCTGTTTCTAACTGTGGTCAAAATTATTAAATGGTCTTATGAATTAGTGATTTCGTTCCAATTCACATTCCAAGTAATATTCGGCATGCTAATTACATTGCCGATTGCCAAATTGCATTATCTCTTATAGTTTGCGGGATATGGGTATCGAAATTTTACACCTTAGTGTCTGTTTCTAACTTGGGTCAAAATTGTAAAATGGTCTTATGAATTAGCGATTTTGCTCCATTTCACTTTCCAAGCAATATTCGGCATGCTAATTACATTGCCGATTGCCAAATTGCAGTATCTCCTATAGTTTCCAAGATATGGTCTATCGACATCTTACAATATTGGCTCTGCTTCTAACTTGGGCCAAATTTGTAAAATGGTCTTATGACTTAGCGATTTCGTTCCAATTCACATTCAAAGTAATATTCGGCATGCTAATTAAGCTGCCTGTTGCCAAATTGCATTATCTCTTATAGTTTCCGAGATATGGACTATCGACATCTTACAATATTGGTTCTGCTTTTAACTTGGGCCAAAACTGTAAAATGGTCTTATGAATTAGCGATTTCGTTCCAATTCACATTCCAAGTAATATTCGGCATGCTAATTACGTTGCCGATTGCCAAATTGCATTATCTCTTATAGTTTCCGAGATATGGGCAATCGAAATTTTACACCTTAGAGACTGTTTCTAACTTGGGCTAAATTTGTAAAATGGTCTTATGACTTAGCGATTTCGTTCCAATCCACATTCAAAGTAATATTCGGCATTCTAATTACGCTGCCTGTTGCCAAATTGCATTATCTCATATAGTTTCCGAGATATGGACTATCGACATCTTACAATATTGGCTGTGCTTCTAACTTGGGCCAAAATTGTTAAATGGTCTTATGAATTAGCGATTTTGCTCCAATTCACATTCCGAGTAATATTTGGCATGATAATTACGTTGCCGATTGCCAGATTGCATTATCTTTTATATTTTCCGAGATATGGGCAATCGACATCTTACAATATTGGCTCTGCTTCTAACTTGTGCCAGAATTATAAAATGGTCTTATGAATTAGCGATTTCGTTCCAATTCACATTCCAAGTAACATTCGGCATGCTAATTACGTTGCTGATTGCCAAATTGCATTATCTTTTATATTTTCCGAGATATGGGCTATCGAAATCTTACAATATTGGCTCTGCTTCTAACTTGGGCCAGAATTGTAAAATGGTCTTTTGGATTAGCGATTTCGGTCCAATTCACATTCCAAGTAATATTTGGCATGCTAATTACGTTGCCGATCGCCAACTCGCATTATCCCTTATAGTTTCCGAGATATGGACTATCGACATCTTACAATATTGGCTCTGCTTCTAACTTGGACCAAAATTGTAAAATGGCCTAATGAATTAGCAATTTCGTTCCAATTCACATTCCAAGTTATATTCGGCATGCTAATTACGTTGCCGATTGCCAAATTGCATCATCTCTTATAGTTTCCGAGATATGGGCAATCGAAAGTTTACACCTTAGTGTCTGTTTCTAACTGGGGTCAAAATTGTTAAATGGTCTTATGAATTAGTGATTTCGTTCCAAATCACATTCCAAGTAATATTCGGCATGCTAATTACATTGCTGATTGCCAAATTGCATTATCTCCTATAGTTTCCAAGATATGGTCTATCGACATCTTACAATATTGGTTCTGCTTCTAACTTGGGCCAGAATTGTAAAATGGTCTTATGAATTAGCGATTTCGTTCCAATTCACATTCCAAGTAATATTCGGCATGCTAATTACGTTGTCGATTGCCAAATTGCATTATCTTATATAGTTTCTGAGATATGGACTATCGACATCTTACAATATTGGCTCTGCTTCTAACTTGGGCCAAAATTGTAAAATGGTCTTATGAATTAGAATGATTTCGTTCCAATTCACATTCCAAGTAATATTCGGCATGCTAATTACATTGCCGATTGCCAAATTGCATTATCACTTATAGTTTCCGAGATATGGACTATCGAAATCTTACAATATTGGCTCTGCTTCTAACTTGGGCCAGAATTGTAAAATGGTCTTTTGGATTAGCGATTTCGGTCCAATTTACATTCCAAGTAATATTTGGCATGCTAATTACGTTGCCGATCGCCAACTCGCATTATCTCTTATGGTTTCCGAGATATGGACTATCGACATCTTACAATATTGGCTCTGCTTCTAACTTGGACCAAAATTGTAAAATGGCCTTATGAATTAGCAATTTCGTTCCAATTCACATTCCAAGTACTATTCGGCATGCTAATTACGTTGCTGATTGCCAAATTGCATTATCTCTTATAGTTTCCGAGATATGGGCAATCGAAAGTTTACACCTTAGTGTCTGTTTCTAACTGTGGTCAAAATTATTAAATGGTCTTATGAATTAGTGATTTCGTTCCAATTCACATTCCAAGTAATATTCGGCATGCTAATTACATTGCCGATTGCCAAATTGCATTATCTCTTATAGTTTGCGGGATATGGGTATCGAAATTTTACACCTTAGTGTCTGTTTCTAACTTGGGTCAAAATTGTAAAATGGCCTTATGAATTAGCGATTTTGCTCCATTTCACTTTCCAAGCAATATTCGGCATGCTAATTACATTGCCGATTGCCAAATTGCAGTATCTCCTATAGTTTCCAAGATATGGTCTATCGACATCTTACAATATTGGCTCTGCTTCTAACTTGGGCCAAATTTGTAAAATGGACTTATGACTTAGCGATTTCGTTCCAATTCACATTCAAAGTAATATTCGGCATGCTAATTAAGCTGCCTGTTGCCAAATTGCATTATCTCTTATAGTTTCCGGGATATGGACTATCGACATCTTACAATATTGGTTCTGCTTTTAACTTGGGCCAAAACTGTAAAATGGTCTTATGAATTAGCGATTTCGTTCCAATTCACATTCCAAGTAATATTCGGCATGCTAATTACGTTGCCGATTGCCAAATTGCATTATCTCTTATAGTTTCCGAGATATGGGCAATCGAAATTTTACACCTTAGAGACTGTTTCTAACTTGGGCTAAATTTGTAAAATGGTCTTATGACTTAGCGATTTCGTTCCAATCCACATTCAAAGTAATATTCGGCATTCTAATTACGCTGCCTGTTGCCAAATTGCATTATCTCATATAGTTTCCGAGATATGGACTATCGACATCTTACAATATTGGCTGTGCTTCTAACTTGGGCCAAAATTGTTAAATGGTCTTATGAATTAGCGATTTTGCTCCAATTCACATTCCGAGTAATATTTGGCATGATAATTACGTTGCCGATTGCCAGATTGCATTATCTTTTATATTTTCCGAGATATGGGCAATCGACATCTTACAATATTGGCTCTGCTTCTAACTTGTGCCAGAATTATAAAATGGTCTTATGAATTAGCGATTTCGTTCCAATTCACATTCCAAGTAACATTCGGCATGCTAATTACGTTGCTGATTGCCAAATTGCATTATCTTTTATATTTTCCGAGATATGGGCAATCGAAAGTTTACACCTTAGTTTCTGTTTCTAACTGGGGTCAAAATTGTTAAATGGTCTTATGAATTAGTGATTTCGTTCCAAATCACATTCCAAGTAATATTCGGCATGCTAATTACATTGCCGATTGCCAAATTGCATTATCTCCTATAGTTTCCAAGATATGGTCTATCGACATCTTACAATATTGGCTCTGCTTCTAACTTGGGCCAAATTTGTAAAATGGTCTTATGACTTAGCGATTCCGTTCCAATTCACATTCAAAGTAATATTCGGCATGCTAATTACGCTGCCTGTTGCCAAATTGCATTATCTCTTATAGTTTCCGAGATATGGACTATCGACATCTTACAATATTGGTTCTGCTTTTAACTTGTACCAAAATTGTAAAATGGTCTTATGAATTAGCGATTTCGTTCCAATTCACATTCCAAGTAATATTCGGCATTCTAATTACGTTGCCGATTGCCAAATTGCATTATCTCTTATAGTTTCTGAGATATGGGCAATCGAAATTTTACACCTTAGGGTCTGTTTCTAACTTGGGTCAAAATTGTAAAATGGTCTTATGAATTAGCGATTTTGCTCCAATTCACATTCCGAGTAATATTCGGCATGCTAATTACGTTGCCGATTGCCATATTGCATTATCTTTTATAGTTTCCGAGATATGGGCCATCGACAGCTTACAATATTGGCTCTGCTTCTAACTTGTGCCAGAATTGTAAAATGGTCTTATGAATTAGCGATTTCGGTCCAATTCACATTTCAAGTAATATTCGGCATGTTAATTACGTTGCCGATTGCCAAATTGCATTATTTCTTATAGTTTCCGAGATATGGGCAATTGAAATTTTACACCTTGGTGTCTGTTTCTAACTGGGGTCAAAATTGTAAAATGGTCTTATGAATTAGTGATTTCGTTCCAATTCACATTCCAAGTAATATTCGGTATGCTAATTACATTGCCGATTGCCAAATTGCATTATCTCTTATAGTTTCTGAGATATGGGCAATCGAAATTTTACACCTTAGGGTCTGTTTCTAACTTGGGTCAAAATTGTAAAATGGTCTTATGAATTAGCGATTTTGCTCCAATTCACATTCCGAGTAATATTCGGCATGCTAATTACGTTGCCGATTGCCATATTGCATTATCTTTTATAGTTTCCGAGATATGGGCCATCGACAGCTTACAATATTGGCTCTGCTTCTAACTTGTGCCAGAATTGTAAAATGGCCTAATGAATTAGCAATTTCGTTCCAATTCACATTCCAAGTAATATTCGGCATGCTAATTACGTTGCCGATTGCCAAATTGCATCATCTCTTATAGTTTCCGAGATATGGGCAATCGAAAGTTTACACCTTAGTGTCTGTTTCTAACTGGGGTCAAAATTGTTAAATGGTCTTATGAATTAGTGGTTTCGTTCCAAATCACATTCCAAGTAATATTCGGCATGCTAATTACATTGCCGATTGCCAAATTGCATTATCTCCTATAGTTTCCAAGATATGGTCTATCGACATCTTACAATATTGGCTCTGCTTCTAACTTGGGCCAAATTTGTAAAATGGTCTTATGACTTAGCGATTCCGTTCCAATTCACATTCAAAGTAATATTCGGCATGCTAATTACGCTGCCTGTTGCCAAATTGCATTATCTCTTATAGTTTCCGAGATATGGACTATCGACATCTTACAATATTGGTTCTGCTTTTAACTTGTACCAAAATTGTAAAATGGACTTATGAATTAGCGATTTCGTTCCAATTCACATTCCAAGTAATATTCGGCATGCTAATTACGTTGCCGTTTTCAAAATTGCATTATCTCTTATAGTTTCCGAGATATGTGCAATTGAAATTTTACACCTTGGTGTCTGTTTCTAACTGGGGTCAAAATTGTAAAATGGTCTTATGAATTAGTGATTTCGTTCCAATTCACATTCCAAGTAATATTCGGTATGCTAATTACATTGCCGATTGCCAAATTGCATTATCTCTTATAGTTTCTGAGATATGGGCAATCGAAATTTTACACCTTAGGGTCTGTTTCTAACTTGGGTCAAAATTGTAAAATGGTCTTATGAATTAGCGATTTTGCTCCAATTCACATTCCGAGTAATATTCGGCATGCTAATTACGTTGCCGATTGCCATATTGCATTATCTTTTATAGTTTCCGAGATATGGGCCATCGACAGCTTACAATATTGGCTCTGCTTCTAACTTGTGCCAGAATTGTAAAATGGTCTTATGAATTAGCGATTTCGGTCCAATTCACATTTCAAGTAATATTCGGCATGCTAATTACGTTGCCGATTGCCAAATTGCATTATCTCTTATAGTTTCCGAGATATGGGCAATCGAAAGTTTACACCTTAGTGTCTGTTTCTAACTGGGGTCAAAATTGTTAAATGGTCTTATGAATTAGTGATTTCGTTCCAATTCACATTCCAAGTAATATTCGGCATGCTAATTACATTGCCAATTGCCAAAGTGCTTTATCTCTTATAGTTTGCGGGATATGGGAGTCGAAATTTTACACCTTAGTGTCTGTTTCTAACTTGGGTCAAAATTGTAAAATGGTCTTATGACTTAGCGATTTGGTTCCAATTCACATTCCAAGTAATATTCGGCATGCTAATTACGTTGCCGTTTTCCAAATTGCATTATCTCTTATAGTTTCCGAGATATGGGCAATTGGAATTTTACACCTTGGTGTCTGTTTCTAACTGGGGTCAAAATTGTAAAATGGTCTTATGAATTAGCGATTTCGTTCCAATTCACATTCCAAGTAATATTCGGCATGCTAATTACATTGCCGATTGCCAAATTGCATTATCTCTTATAGTTTCTGAGATATGGGCAATCGAAATTTTACACCTTAGGGTCTGTTTCTAACTTGGGTCAAAATTGTAAAATGGTCTTATGAATTAGCGATTTTGCTCCAATTCACATTCCGAGTAATATTCGGCATGCTAATTACGTTGCCGATTGCCATATTGCATTATCTTTTATAGTTTCCGAGATATGGGCCATCGACAGCTTACAATATTGGCTCTGCTTCTAACTTGTGCCAGAATTGTAAAATGGTCTTATGAATTAGCGATTTCGGTCCAATTCACATTTCAAGTAATATTCGGCATGCTAATTACGTTGCCGATTGCCAAATTGCATTATTTCTTATAGTTTAAGAGATATGGGCAATTGAAATTTTACACCTTGGTGTCTGTTTCTAACTGGGGTCATAATTGTAAAATGGTCTTATGAATTAGTGATTTCGTTCCAATTCACATTCCAAGTAATATTCGGTATGCTAATTACATTGCCGATTGCCAAATTGCATTATCTCTTATAGTTTCTGAGATATGGGCAATCGAAATTTTACACCTTAGGGTCTGTTTCTAACTTGGGTCAAAATTGTAAAATGGTCTTATGAATTAGCGATTTTGCTCCAATTCACATTCCGAGTAATATTCGGCATGCTAATTACGTTGCCGATTGCCATATTGCATTATCTTTTATAGTTTCCGAGATATGGGCCATCGACAGCTTACAATATTGGCTCTGCTTCTAACTTGTGCCAGAATTGTAAAATGGTCTTATGAATTAGCGATTTCGGACCAATTCACATTTCAAGTAATATTCGGCATGCTAATTACGTTGCCGATTGCCAAATTGCATTATCTCTTATAGTTTACGAGATATGGGCAATCGAAAGTTTACACCTTAGTGTCTGTTTCTAACTGGGGTCAAAATTGATAAATGGTCTTATGAATTAGTGATTTCGTTCCAATTCACATTCCAAGTAATATTCGGCATGCTAATTACAATGTCAATTGCCAAATTGCATTATCTCTTATAGTTTGCGGGATATGGGAATCGAAATTTTACACCTTAGTGTCTGTTTCTAACTTGGGTCAAAATTGTAAAATGGTCTTATGAATTAGCGATTTGGTTCCAATTCACATTCAAAGTAATATTCGGCATGCTAATTACGCTTCCTGTTGCCAAATTGCATTATCTGTTATAGTTTCCGAGATATGGACTATCGACATCTTACAATATTGGTTCTGCTTTTAACTTGTGCCAAAATTGTAAAATGGTCTTATGAATTAGCGATTTCGTTCCAATTCACATTCCAAGTAATATTCGGCATGCTAATTACGTTGCCGTTTTCCAAATTGCATTATCTCTTATAGTTTCCGAGATATGGGCAATTGGAATTTTACACCTTGGTGTCTGTTTCTAACTGGGGTCAAAATTGTAAAATGGTCTTATGAATTAGCGATTTCGTTCCAATTCACATTTCAAGTAATATTTGGCATGCTAATTACGTTGCTGATCGCAAACTCGCATTATATATTATAGTTTCCGAGATATGGACTATCGACATCTTACAATATTGGCTCTGCTTCTAACTTGGACTAAAATTATAAAATGGCCTTATGAATTAGCGATTTCGTTCCAATTCACATTCCAAGTAATATTCGGCATGCTAATTACGTTGCCGATTGCCAAATTGCATTATCTCTTATAGTTTCCGAGATATGGGCAATCGAAATTATACACTTTAGTGTCTGTTTCTAACTGGGGTCAAAATTGTTAAATGGTCTTATGAATTAGTGATTCCGTTCCAATTCACATTCCAAGTAATATTCGGCATGCTAATTACATTGCCGATTGCCAAACTGCATTATCTCATATAGTTTCCGAGATATGGACTATCGATATCTTACAATATTAGCTGTGCTTCTAACTTGGGCCAAAATTGTAAAATGGTCTTATGAATTAGCGATTTCGTTCCAATTCACATTCGAAGTATTATTCGGCATGCTAATTACAATGCCGATTACCAAATTGTATTATCTCCTATATTTTCCAAGATATGGTCTATCGATATCTTACAATATTGGCTCTGCTTCTAACTTGGGCCAAAATTGTAAAATGGTCTTATGAATTAGCGATTTCGTTCCAATTCGCAGTCAAAGTAATATTCGGCATTGCTAATTACGTTGCCGATTGCCTAACTGCATTATCTCTTGTAGTTTCCGAGATATGGGCAATCGAAATTTTACACCTTAGAGTCTGTTTCTAACTTCTGTCAAAATTGTAAAATGGTCTTAAGAATTAGCGATTTCGCTCCAATTAACATTCCAAGTAATATTCGGCATGCTAATTACATTGCCGATTGCCAAATTGCATTATCTCTTATAGTTTCCGAGATATGGACTATCGACATCTTACAATATTGGCTCTGCTTCTAACTTGGGCCAGAATTGTAAAATGGTCTTTTGGATTAGCGATTTCGGTCCAATTCACATTCCATGTAATATTTGGCATGATAATTACGTTGCCGATCGCCAACTCGCATTATCTCTTATAGTTTCCGAGATATGGACTATCGACATTTTACAATATTGGCTCTGCTTCTAACTTGGACCAAAATTGTAAAATGGCCTTATGAATTAGCGATTTCGTTCCAATTCACATTCCAAGTAATAATCGGCATGCTAATTACAATGCCGATTGCCAAATTGCATTACCTCCTATAGTTTCCAAGATATGGACTATCGACATCTTACAATATTGGCTCTGCTTCTAACTTGGGCCAGAATTGTAAAATGGTCTTTTGGATTAGCGATTTCGGTCCAATTCACATTCCAAGTAATATTTGGCATGCTAATTACGTTGCTGATCGCCAACTCGCATTATCTTTTATAGTTTCCGAGATATGGACTATCGACATCTTACTATATTGGCTTTGCTTCTAACTTGAACCAAAATTGTAAAATGGCCTTATGAATTAGCGATTTCGTTCCAATTCACATTCCAAGTAATATTCGGCATGCTAATTACGTTGCCGATTGCTAAATTGCATTATCTTTTATAGTTTCCGAGATATGGGCAATCGAAAGTTTACACCTTAGTGTCTGTTTCTAACTGGGATCAAAATTGTTAAATGGTCTTATGAATTAGTGATTTCGTTCCAATTCACATTCCAAGTAATATTCGGCATGCTAATTACATTGCCGATTGCCAAATTGCATTATCTCTTATAGTTTGCGGGATATGGGAATCGAAATTTTACACCTTAGTGTCTGTTTCTAACTAGGGTCAAAATTGTAAAATGGTTTTATGAATTAGCGATTTTGCTCCAATTCACATTCCAAGTAATATTCGGCATGCTAATTACGTTGCCTGTTGCCAAATTGCATTATCTCTTATAGTTTCCGAGATATGGACTATCGACATCTTACAATATTGGTTCTGCTTTTAACTTGGGCCAAAATTGTAAAATGGTCCTATGAAATAGCGATTTCGTTCCAATTCACATTCCAAGTAATATTCGGCATGCTAATTACGTTGCCGTTTTCCAAATTGCATTATCTCTTATAGTTTCCGAGATATAGGCAATTGAAATTTTACACCTTGGTGTCTGTTTCTATCTGGGGCCAAAATTGTAAAATGGTCTTATGAATTAGTGATTTCGTTCCAATTCACATTCCAAGTAATATTCGGCTTGCTAATTACGTTGCCGATTGCCATATTGCATTATCTTTTATAGTTTCCGAGATATGGGCTATCGACAGCTTGGTTCTGCTTTTAACTTGGGCCAAAATTGTAAAATGGTCTTATGAAATAGCGATTTCGTTCCAATTCACATTCCAAGTAATATTCGGCATGCTAATTACGTTGCCGTTTTCAAAATTGCATTATCTCTTATAGTTTCCGAGATATGGGCAATTGAAATTTTACACCTTGGTGTCTGTTTCTAACTGGGGTCAAAATTGTAAAATGGTCTTATGAATTAGTGATTTCGTTCCAATTCACATTCCAAGTAATATTCGGTATGCTAATTACATTGCCGATTGCCAAATTGCATTATCTCTTATAGTTTCTGAGATATGGGCAATCGAAATTTTACACCTTAGTGTCTGTTTCTAACTTGGGTCAAAATTGTAAAATGGTCTTATGAATTAGCGATTTTGCTCCAATTCACATTCCGAGTAATATTCGGCATGCTAATTACATTGCCGATCGCCAAATTGCATTATCTCATATAGTTTCCGAGATATGGACTATCGACATCTTACAATATTGGCTGTGCTTCTAACTTGGGCCAAAATTGTTAAATGGTCTTATGAATTAGCGATTTTGCTCCAGTTCACATTCCGAGTAATATTTGGCATGATAATTACGTTGCCGATTGCCAAATTGCATTATCTTTTATAGTTTCCCAGATATGGGCTATCGATATCTTACAATATTGGCTCTGCTTCTAACTTGTGCCAGAATTGTAAAATGGTCTTATGAATTAGCGATTTAGTTCCAATTTACATTCCAAGTAACATTCGGCATGCTAATTACGTTGCCGATTGCCAAATTGTATTATCTCTTATAGTTTCCGAGATAGGGGCAATCGAAATTTTAAACCTTAGAGTCTGTTTCTAACTTGGGTCTAAATTGTAAAATGGTCTTACGAATTAGCGATTTTGCTCCAATTCACATTCCAAGTAATATTCGGCATGCTAATTACATTGCCGATTGCCAAATTGCATTATCCCTTATAGTTTCCGAGATATGGACTATCGACATCTGACATTATTGGTTCTGCTTGTTACTTGGGCCAGAACTGTAAAATGGTCTTATGAATTAGCGATTTCGTTCCAATTCACATTCCAAGTAACATTCGGCATGCTAATTACGTTGCCGATTGCCACATTGCATTATCTCATATAGTTTCCGAGATATGGACTATCGACATCTTACAATATTGGCTGTGCTTCTAACTTGGGACAAAATTGTAAAATGGTCTTATGAATTAGCGATTTCGTTCCAATTCACATTCCAAGTATTATTCGGCATGCTAATTACTTTGCCGATTGCCAAATTGCATTATCTCCTATATTTTCCAAGATATGGACTATCGACATCTTACAATATTGGCTGTGCTTCTAACTTGGGCCAAAATTGTAAAATGGTCTTATGAATTAGCGATTTCGTTCCAATTAATATTCCAAGTAACATTCGGCATGCTAATTGCGTTACCGATTGCCAAATTGCATTATCACTTATAGTTTCCGAGATATGGGCAATCGAAATTTTACACCTTAGAGTCTGTTTCTAATATGGGTCAAAATTGTAAAATGGTCTTACGAATTAGCGATTTCGCTCCAATTCACATTCCAAGTAATATTCGGCATGCTAATTACATTGCCGATTGCCAAATTGCATTACCTCCTATAGTTTCCAAGATATGGTCTATCGACATCTTACAATATTGGCTCTGCTTTTAATTTGGGCCAAAATTGTAAAATGCTCTTATGAATTAGCGATTTCGTTCCAATTCACATTCAAAGTAATATTCGGCATGCTAATTACGTTGCTTATTGCCAAATTGCATTATCTCTTATAGTTTCCGAGATATGGACTATCGACATCTTACAATATTGGCTCTGCTTCTAACTTGGCCAAAATTGTAAAATGGTCTTATGAATTAGCGATTTCGTTCCAATTCACATTCTAAGTAATATTCGGCATGCTAATTACGTTGCCGTTTTCCAAATTGCATTATCTCTTATAGTTTCCGAGATATGGGCAATTGAAATTTTACACCTTGGTGTCTGTTTCTAACTGGGGTCAAAATTGTAAAATGGTCTTATGAATTAGTGATTTCGTTCCAATTCACATTCCAAGTAATATTCGACATGCTAATTACATTGCCGATTGCCAAATTGCATTATCTCTTATAGTTTCTGAGATATGCGCAATCGAAATTTTACACCTTAGGGTCTGTTTCTAACTTGGGTCAAAATTGTAAAATGCTCTTATGAATTAGCGATTTCGTTCCAATTCACATTCAAAGTAATATTCGACATGCTAATTACGTTGCCTGTTGCCAAATTGCATTATCTCCTATAGTTTCCGAGATATGGACTATCGACATCTTACAATATTGGCTCTGCTTCTAATTTGGGTCAAAATTGTAAAATGGTCTTATGAATTAGCGATTTCGCTCCAATTCACATTCCAAGTAATATTCGGCATGCTAATTACATTGCCGATTGCCAAATTGCATTATCTCTTATAGTTTCTGAGATATGCGCAATCGAAATTTTACACCTTAGGGTCTGTTTCTAACTTGAGTCAAAATTGTAAAATGCTCTTATGAATTAGTGATTTCCTTCCAATTCACATTCCAAGTAATATTCGACATGCTAATTACATTGCCGATTGCCAAATTGCATTATCTCTTATAGTTTCTGAGATATGCGCAATCGAAATTTTACACCTTGGTGTCTGTTTCTAACTGGGGTCAAAATTGTAAAATGGTCTTATGAATTTGTGATTTCGTTCCAATTCACATTCCAAGTAATATTCGACATGCTAATTACATTGCCGATTGCCAAATTGCATTATCTCTTATAGTTTCTGAGATATGCGCAATCGAAATTTTACACCTTAGGGTCTGTTTCTAACTTGGGTCAAAATTGTAAAATGCTCTTATGAATTAGCGATTTCGTTCCAATTCACATTCAAAGTAATATTCGACATGCTAATTACGTTGCCTGTTGGCAAATTGCATTATCTCCTATAGTTTCCGAGATATGGACTATCGACATCTTACAATATTGGCTCTGCTTCTAATTTGGGTCAAAATTGTAAAATGGTCTTATGAATTAGCGATTTCGCTCCAATTCACATTCCAAGTAATATTCGGCATGCTAATTACATTGCCGATTGCCAAATTGCATTATCTCTTATAGTTTCTGAGATATGCGCAATCGAAATTTTACACCTTAGGGTCTGTTTCTAAGTTGGGTCAAAAATGTAAAATGGTCTTATGAATTAGCGATTTCGTTCCAATTCACATTCCAAGTAATACTCGACATGCTAATTACATTGCCGATCGCCAAATTGCATTATCTCATATAGTTTCCGAGATATGGACTATCGACATCTTACAATATTGGCTGTGCTTCTAACTTGGGCCAAAATTGTTAAATGGTCTTATGAATTAGCGATTTTGCTCCAGTTCACATTCCGAGTAATATTTGGCATGATAATTACGTTGCCGATTGCCAAATTGCATTATCTTTTATAGTTTCCCAGATATGGGCTATCGATATCTTACAATATTGGCTCTGCTTCTAACTTGTGCCAGAATTGTAAAATGGTCTTATGAATTAGCGATTTCGTTCCAATTCACATTCCAAGTAACATTCGGCATGCTAATTACGTTGCCGATTGCCAAATTGTATTATCTCTTATAGTTTCCGAGATATGGGCAATCGAAATTTTAAACCTTAGAGTCTGTTTCTAACTTGGGTCTAAATTGTAAAATGGTCTTACGAATTAGCGATTTCGCTCCAATTCACATTCCAAGTAATATTCGGCATGCTAATTACATTGTCGATTGCCAAATTGCATTATCCCTTATAGTTTCCGAGATATGGACTATTGACATCTGACATTATAGGTTCTGCTTGTTACTTGGGCCAGAATTGTAAAATGGTCTTATGAATTAGCGATTTCGCTCCAATTCACATTCCAAGTAATATTCGGCATGCTAATTACGTTGCCGATTGCCACATTGCATTATCTCATATTGTTTCCGAGATATGGACTATCGACATCTTACAATATTGGCTGTGCTTCTAACTTGGGACAAAATTGTAAAATGGTCTTATGAATTAGCGATTTCGTTCCAATTCACATTCCAAGTATTATTCGGCATGCTAATTACTTTGCCGATTGCCAAATTGCATTATCTCCTATATTTTCCAAGATATGGTCTATCGACATCTTACAATATTGGCTCTGCTTCTAACTTGGGCCAAAATTGTAAAATGGCCTTATGAATTAGCTATTTCTTTCCAATTCACATTCCATGTAATATTCGGCATGCTAATTACATTGCCGATTGCCAAATTGCTTTATCTCATATAGTTTCCGAGATATGGACTATCGACATCTTACTATATTGGCTTTGCTTCTAACTTGAACCAAAATTGTAAAATGGCCTTATGAATTAGCGATTTCGTTCCAATTCACATTCCAAGTAATATTCGGCATGCTAATTACTTTGCCGATTGCCAAATTGCATTATCTCCTATATTTTCCAAGATATGGTCTATCGACATCTTACAATATTGGCTCTGCTTCTAACTTGGGCCAAAATTGTAAAATGGTCTTATGAATTAGCGATTTCGGTCCAATTCACATTCCAAGTAATATTTGGCATGCTAATTACGTTGCTGACCGCCAACTCGCATTATCTCTTATAGTTTCCGAGATATGGACTATCGACATCTTACTATATTGGCTTTGCTTCTAACTTGAACCAAAATTGTAAAATGGCCTTATGAATTAGCGATTTCGTTCCAATTCACATTCCAAGTAATATTCGGCATGCTAATTACGTTGCCGATTGCCAAATTGCATTATCTTTTATAGTTTCCGAGATATGGGCAATCGAAAGTTTACACATTAGTGTCTGTTTCTAACTGGGATCAAAATTGTTAAATGGTCTTATGAATTAGTGATTTCGTTCCAATTCACATTCCAAGTAATATTCGGCATGCTAATTACATTGCCGATTGCCAAATTGCATTATCTCTTATAGTTTGCGGGATATGGGAATCGAAATTTTACACCTTAGTGTCTGTTTCTAACTAGGGTCAAAATTGTAAAATGGTTTTATGAATTAGCGATTTTGCTCCAATTCACATTCCAAGTAATATTCGGCATGCTAATTACGTTGCCTGTTGCCAAATTGCATTATCTCTTATAGTTTCCGAGATATGGACTATCGACATCTTACAATATTGGTTCTGCTTTTAACTTGGGCCAAAATTGTAAAATGGTCTTATGAAATAGCGATTTCGTTCCAATTCACATTCCAAGTAATATTCGGCATGCTAATTACGTTGCCGTTTTCCAAATTGCATTATCTCTTATAGTTTCCGAGATATAGGCAATTGAAATTTTACACCTTGGTGTCTGTTTCTATCTGGGGCCAAAATTGTAAAATGGTCTTATGAATTAGTGATTTCGTTCCAATTCACATTCCAAGTAATATTCGGCATGCTAATTACGTTGCCGATTGCCAAATTGCATTATCTCTTATAGTTTCTGAGATATGGACTATCGACATCTTACAATATTGGCTCTGCTTCTAACTTGGGCCAGAATTGTAAAATGGTCTTTTGGATTAGCGATTTCGGTCCAATTCACATCCCAAGTAATATTTGGCATGCTAATTACGTTGCCGATCGCCAACTCGCATTATCTCTTATAGTTTCCGTGATATGGTCTGTCGACATCTTACAATATTGGCTCTGCTTCTAACTTGGACCAAAATTGTAAAATGGCCTTATGAATTAGCGATTTCGTTCCAATTTACATTCTAAGTAATATTCGGCATGATAATTCCGTTGCCGATTGCCAAATTGCATTATCTCTTATAGTTTCCGAGATATGGGCAATCGAAATTTTACACCTTAGTGTCTGTTTCTAACTTGGGTCAAAATTGTAAAATGGTCTTATGAATTAGCGATTTTGCTCCAATTCACATTCCGAGTAATATTCGGCATGCTAAATACATTGCCGATCGCCAAATTGCATTATCTCATATAGTTTCCGAGATATGGACTATCGACATCTTACAATATTGGCTGTGCTTCTAACTTGTGCCAGAATTGTAAAATGGTCTTATGAATTAGCGATTTCGTTCCAATTCACATTCCAAGTAACATTCGGCATGCTAATTACGTTGCCGATTGCCAAATTGTATTATCTCTTATAGTTTCCGAGATATGGGCAATCGAAATTTTAAACCTTAGAGTCTGTTTCTAACTAGGGTCTAAATTGTAAAATGGTCTTACGAATTAGCGATTTCGCTCCAATTCACATTCCAAGTAATATTCGGCATGCTAATTACATTGCCGATTGCCAAATTGCATTATCCCTTATAGTTTCCGAGATATGGACCATCGACATCTGACATTATTGGTTCTGCTTGTTACTTGGGCCAGAATTGTAAAATGGTCTTATGAATTAGCGATTTCGTTCCAATTCACATTCCAAGTAATATTCGGCATGCTAATTACGTTGCCGATTGCCACATTGCATTATCCCATATAGTTTCCGAGATATGGACTATCGACATCTTACAATATTGGCTGTGCTTCTAACTTGGGACAAAATTGTAAAATGGTCTTATGAATTAGCGATTTCGTTCCAATTCACATTCCAAGTATTATTCGGCATGCTAATTACTTTGCCGATTGCCAAATTGCATTATCTCCTATATTTTCCAAGATATGGTCTATCGACATCTTACAATATTGGCTCTGCTTCTAACTTGGGCCAAAATTGTAAAATGGCCTTATGAATTAGCGATTTCGTTCCAATTCACATTCCAATTAATATTCGGCATGCTAATTACATTGCCGATTGCCAAATTGCATTATCTCTTATAGTTTCTGAGATATGGACTATCGACATCTTACAATATTGGCTCTGCTTCTAACTTGGGCCAGAATTGTAAAATGGTCTTTTGGATTAGCGATTTCGGTCCAATTCACATCCCAAGTAATATTTGGCATGCTAATTACGTTGCCGATCGCCAACTCGCATTATCTCTTATAGTTTCCGTGATATGGTCTGTCGACATCTTACAATATTGGCTCTGCTTCTAACTTGGACCAAAATTGTAAAATGGCCTTATGAATTAGCGATTTCGTTCCAATTTACATTCTAAGTAATATTCGGCATGATAATTCCGTTGCCGATTGCCAAATTGCATTACCTCTTATAGTTTCCGAGATATGGGCAATCGAAATTTTACACCTTAGTGTCTGTTTCTAACTTGGGTCAAAATTGTAAAATGGTCTTATGAAATAGCGATTTTGCTCCAATTCACATTCCGAGTAATATTCGGCATGCTAAATACATTGCCGATCGCCAAATTGCATTATCTCATATAGTTTCCGAGATATGGACTATCGACATCTTACAATATTGGCTGTGCTTCTAACTTGTGCCAGAATTGTAAAATGGTCTTATGAATTAGCGATTTCGTTCCAATTCACATTCCAAGTAACATTCGGCATGCTAATTACGTTGCCGATTGCCAAATTGTATTATCTCTTATAGTTTCCGAGATATGGGCAATCGAAATTTTAAACCTTAGAGTCTGTTTCTAACTTGGGTCTAAATTGTAAAATGGTCTTACGAATTAGCGATTTCGCTCCAATTCACATTCCAAGTAATATTCGGCATGCTAATTACATTGCCGATTGCCAAATTGCATTATCCCTTATAGTTTCCGAGATATGGACCATCGACATCTGACATTATTGGTTCTGCTTGTTACTTGGGCCAGAATTGTAAAATGGTCTTATGAATTAGCGATTTCGTTCCAATTCACATTCCAAGTAATATTCGGCATGCTAATTACGTTGCCGATTGCCACATTGCATTATCCCATATAGTTTCCGAGATATGGACTATCGACATCTTACAATATTGGCTGTGCTTCTAACTTGGGACAAAATTGTAAAATGGTCTTATGAATTAGCGATTTCGTTCCAATTCACATTCCAAGTATTATTCGGCATGCTAATTACTTTGCCGATTGCCAAATTGCATTATCTACTATATTTTCCAAGATATGGTCTATCGACATCTTACAATATTGGCTCTGCTTCTAACTTGGGCCAAAATTGTAAAATGGCCTTATGAATTAGCGATTTCGTTCCAATTCACATTCCATGTAATATTCGGTATGCTAATTACATTGCCGATTGCCAAATTGCTTTATCTCATATAGTTTCCGAGATATGGACTATCGACATCTTATAATATTGGCTGTGCTTCTAACTTGGGCCAAAATTGTAAAATGGTCTTATGAATTAGCGATTTCGTTCCAATTAATATTCCAAGTAACATTCGGCATGCTAATTGCGTTACCGATTGCCAAATTGCATTATCACTTATAGTTTCCGAGATATGGGCAATCGAAATTTTACACCTTAGAGTCTGTTTCTAATATGGGTCAAAATTGTAAAATGGTCTTACGAATTAGCGATTTCGCTCCAATTCACATTCCAAGTAATATTCGGCATGCTAATTACATTGCCGATTGCCAAATTGCATTATCTCATATAGTTTCCGAGATATGGACTATCGACATCTTACAATATTGGCTGTGCTTCTAACTTGGGACAAAATTGTAAAATGGTCTTATGAATTAGCGATTTCGTTCCAATTCACATTCCAAGTATTATTCGGCATGCTAATTACTTTGCCGATTGCCAAATTGCATTATCTCCTATATTTTCCAAGATATGGTCTATCGACATCTTACAATATTGGCTCTGCTTCTAACTTGGGCCAAAATTGTAAAATGGCCTTATGAATTAGCGATTTCGTTCCAATTCACATTCCATGTAATATTCGGTATGCTAATTACATTGCCGATTGCCAAATTGCTTTATCTCATATAGTTTCCGAGATATGGACTATCGACATCTTATAATATTGGCTGTGCTTCTAACTAGGGCCAAAATTGTAAAATGGTCTTATGAATTAGCGATTTCGTTCCAATTAATATTCTAAGTAACATTCGGCATGCTAATTGCGTTACCGATTGCCAAATTGCATTATCACTTATAGTTTCCGAGATATGGGCAATCGAAATTTTACACCTTAGAGTCTGTTTCTAATATGGGTCAAAATTGTAAAATGGTCTTACGAATTAGCGATTTCGCTCCAATTCACATTCCAAGTAATATTCGGCATGCTAATTACATTGCCGATTTCCAAATTGCATTACCTCCTATAGTTTCCAAGATATGGTCTATCGACATCTTACAATATTGGCTCTGCTTTTAATTTGGGCCAAAATTGTAAAATGCTCTTATGAATTAGCGATTTCGTTCCAATTCACATTCAAAGTAATATTCGGCATGCTAATTACGTTGCTTATTGCCAAATTGCATTATCTCTTATAGTTTCCGAGATATGGACTATCGACATCTTACAATATTGGCTCTGCTTCTAACTTGGGCCAAAATTGTAAAATGGTCTTATGAATTAGGGATTTCGTTTCAATTCACATTCTAAGTAATATTCGGCATGCTAATTACGTTGCCGTTTTCCAAATTGCATTATCTCTTATAGTTTCCGAGATATGGGCAATTGAAATTTTACACCTTGGTGTCTGTTTCTAACTGGGGTCAAAATTGTAAAATGGTCTTATGAATTAGTGATTTCGTTCCAATTCACATTCCAAGTAATATTCGACATGCTAATTACATTGCCGATTGCCAAATTGCATTATCTCTTATAGTTTCTGAGATATGCGCAATCGAAATTTTACACCTTAGGGTCTGTTTCTAACTTGGGTCAAAATTGTAAAATGCTCTTATGAATTAGCGATTTCGTTCCAATTCACATTCAAAGTAATACTCGACATGCTAATTACATTGCTTGTTGCCAAATTGCATTATCCCCTATAGTTTCCGAGATATGGACTATCGACATCTTACAATATTGGCTCTGCTTCTAATTTGGGTCAAAATTGTAAAATGGTCTTATGAATTAGCGATTTCGCTCCAATTCACATTCCAAGTAATATTCGGCATGCTAATTACATTGCCGATTGTCAAATTGCATTATCTCTTATAGTTTCTGAGATATGCGCAATCGAAATTTTACACCTTAGGGTCTGTTTCTAACTTGAGTCAAAATTGTAAAATGGTCTTATGAATTAGCGATTTCGTTCCAATTCACATTCCAAGTAATACTCGACATGCTAATTACATTGCCGATCGCCAAATTGCATTATCTCATATAGTTTCCGAGATATGGACTATCGACATCTTACAATATTGGCTGTGCTTCTAACTTGGGCCAAAATTGTTAAATGGTCTTATGAATTAGCGATTTTGCTCCAGTTCACATTCCGAGTAATATTTGGCATGATAATTACGTTGCCGATTGCCAAATTGCATTATCTCTTATAGTTTCCGAGATATGGGCAATTGAAATTTTACACCTTGGTGTCTGTTTCTAACTGGGGTCAAAATTGTAAAATGGTCTTATGAATTAGTGATTTCGTTCCAATTCACATTCCAAGTAATATTCGGCATGCTAATTACATTGCCGATTGCCAAATTGCATTATCTCTTATAGTTTGCGGGATATGGGTATCGAAATTTTACACCTTAGTGTCTGTTTCTAACTTGGGTCAAAATTGTAAAATGGTCTTATGAATTAGCGATTTTGCTCCATTTCACTTTCCAAGCAATATTCGGCATGCTAATTACATTGCCGATTGCCAAATTGCAGTATCTCCTATAGTTTCCAAGATATGGTCTATCGACATCTTACAATATTGGCTCTGCTTCTAACTTGGGCCAAATTTGTAAAATGGTCTTATGACTTAGCGATTTCGTTCCAATTCACATTCAAAGTAATATTCGGCATGCTAATTAAGCTGCCTGTTGCCAAATTGCATTATCTCTTATAGTTTCCGAGATATGGACTATCGACATCTTACAATATTGGTTCTGCTTTTAACTTGGGCCAAAACTGTAAAATGGTCTTATGAATTAGCGATTTCGTTGCAATTCACATTCCAAGTAATATTCGGCATGCTAATTACGTTGCCGATTGCCAAATTGCATTATCTCTTATAGTTTCCGAGATATGGGCTATCGAAATTTTACACCTTAGAGACTGTTTCTAACTTGGGCTAAATTTGTAAAATGGTCTTATGACTTAGCGATTTCGTTCCAATCCACATTCAAAGTAATATTCGGCATTCTAATTACGCTGCCTGTTGCCAAATTGCATTATCTCATATAGTTTCCGAGATATGGACTATCGACATCTTACAATATTGGCTGTGCTTCTAACTTGGGCCAAAATTGTTAAATGGTCTTATGAATTAGCGATTTTGCTCCAATTCACATTCCGAGTAATATTTGGCATGATAATTACGTTGCCGATTGCCAGATTGCATTATCTTTTATATTTTCCGAGATATGGGCAATCGACATCTTACAATATTGGCTCTGCTTCTAACTTGTGCCAGAATTATAAAATGGTCTTATGAATTAGCGATTTCGTTCCAATTCACATTCCAAGTAACATTCGGCATGCTAATTACGTTGCTGATTGCCAAATTGCATTATCTTTTATATTTTCCGAGATATGGGCTATCGAAATCTTACAATATTGGCTCTGCTTCTAACTTGGGCCAGAATTGTAAAATGGTCTTTTGGATTAGCGATTTCGGTCCAATTCACATTCCAAGTAATATTTGGCATGCTAATTACGTTGCCGATCGCCAACTCGCATTATCCCTTATAGTTTCCGAGATATGGACTATCGACATCTTACAATATTGGCTCTGCTTCTAACTTGGACCAAAATTGTAAAATGGCCTAATGAATTAGCAATTTCGTTCCAATTCACATTCCAAGTTATATTCGGCATGCTAATTACGTTGCCGATTGCCAAATTGCATCATCTCTTATAGTTTCCGAGATATGGGCAATCGAAAGTTTACACCTTAGTGTCTGTTTCTAACTGGGGTCAAAATTGTTAAATGGTCTTATGAATTAGTGATTTCGTTCCAAATCACATTCCAAGTAATATTCGGCATGCTAATTACATTGCTGATTGCCAAATTGCATTATCTCCTATAGTTTCCAAGATATGGTCTATCGACATCTTACAATATTGGTTCTGCTTCTAACTTGGGCCAGAATTGTAAAATGGTCTTATGAATTAGCGATTTCGTTCCAATTCACATTCCAAGTAATATTCGGCATGCTAATTACGTTGTCGATTGCCAAATTGCATTATCTTATATAGTTTCTGAGATATGGACTATCGACATCTTACAATATTGGCTCTGCTTCTAACTTGGGCCAAAATTGTAAAATGGTCTTATGAATTAGAATGATTTCGTTCCAATTCACATTCCAAGTAATATTCGGCATGCTAATTACATTGTCGATTGCCAAATTGCATTATCACTTATAGTTTCCGAGATATGGACTATCGACATCTTACAATATTGGCTCTGCTTCTAACTTGGGCCAAAATTGTAAAATGGTCTTATGAATTAGAATGATTTCGTTCCAATTCACATTCCAAGTAATATTCGGCATGCTAATTACATTGCTGATTGCCAAATTGCATTATCTCCTATATTTTCCAAGATATGGTCTATCGACATCTTACAATATTGGCTCTGCTTCTAACTTGTGCCAAAATTGTAAAATGGCCTTATGAATTAGCGATTTCGTTCCAATTCACATTCCATGTAATATTCGGCATGCTAATTACATTGCCGATTGCCAAATTGCTTTATCTCATATAGTTTCCGAGATATGGACTATCGACATCTTATAATATTGGCTGTGCTTCTAACTTGGGCCAAAATTGTAAAATGGTCTTATGAATTAGCGATTTCGTTCCAATTAATATTCCAAGTAACATTCGGCATGCTAATTGCGTTACCGATTGCCAAATTGCATTATCACTTATAGTTTCCGAGATATGGGCAATCGAAATTTTACACCTTAGAGTCTGTTTCTAATATGGGTCAAAATTGTAAAATGGTCTTACGAATTAGCGATTTCGCTCCAATTCACATTCCAAGTAATATTCGGCATGCTAATTACATTGCCGATTGCCAAATTGCATTACCTCCTATAGTTTCCAAGATATGGTCTATCGACATCTTACAATATTGGCTCTGCTTTTAATTTGGGCCAAAATTGTAAAATGCTCTTATGAATTAGCGATTTCGTTCCAATTCACATTCAAAGTAATATTCGGCATGCTAATTACGTTGCTTATTGCCAAATTGCATTATCTCTTATAGTTTCCGAGATATGGACTATCGACATCTTACAATATTGGCTCTGCTTCTAACTTGGGCCAAAATTGTAAAATGGTCTTATGAATTAGCGATTTCGTTCCAATTCACATTCTAAGTAATATTCGGCATGCTAATTACGTTGCCGTTTTCCAAATTGCATTATCTCTTATAGTTTCCGAGATATGGGCAATTGAAATTTTACACCTTGGTGTCTGTTTCTAACTGGGGTCAAAATTGTAAAATGGTCTTATGAATTAGTGATTTCGTTCCAATTCACATTCCAAGTAATATTCGACATGCTAATTACATTGCCGATTGCCAAATTGCATTATCTCTTATAGTTTCTGAGATATGCGCAATCGAAATTTTACACCTTAGGGTCTGTTTCTAACTTGGGTCAAAATTGTAAAATGCTCTTATGAATTAGCGATTTCGTTCCAATTCACTTTCAAAGTAATATTCGACATGCTAATTACGTTGCCTGTTGCCAAATTGCATTATCTCCTATAGTTTCCGAGATATGGACTATCGACATCTTACAATATTGGCTCTGCTTCTAATTTGGGTCAAAATTGTAAAATGGTCTTATGAATTAGCGATTTCGCTACAATTCACATTCCAAGTAATATTCGGCATGCTAATTACATTGCCGATTGCCAAATTGCATTACCTCTTATAGTTTCTGAGATATGCGCAATCGAAATTTTACACCTTAGTGTCTGTTTCTAACTTGGGTCAAAATTGTAAAATGGTCTTATGAATTATCGATTTTGCTCCAATTCACATTCCAAGTAATATTCGGCATGCTAATTACATTGCCGATTGCCAAATTGCATTACCTCTTATAGTTTCCGAGATATGGGCAATCGAAATTTTACACCTTAGAGTCAGTTTCTAACTTGGGTCAAAATTGTAAAATGGTCTTATGAATTAGCGATTTTGCTCCAATTCACATTCCGAGTAATATTCGGCATGCCAATTACGTTGCCGATTGCCATATTGCATTATCTTTTATAGTTTCGGAGATATGGGCTATCGACAGCTTACAATATTGGCTCTGCTTCTAACTTGTGCCAGAATTGTAAAATGGTCTTATGAATTAGCGATTTCGTACCAATTCACATTCCAAGTAATATTCGGCATGCTAATTACGTTGCCGACTGCCAAATTTCAATATCTCTTATAGTATCCGAGATATGCGCAATCGAAATTTTACACCTTAGTGTCTGTTTCTAACTTGGGTCAAAATTGTAAAATGATCTTATGAATTATCGATTTTGCTCCAATTCACATTCCAAGTAATATTCGGCATGCTAATTACGTTGCCGATGGCCAAATTGCATTATCTCTTATAGTTTCCGAGATATGGGCAATCGAAATTTTACACCTTAGAGTCAGTTTCTAACTTGGGTCAAAATTGTAAAATGGTCTTATGAATTAGCGATTTCGCTCCAATTCACATTCCAAGTAATATTCGGCATGCTAATTACATTGCCGATTGTCAAGTTGCATTATCTCTTATAGTTTCGGAGATATGGACTATAGACATCTTACAATAATGGCTCTGCTTCTAACTTGGGCCAGAATTGTAAAATGGTCTTATGAATTAGCGATTTCGTTCCAATCCACATTCCAAGTAATATTCGGCATGCTAATTACGTTGCCGATTGCCAAATTGCATTATCTCATATAGTTTCCGAGATATGGACTATCGACATCTTACAATATTGGCTGTGCTTCTAACTTGGGCCAAAATTGTAAAATGGACTTATGAATTAGCGATTTTGCTTCAATTCACATTCCGAGTAATATTTGGCATGCTAATTACGTTGCCGATTGCCAAATTTCATTATCTTTTATAGTTTCCGAGATATGGACTATCGACATCTTACAATATTGGCTGTGGTTCTAACTTGGGCCAAAATTGTAAAATGGTCTTATGAATTAGCGATTTCGTTCCAATTCACATTCAAAGTAATATTCGGCATTGCTAATTACGTTGCCGATTGCCAAATTGCATTATCTTTTATAGTTTCCGAGATATGGGCTATCGACATCTTACAATATTGGCTCTGCTTCTAACTTGTGCCAGAATTGTAAAATGGTCTTATGAATTAGCGATTTCGTTCCAATTCACATTCCAAGTAATATTCGGCATGCTAATTACGTTGCCGATTGCCAAATTGTATTATCCCTTATAGTTTCCGAGATATGGACTATCGACATCTTACAATATTGGCTCTTCTTCTAACTTGGGCCAGAATTGTAAAATGGTCTTTTGGATTAGCGATTTCGGTCCAATTCACATTCCAAGTAATATTTGGCATGCTAATTACGTTGCCGATGGCCAACTCGCATTATCTCGTTTAGTTTCCGAGATATGTACTATCGACATCTTACAATATTGGCTCTTCTTCTATCTTGGACCAAAATTGTAAAATGGCCTTATGAATTAGCGATTTCGGTCCAATTCACATTCCAAGTAATATTTGGCATGCTAATTACGTTGCCGATGGCCAACTCGCATTATCTCGTTTAGTTTCCGAGATATGTACTATCGACATCTTACAATATTGGCTCTTCTTCTATCTTGGACCAAAATTGTAAAATGGCCTTATGAATTAGCAATTTCGTTCCAATTCACATTCCAAGTAATATTCGGCATGCTAATTACGTTGCCGATTGCCAAATTGCATTATCTTTTATAGTTTCCGAGATATGGGCTATCGACATCTTACAATATTGGCTCTGCTTCTAACTTGTGCCAGAATTGTAAAATGGTCTTATGAATTAGCGATTTCGTTCCAATTCACATTCCAAGTAATATTCGGCATGCTAATTACGTTGCCGATTGCCAAATTGTATTATCCCTTATAGTTTCCGAGATATGGACTATCGACATCTTACAATATTGGCTCTTCTTCTAACTTGGGCCAGAATTGTAAAATGGTCTTTTGGATTAGCGATTTCGGTCCAATTCACATTCCAAGTAATATTTGGCATGCTAATTACGTTGCCGATGGCCAACTCGCATTATCTCGTTTAGTTTCCGAGATATGGACTATCGACATCTTACAATATTGGCTCTTCTTCTATCTTGGACCAAAATTGTAAAATGGCCTTATGAATTAGCAATTTCGTTCCAATTCACATTCCAAGTAATATTCGGCATGCTAATTACGTTGCCGATTGCCAAATTGCATTATCTCTTATAGTTTCCGAGATATGGGCAATCGAAATTTTACACCTTGGTGTCTGTTTCTAACTGGGGTCAAAATTGTAAAATGGTCATATGAATTAGTGATTTCGTTCCAATTCACTTTCCAAGTAATATTCGACATGCTAATTACATTGCCGATTGCCAAATTGCATTATCTCCTATAGTTTCCAAGATATGGTCTATCGACATCTTACAATATTGGCTCTGCTTCTAACTTGGGTCAAAATTGAAAAATGGTCTTATAAATTAGCGATCTCGTTCCAATTCACATTCAAAGTAATATTCGGCATGCTAATTACGTTGCCGTTTTTCAAATTGCATTATCTCTTATAGTTTCCGTGATATGGGCAATTGAAATTTTACACCTTGGTGTCTGTTTCTAACTGGGGTCAAAATTGTAAAATGGTCTTATGAATTAGTGATTTCGTTCCAATTCACATTCCAAGTAATATTCGACATGCTAATTACATTGCCTGTTGCCAAATTGCATTATCTCTTATAGTTTCTGAGATATGCGCAATCGAAATTTTACACCTTAGGGTCTGTTTCTAACTTGGGCCAAATTTGTAAAATGGTCTTATGACTTAGCGATTTCGTTCCAATCCACATTCAAAGTAATATTCGGCATGCTAATTACGTTGCCGATTGCCAAATTGCATTATCTCTTATAGTTTCCGATATATGGGCAATCGAAATTTTACACCTTAGAGTCTGTTTCTAACTTGGGTCAAAATTGTAAAATGGTCTTATGAATTAGCGATTTCGCTCCAATTCACATTCCAAGCAATATTCGGCATGTTAATTACGTTGCCGATTGCGAAATTGCATTATCTTTTATAGCTTCCGAGATATGAGCTATCAACATCTTACAATATTGGCTCTGATTCTAACTTGTGCCAGAATTGTAAAATGGTCTTATGAATTAGCGATTTCGCTCCATTTCACATTCCAAGTAATATTCGGCATGCTAATTACGTTGCCGATTGCCAAATTGCATTATCTTTTATAGTTTCCGAGATATGGGCAATCGAAATTTTGCACCTTAGAGTCTGTTTCTAACTTGGGTCAAAATTGTAAAATGATCTTATGAAATAGCGATTTCGCTCCAATTCACATTCCAAGTAATATTCGGCATGCTACTTACATTGCCGATTGCCAAATTGCATTATCACTTATAGTTTCCGAGATATGGACTATCGACATCTTTCAATATTGGCTCTGCTTCTAACTTGTGCCAGAATTGTAAAATGGTCTTATGAATTAGCGATTTCGTTCCAATTCACATTCCAAGTAACATTCGGCATGCTAATTACGTTGTCGATTGCCAAATTGCATTATCTCTTATAGTTTCCGAGATATGGGCAATCGAAATTTTACACCTTAGAGTCTGTTTCTAACTTGGGTCAAAATTGTAAAATGGTCTTACGAATTAGCGATTACGCTCCAATTCACATTCCAAGTAATATTCGGCATGCTAATTACATTGCTGATTGCCAAATTGCATTATCCCTTATAGTTTCCGAGATATGGACTATCGACATCTGACAATATTGGTTCTGCTTCTAACTTGGGCCAGAATTGTAAAATGGTCTTATGAATTAGCGATTTCGTTCCAATTCACATTCCAAGTAATATTCGGCATGCTAATTACGTTGTCGATTGCCAAATTGCATTATCTTATATAGTTTCTGAGATATGGACTATCGACATCTTACAATATTGGCTCTGCTTCTAACTTGGGCCAAAATTGTAAAATGGTCTTATGAATTAGAATGATTTCGTTCCAATTCACATTCCAAGTAATATTCGGCATGCTAATTACATTGCCGATTGCCAAATTGCATTATCACTTATAGTTTCCGAGATATGGACTATCGAAATCTTACAATATTGGCTCTGCTTCTAACTTGGGCCAGAATTGTAAAATGGTCTTTTGGATTAGCGATTTCGGTCCAATTTACATTCCAAGTAATATTTGGCATGCTAATTACGTTGCCGATCGCCAACTCGCATTATCTCTTATGGTTTCCGAGATATGGACTATCGACATCTTACAATATTGGCTCTGCTTCTAACTTGGACCAAAATTGTAAAATGGCCTTATCAATTAGCAATTTCGTTCCAATTCACATTCCAAGTACTATTCGGCATGCTAATTACGTTGCTGATTGCCAAATTGCATTATCTCTTATAGTTTCCGAGATATGGGCAATCGAAAGTTTACACCTTAGTGTCTGTTTCTAACTGTGGTCAAAATTATTAAATGGTCTTATGAATTAGTGATTTCGTTCCAATTCACATTCCAAGTAATATTCGGCATGCTAATTACATTGCCGATTGCCAAATTGCATTATCTCTTATAGTTTGCGGGATATGGGTATCGAAATTTTACACCTTAGTGTCTGTTTCTAACTTGGGTCAAAATTGTAAAATGGTCTTATGAATTAGCGATTTTGCTCCATTTCACTTTCCAAGCAATATTCGGCATGCTAATTACATTGCCGATTGCCAAATTGCAGTATCTCCTATAGTTTCCAAGATATGGTCTATCGACATCTTACAATATTGGCTCTGCTTCTAACTTGGGCCAAATTTGTAAAATGGTCTTATGACTTAGCGATTTCGTTCCAATTCACATTCAAAGTAATATTCGGCATGCTAATTAAGCTGCCTGTTGCCAAATTGCATTATCTCTTATAGTTTCCGAGATATGGACTATCGACATCTTACAATATTGGTTCTGCTTTTAACTTGGGCCAAAACTGTAAAATGGTCTTATGAATTAGCGATTTCGTTCCAATTCACATTCCAAGTAATATTCGGCATGCTAATTACGTTGCCGATTGCCAAATTGCATTATCTCTTATAGTTTCCGAGATATGGGCAATCGAAATTTTACACCTTAGAGACTGTTTCTAACTTGGGCTAAATTTGTAAAATGGTCTTATGACTTAGCGATTTCGTTCCAATCCACATTCAAAGTAATATTCGGCATTCTAATTACGCTGCCTGTTGCCAAATTGCATTATCTCATATAGTTTCCGAGATATGGACTATCGACATCTTACAATATTGGCTGTGCTTCTAACTTGGGCCAAAATTGTTAAATGGTCTTATGAATTAGCGATTTTGCTCCAATTCACATTCCGAGTAATATTTGGCATGATAATTACGTTGCCGATTGCCAGATTGCATTATCTTTTATATTTTCCGAGATATGGGCAATCGACATCTTACAATATTGGCTCTGCTTCTAACTTGTGCCAGAATTATAAAATGGTCTTATGAATTAGCGATTTCGTTCCAATTCACATTCCAAGTAACATTCGGCATGCTAATTACGTTGCTGATTGCCAAATTGCATTATCTTTTATATTTTCCGAGATATGGGCTATCGAAATCTTACAATATTGGCTCTGCTTCTAACTTGGGCCAGAATTGTAAAATGGTCTTTTGGATTAGCGATTTCGGTCCAATTCACATTCCAAGTAATATTTGGCATGCTAATTACGTTGCCGATCGCCAACTCGCATTATCCCTTATAGTTTCCGAGATATGGACTATCGACATCTTACAATATTGGCTCTGCTTCTAACTTGGACCAAAATTGTAAAATGGCCTAATGAATTAGCAATTTCGTTCCAATTCACATTCCAAGTTATATTCGGCATGCTAATTACGTTGCCGATTGCCAAATTGCATCATCTCTTATAGTTTCCGAGATATGGGCAATCGAAAGTTTACACCTTAGTGTCTGTTTCTAACTGGGGTCAAAATTGTTAAATGGTCTTATGAATTAGTGATTTCGTTCCAAATCACATTCCAAGTAATATTCGGCATGCTAATTACATTGCTGATTGCCAAATTGCATTATCTCCTATAGTTTCCAAGATATGGTCTATCGACATCTTACAATATTGGTTCTGCTTCTAACTTGGGCCAGAATTGTAAAATGGTCTTATGAATTAGCGATTTCGTTCCAATTCACATTCCAAGTAATATTCGGCATGCTAATTACGTTGTCGATTGCCAAATTGCATTATCTTATATAGTTTCTGAGATATGGACTATCGACATCTTACAATATTGGCTCTGCTTCTAACTTGGGCCAAAATTGTAAAATGGTCTTATGAATTAGAATGATTTCGTTCCAATTCACATTCCAAGTAATATTCGGCATGCTAATTACATTGCCGATTGCCAAATTGCATTATCACTTATAGTTTCCGAGATATGGACTATCGAAATCTTACAATATTGGCTCTGCTTCTAACTTGGGCCAGAATTGTAAAATGGTCTTTTGGATTAGCGATTTCGGTCCAATTTACATTCCAAGTAATATTTGGCATGCTAATTACGTTGCCGATCGCCAACTCGCATTATCTCTTATGGTTTCCGAGATATGGACTATCGACATCTTACAATATTGGCTCTGCTTCTAACTTGGACCAAAATTGTAAAATGGCCTTATGAATTAGCAATTTCGTTCCAATTCACATTCCAAGTACTATTCGGCATGCTAATTACGTTGCTGATTGCCAAATTGCATTATCTCTTATAGTTTCCGAGATATGGGCAATCGAAAGTTTACACCTTAGTGTCTGTTTCTAACTGTGGTCAAAATTATTAAATGGTCTTATGAATTAGTGATTTCGTTCCAATTCACATTCCAAGTAATATTCGGCATGCTAATTACATTGCCGATTGCCAAATTGCATTATCTCTTATAGTTTGCGGGATATGGGTATCGAAATTTTACACCTTAGTGTCTGTTTCTAACTTGGGTCAAAATTGTAAAATGGCCTTATGAATTAGCGATTTTGCTCCATTTCACTTTCCAAGCAATATTCGGCATGCTAATTACATTGCCGATTGCCAAATTGCAGTATCTCCTATAGTTTCCAAGATATGGTCTATCGACATCTTACAATATTGGCTCTGCTTCTAACTTGGGCCAAATTTGTAAAATGGACTTATGACTTAGCGATTTCGTTCCAATTCACATTCAAAGTAATATTCGGCATGCTAATTAAGCTGCCTGTTGCCAAATTGCATTATCTCTTATAGTTTCCGGGATATGGACTATCGACATCTTACAATATTGGTTCTGCTTTTAACTTGGGCCAAAACTGTAAAATGGTCTTATGAATTAGCGATTTCGTTCCAATTCACATTCCAAGTAATATTCGGCATGCTAATTACGTTGCCGATTGCCAAATTGCATTATCTCTTATAGTTTCCGAGATATGGGCAATCGAAATTTTACACCTTAGAGACTGTTTCTAACTTGGGCTAAATTTGTAAAATGGTCTTATGACTTAGCGATTTCGTTCCAATCCACATTCAAAGTAATATTCGGCATTCTAATTACGCTGCCTGTTGCCAAATTGCATTATCTCATATAGTTTCCGAGATATGGACTATCGACATCTTACAATATTGGCTGTGCTTCTAACTTGGGCCAAAATTGTTAAATGGTCTTATGAATTAGCGATTTTGCTCCAATTCACATTCCGAGTAATATTTGGCATGATAATTACGTTGCCGATTGCCAGATTGCATTATCTTTTATATTTTCCGAGATATGGGCAATCGACATCTTACAATATTGGCTCTGCTTCTAACTTGTGCCAGAATTATAAAATGGTCTTATGAATTAGCGATTTCGTTCCAATTCACATTCCAAGTAACATTCGGCATGCTAATTACGTTGCTGATTGCCAAATTGCATTATCTTTTATATTTTCCGAGATATGGGCAATCGAAAGTTTACACCTTAGTTTCTGTTTCTAACTGGGGTCAAAATTGTTAAATGGTCTTATGAATTAGTGATTTCGTTCCAAATCACATTCCAAGTAATATTCGGCATGCTAATTACATTGCCGATTGCCAAATTGCATTATCTCCTATAGTTTCCAAGATATGGTCTATCGACATCTTACAATATTGGCTCTGCTTCTAACTTGGGCCAAATTTGTAAAATGGTCTTATGACTTAGCGATTCCGTTCCAATTCACATTCAAAGTAATATTCGGCATGCTAATTACGCTGCCTGTTGCCAAATTGCATTATCTCTTATAGTTTCCGAGATATGGACTATCGACATCTTACAATATTGGTTCTGCTTTTAACTTGTACCAAAATTGTAAAATGGTCTTATGAATTAGCGATTTCGTTCCAATTCACATTCCAAGTAATATTCGGCATTCTAATTACGTTGCCGATTGCCAAATTGCATTATCTCTTATAGTTTCTGAGATATGGGCAATCGAAATTTTACACCTTAGGGTCTGTTTCTAACTTGGGTCAAAATTGTAAAATGGTCTTATGAATTAGCGATTTTGCTCCAATTCACATTCCGAGTAATATTCGGCATGCTAATTACGTTGCCGATTGCCATATTGCATTATCTTTTATAGTTTCCGAGATATGGGCCATCGACAGCTTACAATATTGGCTCTGCTTCTAACTTGTGCCAGAATTGTAAAATGGTCTTATGAATTAGCGATTTCGGTCCAATTCACATTTCAAGTAATATTCGGCATGTTAATTACGTTGCCGATTGCCAAATTGCATTATTTCTTATAGTTTCCGAGATATGGGCAATTGAAATTTTACACCTTGGTGTCTGTTTCTAACTGGGGTCAAAATTGTAAAATGGTCTTATGAATTAGTGATTTCGTTCCAATTCACATTCCAAGTAATATTCGGTATGCTAATTACATTGCCGATTGCCAAATTGCATTATCTCTTATAGTTTCTGAGATATGGGCAATCGAAATTTTACACCTTAGGGTCTGTTTCTAACTTGGGTCAAAATTGTAAAATGGTCTTATGAATTAGCGATTTTGCTCCAATTCACATTCCGAGTAATATTCGGCATGCTAATTACGTTGCCGATTGCCATATTGCATTATCTTTTATAGTTTCCGAGATATGGGCCATCGACAGCTTACAATATTGGCTCTGCTTCTAACTTGTGCCAGAATTGTAAAATGGCCTAATGAATTAGCAATTTCGTTCCAATTCACATTCCAAGTAATATTCGGCATGCTAATTACGTTGCCGATTGCCAAATTGCATCATCTCTTATAGTTTCCGAGATATGGGCAATCGAAAGTTTACACCTTAGTGTCTGTTTCTAACTGGGGTCAAAATTGTTAAATGGTCTTATGAATTAGTGGTTTCGTTCCAAATCACATTCCAAGTAATATTCGGCATGCTAATTACATTGCCGATTGCCAAATTGCATTATCTCCTATAGTTTCCAAGATATGGTCTATCGACATCTTACAATATTGGCTCTGCTTCTAACTTGGGCCAAATTTGTAAAATGGTCTTATGACTTAGCGATTCCGTTCCAATTCACATTCAAAGTAATATTCGGCATGCTAATTACGCTGCCTGTTGCCAAATTGCATTATCTCTTATAGTTTCCGAGATATGGACTATCGACATCTTACAATATTGGTTCTGCTTTTAACTTGTACCAAAATTGTAAAATGGACTTATGAATTAGCGATTTCGTTCCAATTCACATTCCAAGTAATATTCGACATGCTAATTACGTTGCCGTTTTCAAAATTGCTTTATCTCTTATAGTTTCCGAGATATGTGCAATTGAAATTTTACACCTTGGTGTCTGTTTCTAACTGGGGTCAAAATTGTAAAATGGTCTTATGAATTAGTGATTTCGTTCCAATTCACATTCCAAGTAATATTCGGTATGCTAATTACATTGCCGATTGCCAAATTGCATTATCTCTTATAGTTTCTGAGATATGGGCAATCGAAATTTTACACCTTAGGGTCTGTTTCTAACTTGGGTCAAAATTGTAAAATGGTCTTATGAATTAGCGATTTTGCTCCAATTCACATTCCGAGTAATATTCGGCATGCTAATTACGTTGCCGATTGCCATATTGCATTATCTTTTATAGTTTCCGAGATATGGGCCATCGACAGCTTACAATATTGGCTCTGCTTCTAACTTGTGCCAGAATTGTAAAATGGTCTTATGAATTAGCGATTTCGGTCCAATTCACATTTCAAGTAATATTCGGCATGCTAATTACGTTGCCGATTGCCAAATTGCATTATCTCTTATAGTTTCCGAGATATGGGCAATCGAAAGTTTACACCTTAGTGTCTGTTTCTAACTGGGGTCAAAATTGTTAAATGGTCTTATGAATTAGTGATTTCGTTCCAATTCACATTCCAAGTAATATTCGGCATGCTAATTACATTGCCAATTGCCAAAGTGCTTTATCTCTTATAGTTTGCGGGATATGGGAGTCGAAATTTTACACCTTAGTGTCTGTTTCTAACTTGGGTCAAAATTGTAAAATGGTCTTATGACTTAGCGATTTGGTTCCAATTCACATTCCAAGTAATATTCGGCATGCTAATTACGTTGCCGTTTTCCAAATTGCATTATCTCTTATAGTTTCCGAGATATGGGCAATTGGAATTTTACACCTTGGTGTCTGTTTCTAACTGGGGTCAAAATTGTAAAATGGTCTTATGAATTAGCGATTTCGTTCCAATTCACATTCCAAGTAATATTCGGCATGCTAATTACATTGCCGATTGCCAAATTGCATTATCTCTTATAGTTTCTGAGATATGGGCAATCGAAATTTTACACCTTAGGGTCTGTTTCTAACTTGGGTCAAAATTGTAAAATGGTCTTATGAATTAGCGATTTTGCTCCAATTCACATTCCGAGTAATATTCGGCATGCTAATTACGTTGCCGATTGCCATATTGCATTATCTTTTATAGTTTCCGAGATATGGGCCATCGACAGCTTACAATATTGGCTCTGCTTCTAACTTGTGCCAGAATTGTAAAATGGTCTTATGAATTAGCGATTTCGGTCCAATTCACATTTCAAGTAATATTCGGCATGCTAATTACGTTGCCGATTACCAAATTGCATTATTTCTTATAGTTTAAGAGATATGGGCAATTGAAATTTTACACCTTGGTGTCTGTTTCTAACTGGGGTCATAATTGTAAAATGGTCTTATGAATTAGTGATTTCGTTCCAATTCACATTCCAAGTAATATTCGGTATGCTAATTACATTGCCGATTGCCAAATTGCATTATCTCTTATAGTTTCTGAGATATGGGCAATCGAAATTTTACACCTTAGGGTCTGTTTCTAACTTGGGTCAAAATTGTAAAATGGTCTTATGAATTAGCGATTTTGCTCCAATTCACATTCCGAGTAATATTCGGCATGCTAATTACGTTGCCGATTGCCATATTGCATTATCTTTTATAGTTTCCGAGATATGGGCCATCGACAGCTTACAATATTGGCTCTGCTTCTAACTTGTGCCAGAATTGTAAAATGGTCTTATGAATTAGCGATTTCGGTCCAATTCACATTTCAAGTAATATTCGGCATGCTAATTACGTTGCCGATTGCCAAATTGCATTATCTCTTATAGTTTACGAGATATGGGCAATCGAAAGTTTACACCTTAGTGTCTGTTTCTAACTGGGGTCAAAATTGATAAATGGTCTTATGAATTAGTGATTTCGTTCCAATTCACATTCCAAGTAATATTCGGCATGCTAATTACAATGCCAATTGCCAAATTGCATTATCTCTTATAGTTTGCGGGATATGGGAATCGAAATTTTACACCTTAGTGTCTGTTTCTAACTTGGGTCAAAATTGTAAAATGGTCTTATGACTTAGCGATTTGGTTCCAATTCACATTCAAAGTAATATTCGGCATGCTAATTACGCTTCCTGTTGCCAAATTGCATTATCTCTTATAGTTTCCGAGATATGGACTATCGACATCTTACAATATTGGTTCTGCTTTTAACTTGTGCCAAAATTGTAAAATGGTCTTATGAATTAGCGATTTCGTTCCAATTCACATTCCAAGTAATATTCGGCATGCTAATTACGTTGCCGTTTTCCAAATTGCATTATCTCTTATAGTTTCCGAGATATGGGCAATTGGAATTTTACACCTTGGTGTCTGTTTCTAACTGGGGTCAAAATTGTAAAATGGTCTTATGAATTAGCGATTTCGTTCCAATTCACATTTCAAGTAATATTTGGCATGCTAATTACGTTGCTGATCGCAAACTCGCATTATATATTATAGTTTCCGAGATATGGACTATCGACATCTTACAATATTGGCTCTGCTTCTAACTTGGACTAAAATTATAAAATGGCCTTATGAATTAGCGATTTCGTTCCAATTCACATTCCAAGTAATATTCGGCATGCTAATTACGTTGCCGATTGCCAAATTGCATTATCTCTTATAGTTTCCGAGATATGGGCAATCGAAATTATACACTTTAGTGTCTGTTTCTAACTGGGGTCAAAATTGTTAAATGGTCTTATGAATTAGTGATTCCGTTCCAATTCACATTCCAAGTAATATTCGGCATGCTAATTACATTGCCGATTGCCAAACTGCATTATCTCATATAGTTTCCGAGATATGGACTATCGATATCTTACAATATTAGCTGTGCTTCTAACTTGGGCCAAAATTGTAAAATGGTCTTATGAATTAGCGATTTCGTTCCAATTCACATTCGAAGTATTATTCGGCATGCTAATTACAATGCCGATTACCAAATTGTATTATCTCCTATATTTTCCAAGATATGGTCTATCGATATCTTACAATATTGGCTCTGCTTCTAACTTGGGCCAAAATTGTAAAATGGTCTTATGAATTAGCGATTTCGTTCCAATTCGCAGTCAAAGTAATATTCGGCATTGCTAATTACGTTGCCGATTGCCTAACTGCATTATCTCTTGTAGTTTCCGAGATATGGGCAATCGAAATTTTACACCTTAGAGTCTGTTTCTAACTTCTGTCAAAATTGTAAAATGGTCTTAAGAATTAGCGATTTCGCTCCAATTAACATTCCAAGTAATATTCGGCATGCTAATTACATTGCCGATTGCCAAATTGCATTATCTCTTATAGTTTCCGAGATATGGACTATCGACATCTTACAATATTGGCTCTGCTTCTAACTTGGGCCAGAATTGTAAAATGGTCTTTTGGATTAGCGATTTCGGTCCAATTCACATTCCATGTAATATTTGGCATGATAATTACGTTGCCGATCGCCAACTCGCATTATCTCTTATAGTTTCCGAGATATGGACTATCGACATTTTACAATATTGGCTCTGCTTCTAACTTGGACCAAAATTGTAAAATGGCCTTATGAATTAGCGATTTCGTTCCAATTCACATTCCAAGTAATAATCGGCATGCTAATTACAATGCCGATTGCCAAATTGCATTACCTCCTATAGTTTCCAAGATATGGACTATCGACATCTTACAATATTGGCTCTGCTTCTAACTTGGGCCAGAATTGTAAAATGGTCTTTTGGATTAGCGATTTCGGTCCAATTCACATTCCAAGTAATATTTGGCATGCTAATTACGTTGCTGATCGCCAACTCGCATTATCTTTTATAGTTTCCGAGATATGGACTATCGACATCTTACTATATTGGCTTTGCTTCTAACTTGAACCAAAATTGTAAAATGGCCTTATGAATTAGCGATTTCGTTCCAATTCACATTCCAAGTAATATTCGGCATGCTAATTACGTTGCCGATTGCTAAATTGCATTATCTTTTATAGTTTCCGAGATATGGGCAATCGAAAGTTTACACCTTAGTGTCTGTTTCTAACTGGGATCAAAATTGTTAAATGGTCTTATGAATTAGTGATTTCGTTCCAATTCACATTCCAAGTAATATTCGGCATGCTAATTACATTGCCGATTGCCAAATTGCATTATCTCTTATAGTTTGCGGGATATGGGAATCGAAATTTTACACCTTAGTGTCTGTTTCTAACTAGGGTCAAAATTGTAAAATGGTTTTATGAATTAGCGATTTTGCTCCAATTCACATTCCAAGTAATATTCGGCATGCTAATTACGTTGCCTGTTGCCAAATTGCATTATCTCTTATAGTTTCCGAGATATGGACTATCGACATCTTACAATATTGGTTCTGCTTTTAACTTGGGCCAAAATTGTAAAATGGTCCTATGAAATAGCGATTTCGTTCCAATTCACATTCCAAGTAATATTCGGCATGCTAATTACGTTGCCGTTTTCCAAATTGCATTATCTCTTATAGTTTCCGAGATATAGGCAATTGAAATTTTACACCTTGGTGTCTGTTTCTATCTGGGGCCAAAATTGTAAAATGGTCTTATGAATTAGTGATTTCGTTCCAATTCACATTCCAAGTAATATTCGGCTTGCTAATTACGTTGCCGATTGCCATATTGCATTATCTTTTATAGTTTCCGAGATATGGGCTATCGACAGCTTGGTTCTGCTTTTAACTTGGGCCAAAATTGTAAAATGGTCTTATGAAATAGCGATTTCGTTCCAATTCACATTCCAAGTAATATTCGGCATGCTAATTACGTTGCCGTTTTCAAAATTGCATTATCTCTTATAGTTTCCGAGATATGGGCAATTGAAATTTTACACCTTGGTGTCTGTTTCTAACTGGGGTCAAAATTGTAAAATGGTCTTATGAATTAGTGATTTCGTTCCAATTCACATTCCAAGTAATATTCGGTATGCTAATTACATTGCCGATTGCCAAATTGCATTATCTCTTATAGTTTCTGAGATATGGGCAATCGAAATTTTACACCTTAGTGTCTGTTTCTAACTTGGGTCAAAATTGTAAAATGGTCTTATGAATTAGCGATTTTGCTCCAATTCACATTCCGAGTAATATTCGGCATGCTAATTACATTGCCGATCGCCAAATTGCATTATCTCATATAGTTTCCGAGATATGGACTATCGACATCTTACAATATTGGCTGTGCTTCTAACTTGGGCCAAAATTGTTAAATGGTCTTATGAATTAGCGATTTTGCTCCAGTTCACATTCCGAGTAATATTTGGCATGATAATTACGTTGCCGATTGCCAAATTGCATTATCTTTTATAGTTTCCCAGATATGGGCTATCGATATCTTACAATATTGGCTCTGCTTCTAACTTGTGCCAGAATTGTAAAATGGTCTTATGAATTAGCGATTTAGTTCCAATTCACATTCCAAGTAACATTCGGCATGCTAATTACGTTGCCGATTGCCAAATTGTATTATCTCTTATAGTTTCCGAGATATGGGCAATCGAAATTTTAAACCTTAGAGTCTGTTTCTAACTTGGGTCTAAATTGTAAAATGGTCTTACGAATTAGCGATTTTGCTCCAATTCACATTCCAAGTAATATTCGGCATGCTAATTACATTGCCGATTGCCAAATTGCATTATCCCTTATAGTTTCCGAGATATGGACTATCGACATCTGACATTATTGGTTCTGCTTGTTACTTGGGCCAGAACTGTAAAATGGTCTTATGAATTAGCGATTTCGTTCCAATTCACATTCCAAGTAACATTCGGCATGCTAATTACGTTGCCGATTGCCACATTGCATTATCTCATATAGTTTCCGAGATATGGACTATCGACATCTTACAATATTGGCTGTGCTTCTAACTTGGGACAAAATTGTAAAATGGTCTTATGAATTAGCGATTTCGTTCCAATTCACATTCCAAGTATTATTCGGCATGCTAATTACTTTGCCGATTGCCAAATTGCATTATCTCCTATATTTTCCAAGATATGGACTATCGACATCTTACAATATTGGCTGTGCTTCTAACTTGGGCCAAAATTGTAAAATGGTCTTATGAATTAGCGATTTCGTTCCAATTAATATTCCAAGTAACATTCGGCATGCTAATTGCGTTACCGATTGCCAAATTGCATTATCACTTATAGTTTCCGAGATATGGGCAATCGAAATTTTACACCTTAGAGTCTGTTTCTAATATGGGTCAAAATTGTAAAATGGTCTTACGAATTAGCGATTTCGCTCCAATTCACATTCCAAGTAATATTCGGCATGCTAATTACATTGCCGATTGCCAAATTGCATTACCTCCTATAGTTTCCAAGATATGGTCTATCGACATCTTACAATATTGGCTCTGCTTTTAATTTGGGCCAAAATTGTAAAATGCTCTTATGAATTAGCGATTTCGTTCCAATTCACATTCAAAGTAATATTCGGCATGCTAATTACGTTGCTTATTGCCAAATTGCATTATCTCTTATAGTTTCCGAGATATGGACTATCGACATCTTACAATATTGGCTCTGCTTCTAACTTGGCCAAAATTGTAAAATGGTCTTATGAATTAGCGATTTCGTTCCAATTCACATTCTAAGTAATATTCGGCATGCTAATTACGTTGCCGTTTTCCAAATTGCATTATCTCTTATAGTTTCCGAGATATGGGCAATTGAAATTTTACACCTTGGTGTCTGTTTCTAACTGGGGTCAAAATTGTAAAATGGTCTTATGAATTAGTGATTTCGTTCCAATTCACATTCCAAGTAATATTCGACATGCTAATTACATTGCCGATTGCCAAATTGCATTATCTCTTATAGTTTCTGAGATATGCGCAATCGAAATTTTACACCTTAGGGTCTGTTTCTAACTTGGGTCAAAATTGTAAAATGCTCTTATGAATTAGCGATTTCGTTCCAATTCACATTCAAAGTAATATTCGACATGCTAATTACGTTGCCTGTTGCCAAATTGCATTATCTCCTATAGTTTCCGAGATATGGACTATCGACATCTTACAATATTGGCTCTGCTTCTAATTTGGGTCAAAATTGTAAAATGGTCTTATGAATTAGCGATTTCGCTCCAATTCACATTCCAAGTAATATTCGGCATGCTAATTACATTGCCGATTGCCAAATTGCATTATCTCTTATAGTTTCTGAGATATGCGCAATCGAAATTTTACACCTTAGGGTCTGTTTCTAACTTGAGTCAAAATTGTAAAATGCTCTTATGAATTAGTGATTTCCTTCCAATTCACATTCCAAGTAATATTCGACATGCTAATTACATTGCCGATTGCCAAATTGCATTATCTCTTATAGTTTCTGAGATATGCGCAATCGAAATTTTACACCTTGGTGTCTGTTTCTAACTGGGGTCAAAATTGTAAAATGGTCTTATGAATTTGTGATTTCGTTCCAATTCACATTCCAAGTAATATTCGACATGCTAATTACATTGCCGATTGCCAAATTGCATTATCTCTTATAGTTTCTGAGATATGCGCAATCGAAATTTTACACCTTAGGGTCTGTTTCTAACTTGGGTCAAAATTGTAAAATGCTCTTATGAATTAGCGATTTCGTTCCAATTCACATTCAAAGTAATATTCGACATGCTAATTACGTTGCCTGTTGGCAAATTGCATTATCTCCTATAGTTTCCGAGATATGGACTATCGACATCTTACAATATTGGCTCTGCTTCTAATTTGGGTCAAAATTGTAAAATGGTCTTATGAATTAGCGATTTCGCTCCAATTCACATTCCAAGTAATATTCGGCATGCTAATTACATTGCCGATTGCCAAATTGCATTATCTCTTATAGTTTCTGAGATATGCGCAATCGAAATTTTACACCTTAGGGTCTGTTTCTAAGTTGGGTCAAAAATGTAAAATGGTCTTATGAATTAGCGATTTCGTTCCAATTCACATTCCAAGTAATACTCGACATGCTAATTACATTGCCGATCGCCAAATTGCATTATCTCATATAGTTTCCGAGATATGGACTATCGACATCTTACAATATTGGCTGTGCTTCTAACTTGGGCCAAAATTGTTAAATGGTCTTATGAATTAGCGATTTTGCTCCAGTTCACATTCCGAGTAATATTTGGCATGATAATTACGTTGCCGATTGCCAAATTGCATTATCTTTTATAGTTTCCCAGATATGGGCTATCGATATCTTACAATATTGGCTCTGCTTCTAACTTGTGCCAGAATTGTAAAATGGTCTTATGAATTAGCGATTTCGTTCCAATTCACATTCCAAGTAACATTCGGCATGCTAATTACGTTGCCGATTGCCAAATTGTATTATCTCTTATAGTTTCCGAGATATGGGCAATCGAAATTTTAAACCTTAGAGTCTGTTTCTAACTTGGGTCTAAATTGTAAAATGGTCTTACGAATTAGCGATTTCGCTCCAATTCACATTCCAAGTAATATTCGGCATGCTAATTACATTGTCGATTGCCAAATTGCATTATCCCTTATAGTTTCCGAGATATGGACTATTGACATCTGACATTATTGGTTCTGCTTGTTACTTGGGCCAGAATTGTAAAATGGTCTTATGAATTAGCGATTTCGCTCCAATTCACATTCCAAGTAATATTCGGCATGCTAATTACGTTGCCGATTGCCACATTGCATTATCTCATATTGTTTCCGAGATATGGACTATCGACATCTTACAATATTGGCTGTGCTTCTAACTTGGGACAAAATTGTAAAATGGTCTTATGAATTAGCGATTTCGTTCCAATTCACATTCCAAGTATTATTCGGCATGCTAATTACTTTGCCGATTGCCAAATTGCATTATCTCCTATATTTTCCAAGATATGGTCTATCGACATCTTACAATATTGGCTCTGCTTCTAACTTGGGCCAAAATTGTAAAATGGCCTTATGAATTAGCTATTTCTTTCCAATTCACATTCCATGTAATATTCGGCATGCTAATTACATTGCCGATTGCCAAATTGCTTTATCTCATATAGTTTCCGAGATATGGACTATCGACATCTTACTATATTGGCTTTGCTTCTAACTTGAACCAAAATTGTAAAATGGCCTTATGAATTAGCGATTTCGTTCCAATTCACATTCCAAGTAATATTCGGCATGCTAATTACTTTGCCGATTGCCAAATTGCATTATCTCCTATATTTTCCAAGATATGGTCTATCGACATCTTACAATATTGGCTCTGCTTCTAACTTGGGCCAAAATTGTAAAATGGTCTTATGAATTAGCGATTTCGGTCCAATTCACATTCCAAGTAATATTTGGCATGCTAATTACGTTGCTGACCGCCAACTCGCATTATCTCTTATAGTTTCCGAGATATGGACTATCGACATCTTACTATATTGGCTTTGCTTCTAACTTGAACCAAAATTGTAAAATGGCCTTATGAATTAGCGATTTCGTTCCAATTCACATTCCAAGTAATATTCGGCATGCTAATTACGTTGCCGATTGCCAAATTGCATTATCTTTTATAGTTTCCGAGATATGGGCAATCGAAAGTTTACACATTAGTGTCTGTTTCTAACTGGGATCAAAATTGTTAAATGGTCTTATGAATTAGTGATTTCGTTCCAATTCACATTCCAAGTAATATTCGGCATGCTAATTACATTGCCGATTGCCAAATTGCATTATCTCTTATAGTTTGCGGGATATGGGAATCGAAATTTTACACCTTAGTGTCTGTTTCTAACTAGGGTCAAAATTGTAAAATGGTTTTATGAATTAGCGATTTTGCTCCAATTCACATTCCAAGTAATATTCGGCATGCTAATTACGTTGCCTGTTGCCAAATTGCATTATCTCTTATAGTTTCCGAGATATGGACTATCGACATCTTACAATATTGGTTCTGCTTTTAACTTGGGCCAAAATTGTAAAATGGTCTTATGAAATAGCGATTTCGTTCCAATTCACATTCCAAGTAATATTCGGCATGCTAATTACGTTGCCGTTTTCCAAATTGCATTATCTCTTATAGTTTCCGAGATATAGGCAATTGAAATTTTACACCTTGGTGTCTGTTTCTATCTGGGGCCAAAATTGTAAAATGGTCTTATGAATTAGTGATTTCGTTCCAATTCACATTCCAAGTAATATTCGGCATGCTAATTACATTGCCGATTGCCAAATTGCATTATCTCTTATAGTTTCTGAGATATGGACTATCGACATCTTACAATATTGGCTCTGCTTCTAACTTGGGCCAGAATTGTAAAATGGTCTTTTGGATTAGCGATTTCGGTCCAATTCACATCCCAAGTAATATTTGGCATGCTAATTACGTTGCCGATCGCCAACTCGCATTATCTCTTATAGTTTCCGTGATATGGTCTGTCGACATCTTACAATATTGGCTCTGCTTCTAACTTGGACCAAAATTGTAAAATGGCCTTATGAATTAGCGATTTCGTTCCAATTTACATTCTAAGTAATATTCGGCATGATAATTCCGTTGCCGATTGCCAAATTGCATTATCTCTTATAGTTTCCGAGATATGGGCAATCGAAATTTTACACCTTAGTGTCTGTTTCTAACTTGGGTCAAAATTGTAAAATGGTCTTATGAATTAGCGATTTTGCTCCAATTCACATTCCGAGTAATATTCGGCATGCTAAATACATTGCCGATCGCCAAATTGCATTATCTCATATAGTTTCCGAGATATGGACTATCGACATCTTACAATATTGGCTGTGCTTCTAACTTGTGCCAGAATTGTAAAATGGTCTTATGAATTAGCGATTTCGTTCCAATTCACATTCCAAGTAACATTCGGCATGCTAATTACGTTGCCGATTGCCAAATTGTATTATCTCTTATAGTTTCCGAGATATGGGCAATCGAAATTTTAAACCTTAGAGTCTGTTTCTAACTAGGGTCTAAATTGTAAAATGGTCTTACGAATTAGCGATTTCGCTCCAATTCACATTCCAAGTAATATTCGGCATGCTAATTACATTGCCGATTGCCAAATTGCATTATCCCTTATAGTTTCCGAGATATGGACCATCGACATCTGACATTATTGGTTCTGCTTGTTACTTGGGCCAGAATTGTAAAATGGTCTTATGAATTAGCGATTTCGTTCCAATTCACATTCCAAGTAATATTCGGCATGCTAATTACGTTGCCGATTGCCACATTGCATTATCCCATATAGTTTCCGAGATATGGACTATCGACATCTTACAATATTGGCTGTGCTTCTAACTTGGGACAAAATTGTAAAATGGTCTTATGAATTAGCGATTTCGTTCCAATTCACATTCCAAGTATTATTCGGCATGCTAATTACTTTGCCGATTGCCAAATTGCATTATCTCCTATATTTTCCAAGATATGGTCTATCGACATCTTACAATATTGGCTCTGCTTCTAACTTGGGCCAAAATTGTAAAATGGCCTTATGAATTAGCGATTTCGTTCCAATTCACATTCCAATTAATATTCGGCATGCTAATTACATTGCCGATTGCCAAATTGCATTATCTCTTATAGTTTCTGAGATATGGACTATCGACATCTTACAATATTGGCTCTGCTTCTAACTTGGGCCAGAATTGTAAAATGGTCTTTTGGATTAGCGATTTCGGTCCAATTCACATCCCAAGTAATATTTGGCATGCTAATTACGTTGCCGATCGCCAACTCGCATTATCTCTTATAGTTTCCGTGATATGGTCTGTCGACATCTTACAATATTGGCTCTGCTTCTAACTTGGACCAAAATTGTAAAATGGCCTTATGAATTAGCGATTTCGTTCCAATTTACATTCTAAGTAATATTCGGCATGATAATTCCGTTGCCGATTGCCAAATTGCATTACCTCTTATAGTTTCCGAGATATGGGCAATCGAAATTTTACACCTTAGTGTCTGTTTCTAACTTGGGTCAAAATTGTAAAATGGTCTTATGAAATAGCGATTTTGCTCCAATTCACATTCCGAGTAATATTCGGCATGCTAAATACATTGCCGATCGCCAAATTGCATTATCTCATATAGTTTCCGAGATATGGACTATCGACATCTTACAATATTGGCTGTGCTTCTAACTTGTGCCAGAATTGTAAAATGGTCTTATGAATTAGCGATTTCGTTCCAATTCACATTCCAAGTAACATTCGGCATGCTAATTACGTTGCCGATTGCCAAATTGTATTATCTCTTATAGTTTCCGAGATATGGGCAATCGAAATTTTAAACCTTAGAGTCTGTTTCTAACTTGGGTCTAAATTGTAAAATGGTCTTACGAATTAGCGATTTCGCTCCAATTCACATTCCAAGTAATATTCGGCATGCTAATTACATTGCCGATTGCCAAATTGCATTATCCCTTATAGTTTCCGAGATATGGACCATCGACATCTGACATTATTGGTTCTGCTTGTTACTTGGGCCAGAATTGTAAAATGGTCTTATGAATTAGCGATTTCGTTCCAATTCACATTCCAAGTAATATTCGGCATGCTAATTACGTTGCCGATTGCCACATTGCATTATCCCATATAGTTTCCGAGATATGGACTATCGACATCTTACAATATTGGCTGTGCTTCTAACTTGGGACAAAATTGTAAAATGGTCTTATGAATTAGCGATTTCGTTCCAATTCACATTCCAAGTATTATTCGGCATGCTAATTACTTTGCCGATTGCCAAATTGCATTATCTACTATATTTTCCAAGATATGGTCTATCGACATCTTACAATATTGGCTCTGCTTCTAACTTGGGCCAAAATTGTAAAATGGCCTTATGAATTAGCGATTTCGTTCCAATTCACATTCCATGTAATATTCGGTATGCTAATTACATTGCCGATTGCCAAATTGCTTTATCTCATATAGTTTCCGAGATATGGACTATCGACATCTTATAATATTGGCTGTGCTTCTAACTTGGGCCAAAATTGTAAAATGGTCTTATGAATTAGCGATTTCGTTCCAATTAATATTCCAAGTAACATTCGGCATGCTAATTGCGTTACCGATTGCCAAATTGCATTATCACTTATAGTTTCCGAGATATGGGCAATCGAAATTTTACACCTTAGAGTCTGTTTCTAATATGGGTCAAAATTGTAAAATGGTCTTACGAATTAGCGATTTCGCTCCAATTCACATTCCAAGTAATATTCGGCATGCTAATTACATTGCCGATTGCCAAATTGCATTATCTCATATAGTTTCCGAGATATGGACTATCGACATCTTACAATATTGGCTGTGCTTCTAACTTGGGACAAAATTGTAAAATGGTCTTATGAATTAGCGATTTCGTTCCAATTCACATTCCAAGTATTATTCGGCATGCTAATTACTTTGCCGATTGCCAAATTGCATTATCTCCTATATTTTCCAAGATATGGTCTATCGACATCTTACAATATTGGCTCTGCTTCTAACTTGGGCCAAAATTGTAAAATGGCCTTATGAATTAGCGATTTCGTTCCAATTCACATTCCATGTAATATTCGGTATGCTAATTACATTGCCGATTGCCAAATTGCTTTATCTCATATAGTTTCCGAGATATGGACTATCGACATCTTATAATATTGGCTGTGCTTCTAACTAGGGCCAAAATTGTAAAATGGTCTTATGAATTAGCGATTTCGTTCCAATTAATATTCTAAGTAACATTCGGCATGCTAATTGCGTTACCGATTGCCAAATTGCATTATCACTTATAGTTTCCGAGATATGGGCAATCGAAATTTTACACCTTAGAGTCTGTTTCTAATATGGGTCAAAATTGTAAAATGGTCTTACGAATTAGCGATTTCGCTCCAATTCACATTCCAAGTAATATTCGGCATGCTAATTACATTGCCGATTTCCAAATTGCATTACCTCCTATAGTTTCCAAGATATGGTCTATCGACATCTTACAATATTGGCTCTGCTTTTAATTTGGGCCAAAATTGTAAAATGCTCTTATGAATTAGCGATTTCGTTCCAATTCACATTCAAAGTAATATTCGGCATGCTAATTACGTTGCTTATTGCCAAATTGCATTATCTCTTATAGTTTCCGAGATATGGACTATCGACATCTTACAATATTGGCTCTGCTTCTAACTTGGGCCAAAATTGTAAAATGGTCTTATGAATTAGGGATTTCGTTTCAATTCACATTCTAAGTAATATTCGGCATGCTAATTACGTTGCCGTTTTCCAAATTGCATTATCTCTTATAGTTTCCGAGATATGGGCAATTGAAATTTTACACCTTGGTGTCTGTTTCTAACTGGGGTCAAAATTGTAAAATGGTCTTATGAATTAGTGATTTCGTTCCAATTCACATTCCAAGTAATATTCGACATGCTAATTACATTGCCGATTGCCAAATTGCATTATCTCTTATAGTTTCTGAGATATGCGCAATCGAAATTTTACACCTTAGGGTCTGTTTCTAACTTGGGTCAAAATTGTAAAATGCTCTTATGAATTAGCGATTTCGTTCCAATTCACATTCAAAGTAATACTCGACATGCTAATTACATTGCTTGTTGCCAAATTGCATTATCCCCTATAGTTTCCGAGATATGGACTATCGACATCTTACAATATTGGCTCTGCTTCTAATTTGGGTCAAAATTGTAAAATGGTCTTATGAATTAGCGATTTCGCTCCAATTCACATTCCAAGTAATATTCGGCATGCTAATTACATTGCCGATTGTCAAATTGCATTATCTCTTATAGTTTCTGAGATATGCGCAATCGAAATTTTACACCTTAGGGTCTGTTTCTAACTTGAGTCAAAATTGTAAAATGGTCTTATGAATTAGCGATTTCGTTCCAATTCACATTCCAAGTAATACTCGACATGCTAATTACATTGCCGATCGCCAAATTGCATTATCTCATATAGTTTCCGAGATATGGACTATCGACATCTTACAATATTGGCTGTGCTTCTAACTTGGGCCAAAATTGTTAAATGGTCTTATGAATTAGCGATTTTGCTCCAGTTCACATTCCGAGTAATATTTGGCATGATAATTACGTTGCCGATTGCCAAATTGCATTATCTCTTATAGTTTCCGAGATATGGGCAATTGAAATTTTACACCTTGGTGTCTGTTTCTAACTGGGGTCAAAATTGTAAAATGGTCTTATGAATTAGTGATTTCGTTCCAATTCACATTCCAAGTAATATTCGACATGCTAATTACATTGCCGATTGCCAAATTGCATTATCTCTTATAGTTTCTGAGATATGCGCAATCGAAATTTTACACCTTAGGGTCTGTTTCTAACTTGGGTCAAAATTGTAAAATGCTCTTATGAATTAGCGATTTCGTTCCAATTCACATTCAAAGTAATATTCGACATGCTAATTACGTTGCCTGTTGCCAAATTGCATTATCTCTTATAGTTTCCGAGATATGGACTATCGACATCTTACAATATTGGCTTTGCTTCTAACTCGGGCCAAAATTGTAAAATGGTCTTATGAATTAGCGATTTCGTTCCAATTCACATTCCAAGTAATATTCGGCATGTTAATTACGTTGCCGATTGCCAAATTGCATTATCTCTTGTAGTTTCCGAGATATGGGCAATCGAAATTTTACACCTTAGAGTCTGTTTCTAAATTGGGTCAAAAATGTAAAATGGTCTTATGAATTAGCGATTTCGTTCCAATTCACATTCCAAGTAATACTCGACATGCAAATTACATTGCCGATCGCCAAATTGCATTATCTCATATAGTTTCCGAGATATGGACTATCGACATCTTACAATATTGGCTGTGCTTCTAACTTGGGCCAAAATTGTTAAATGGTCTTATGAATTAGCGATTTTGCTCCAGTTCACATTCCGAGTAATATTTGGCATGATAATTACGTTGCCGATTGCCAAATTGCATTATCTTTTATAGTTTCCCAGATATGGGCTATCGATATCTTACAATATTGGCTCTGCTTCTAACTTGTGCCAGAATTGTAAAATGGTCTTATGAATTAGCGATTTCGTTCCAATTCACATTCCAAGTAACATTCGGCATGCTAATTACGTTTGCCGATTGCCAAATTGTATTATCTCTTATAGTTTCCGAGATATGGGCAATCGAAATTTTAAACCTTAGAGTCTGTTTCTAACTTGGGTCTAAATTGTAAAATGGTCTTACGAATTAGCGATTTCGCTCCAATTCACATTCCAAGTAATATTCGGCATGCTAATTACATTGCCGATTGCCAAATTGCATTATCCCCTATAGTTTCCGAGATATGGACTATCGACATCTGACATTATTGGTTCTGCTTGTTACTTGGGCCAGAATTGTAAAATGGTCTTATGAATTAGCGATTTCGCTCCAATTCACATTCCAAGTAATATTCGGCATGCTAATTACGTTGCCGATTGCCACATTGCATTATCTCATATAGTTTCCGAGATATGGACTATCGACATCTTACAATATTGGCTGTGCTTCTAACTTGGGACAAAATTGTAAAATGGTCTTATGAATTAGCGATTTCGTTCCAATTCACATTCCAAGTATTATTCGGCATGCTAATTACTTTGCCGATTGCCAAATTGCATTATCTCCTATATTTTCCAAGATATGGTCTATCGACATCTTGCAATATTGGCTCTGCTTCTAACTTGGGCCAGAATTGTAAAATGGTCTTATGAATTAGCGATTTCGCTCCAATTCACATTCCAAGTAATATTCGGCATGCTAATTACGTTGCCGATTGCCAAATTGCATTATCTCATATAGTTTCCGAGATATGGACTATCGACATCTTATAATATTGGCTGTGCTTCTAACTTGGGCCAAAATTGTAAAATGGTCTTATGAATTAGCGATTTCGTTCCAATTAATATTCCAAGTAACATTCGGCATGCTAATTGCGTTACCGATTGCCAAATTGCATTATCACTTATAGTTTCCGAGATATGGGCAATAGAAATTTTACACCTTAGAGTCTGTTTCTAATATGGGTCAAAATTGTAAAATGGTCTTACGAATTAGCGATTTCGCTCCAATTCACATTCCAAGTAATATTCGGCATGCTAATTACATTACCGATTGCCAAATTGCATTACCTCCTATAGTTTCCAAGATATGGTCTATCGACATCTTACAATATTGGCTCTGCTTTTAATTTGGGCCAAAATTGTAAAATGCTCTTATGAATTAGCGATTTCGTTCCAATTCACATTCAAAGTAATATTCGGCATGCTAATTACGTTGCTTATTGCCAAATTGCATTATCTCTTATAGTTTCCGAGATATGGACTATCGACATCTTACAATATTGGCTCTGTTTCTAACTTGGGCCAAAATTGTAAAATGGTCTTATGAATTAGCGATTTCGTTCCAATTCACATTCTAAGTAATATTCGGCATGCTAATTACGTTGCCGTTTTCCAAATTGCATTATCTCTTATAGTTTCCGAGATATGGGCAATTGAAATTTTACACCTTGGTGTCTGTTTCTAACTGGGGTCAAAATTGTAAAATGGTCTTATGAATTAGTGATTTCGTTCCAATTCACATTCCAAGTAATATTCGACATGCTAATTACATTGCCGATTGCCAAATTGCATTATCTCTTATAGTTTCTGAGATATGCGCAATCGAAATTTTACACCTTAGGGTCTGTTTCTAACTTGGGTCAAAATTGTAAAATGCTCTTATGAATTAGCGATTTCGTTCCAATTCACATTCAAAGTAATATTCGACATGCTAATTACGTTGCCTGTTGCCAAATTGCATTATCTCCTATAGTTTCCGAGATATGGACTATCGACATCTTACAATATTGGATCTACTTCTAATTTGGGTCAAAATTGTAAAATGGTCTTATGAATTAGCGATTTCGCTCCAATTCACATTCCAAGTAATATTCGGCATGCTAATTACATTGCCGATTGCCAAATTGCATTATCTCTTATAGTTTCTGAGATATGCGCAATCGAAATTTTACACCTTAGGGTCTGTTTCTAACTTGAGTCAAAATTGTAAAATGCTCTTATGAATTAGCGATTTCGTTCCAATTCACATTCAAAGTAATATTCGACATGCTAAATACGTTGCCTGTTGCCAAATTGCATTATCTCTTATAGTTTCCGAGATATGGACTATCGACATCTTACAATATTGGCTCTGCTTCTAACTCGGGCCAAAATTGTAAAATGGTCTTATGAATTAGCGATTTCGTTCCAATTCACATTCCAAGTAATATTCGGCATGTTAATTACGTTGCCGATTGCCAAATTGCATTATCTCTTGTAGTTTCCGAGATATGGGCAATCGAAATTTTACACCTTAGAGTCTGTTTCTAAATTGGGTCAAAAATGTAAAATGGTCTTATGAATTAGCGATTTCGTTCCAATTCACATTCCATGTAATACTCGACATGCTAATTACATTGCCGATTGCCAAATTACATTATCTCTTATAGTTTCCGTGATATGGATTATCGACATCTGACAATATTGGCTCTGCTTCTAACTTGGGCCAAAATTGTAAAATGGTCTTATGAATTAGCGATTTCGTTCCAATTCACATTCCAAGTAATATTCGGCATGTTAATTATATTGCCGATTGCCAAATTGCATTATCGATTGTAGTTTCCGAGATATGGGCAATCGAAATTTTACACCTTAGAGTCTGTTTCTAAGTTGGGCCAGAATTGTAAAATGGTCTTATGAATTAGCGATTTCGTTTCAATTCACATTCCAAGTAATATTCGGCATGGTAATTATATTGCCGATTGCCAAATTGCATTATCTCTTATAGTTTGCGGGATATGGGAATCGAAATTTTACACTTTAGTGTCTGTTTCTAACTTGGGTCAAAATTGTAAAATGGTCTTATGAATTAGCGATTTTGCTCCAATTCACATTCCAAGTAATATTCGGCATGCTAATTACATTGCCGATTGCCAAATTGCATTACCTCCTATAGTTTCCAAGATATGGTCTATCGACATCTTACAATATTGGCTCTGCCTCTTATTTGGGCGAAAATTGTAAAATGCTCTTATGAATTAGCGATTTCGTTCCACTTCACATTCAAAGTAATATTCGGCATGCTAATTACGTTGCCTGTTGCCAAATTGCATTATCTCCTATAGTTTCCGAGATATGGACTATCGACATCTTACAATATTGGCTCTGCTTCTAACTTGGGCCAAAATTGTAAAATGGTCTTATGAATTAGCGATTTCGCTCCAATTCACATTTCAAGTAATATTCGGCATGTTAATTACATTGCCGATTGCCACATTGCATTATCTCTTATAGTTTCTGAGATATGGACTATCGACATCTTACAATATTGGTTCTGCTTTTAACTTGGGCCAAAATTGTAAAATGGTCTTATGAATTAGCGATTTCGTTCCAATTCACATTCCAAGTAATATTCGGCATGCTAATTATGTTGCCGTTTTCCAAATTGCATTATCTCTTATAGTTTCCGAGATATGGGCAATTGAAATTTTACACCTTGGTGTCTGTTTCTAACTGGGGTCAAAATTGTAAAATGGTCTTATGAATTAGCGATTTCGTTCCAATTCACATTCCAAGTAATATTCGGCATGCTAATTACGTTGCCGTTTTCCAAATTGCATTATCTCTTATAGTTTCCGAGATATGGGCAATTGAAATTTTACACCTTGGTGTCTGTTTCTAACTGTGGTCAAAATTGTAAAATGGTCTTATGAATTAGCGATTTCGTTCCAATTTACATTCCAAGTAATATTCGGCATGGTAATTACATTGCCGATTGCCAAATTGCATTATCTCTTGTAGTTTCCGAGATATGGGCAATCGAAATTTTACACCTTAGAGTCTGTTTCTAAGTTGGGTCAAAAATGTAAAATGGTCTTATGAATTAGCGATTTCGTTCCAATTCACATTCCAAGTAATACTCGACATGCTAATTACATTGCCGATTGCCAAATTGCATTATCTCTTATAGTTTCCGGGATAGGGATTATCGACATCTGACAATATTGGCTCTGCTTCTTACTTGGGCCAGAATTGTAAAATGGTCTTATGAATTAGCGATTTCGTTCCAATTCACATTCCAAGTAATATTCGGCATGGTAATTACGTTGCCGATTGCCAAATTGCCTTACCACCTATAGTTTCCTAGATATGGTCTATCGACATCTTACAATATTGGCTCTGCTTCTAATTTGGGCCAAAATTGTAAAATGCTCTTATGAATTAGCGATTTCGTTCCAATTCACATTCCAAGTAATATTCGACATGCTAATTACATTGCCGATTGCCAAATTGCATTATCTCCTATAGTTTCCAAGATATGGTCTATCGACATCTTACAATATTGGCTCTGCTTCTAACTTGGACCAAAATTGAAAAATGGTCTTATGAATTAGCGATTTCGTTCCAATTCACATTCAAAGTAATATTCGGCATTGCTAATTACATTGCCGATTTCCAAATTGCATTATCTCCTATAGTTTCCAAGATATGGTCTATCGACATCTTATAATATTGGCTCTGTTTCTAACTTGGGCCAAAATTGAAAAATGGTCTTATGAATTAGCGATTTCGTTCCAATTCACATTCAAAGTAATATTCAGCATTGCTAATTAAGTTGCCGATTGCCAAATTGCATTATCTCTTGTAGTTTCCGAGATATGGGCAATCGAAATTTTACACCTTAGAGTCTGTTTCTAACTTGGGTCAAAATTGTAAAATGGTCTTACGAATTAGCGATTTCGCTCCAATTCACATTCCTAGTAATATTCGGCATGCTAATTACATTGCCGATTGCCAAATTGCATTATCCCTTATAGTTTCCGAGATATGGACTATCGACATCTGACAATATTAGCTCTGCTTCTAGCTTGGGTCAAAATTGTAAAATGGTCTTACGAATTAGCGATTTCGTTCCAATTCACATTCCAAGTAACATTCGGCATGCTAATTACGTTGCCGATTGCCAAATTGCATTATCTCCTATAGTTTCTAAGATATGGTCTATCGACATCTTACAATATTGGCTCTGCTTCTAACTTGGGCCAAAATTGAAAAATTGTCTTATGAATTAGCGATTTCGTTCCAATTCACATTCAAAGTAATATTCGGCATTGCTAATTACGTTGCCGATTGCCAAATTGCATTATCTCTTATAGTTTCCGAGATATGGGCAATAGAAATTTTACACCTTGGTGTCTGTTTCTAACTGGGGCCAAAATTGTAAAATGGTCTTATGAATTAGTGATTTCGTTCCAATTCACATTCCAAGTAATATTCGGCATACTAATTACGTTGCCGATTGCCATAATGCATTATCTTTTATAGTTTCCGAGATATGGGCTATCGACAGCTTACAATATTGGCTCTGCTTCTAATTTGGACCAAAATTGTAAAATGGCCTTATGAATTAGCGATTTCGTTCCAATTCACATTCCAAGTAATATTCGGCATGCTAATTACGTTGCCGTATTTCAAATTGCATTATCTCTTATAGTTTCCGAGATATGGGCAATTGAAATTTTACACCTTGGTGTCTGTTTCTAACTGGGGTCAAAATTGTAAAATGGTCTTATGAATTAGTGATTTCGTTCCAATTCACATTCCAAGTATTATTCGACATGCTAATTACATTGCCTGTTGCCAAATTGCATTATCTCTTATAGTTTCTGAGATATGCGCAATCGAAATTTTACACCTTAGGGTCTGTTTCTAACTTGGGTCAAAATTGTAAAATGCTCTTATGAATTAGCGATTTCGTTCCAATTCACATTCAAAGTAATATTCGACATGCTAATTACGTTGCCTGTTGCCAAATTGCATTATCTCTTATAGTTTCCAAGATATGGGAAATTGAAATTTTACACCTTGGTGTCTGTTTCTAACTGGGGTCAAAATTGTAAAATGGTCTTATGAATTAGTGATTTCGTTCCAATTCACATACCAAGTAATATTCGACATGATAATTACATTGCCGATTGCCAAATTGCATTATCTCCTATAGTTTCCAAGATATGGTCTATCGACATCTTACAATATTGGCTCTGCTTCTAACTTGGGCCAAAATTGAAAAATGGTCTTATGAATTAGCGATTTCGTTCCAATTCACATTCAACGTAATATTCGGCATGCTAATTACGTTGCCGTTTTCCAAATTGCATTATCTCTTATAGTTTCCGAGATATGGGCAATTGAAATTTTACACCTTAGGGTCTGTTTCTAAGTTGGGTCAAAAATGTAAAATGGTCTTATGAATTAGCGATATCGTTCCAATTCACATTCCAAGTAATACTCGACATGCTAATTACATTGCCGATTGCCAAATTACATTATCTCTTATAGTTTCCGGGATATGGTTTATCGACATCTGACAATATTGGCTCTGCTTCTTACTTGGGCCAGAATTGTAAAATGGTCTTATGAAATAGCGATTTCGTTCCAATTCACATTCCAAGTAATATTCGGCATGGTAATTATATTGCCGATTGCCAAATTGCATTATCTCTTATAGTTTGCGGGATATGGGAATCGAAATTTTACACCTAAGTGTCTGTTTCTAACTTGGGTCAAAATTGTAAAATGGTCTTATGAATTAGCGATTTTGCTCCAATTCACATTCCAAGTAATATTCGGCATGCTAATTACATTGCCGATTGCCAAATTGCATTACCTCCTATAGTTTCCAAGATATGGTCTATCGACATCTTACAATATTGGCTCTGCTTCTTATTTGGGCCAAAATTGTAAAATGCTCTTATGAATTAGCGATTTCGTTCCAATTCACATTCAAAGTAATATTCGGCATGCTAATTACATTGCCGATTGCCAAATTGCATTACCTCCTATAGTTTCCAAGATATGGTCTATCGACATCTTACAATATTGGCTCTGCTTCTTATTTGGGTCAAAATTGTAAAATGGTCTTATGAATTAGTGATTTCGTTCCAATTCACATTCCAAGTAATATTCGACATGCTAATTACATTGCCGATTGCCAAATTGCATTATCTCTTATAGTTTCTGAGATATGCGCAATCGAAATTTTACACCTTAGGGTCTGTTTCTAACTTGGGTCAAAATTGTAAAATGCTCTTATGAATTAGCGATTTCGTTCCAATTCACATTCAAAGTAATATTCGACATGCTAATTACGTTGCCTGTTGCCAAATTGCATTATCTCCTATAGTTTCCGAGATATGGACTATCGACATCTTACAATATTGGCTCTGCTTCTAATTTGGGTCAAAATTGTAAAATGGTCTTATGAATTAGCGATTTCGCTCCAATTCACATTCCAAGTAATATTCGGCATGCTAATTACATTGCCGATTGCCAAATTGCATTATCTCTTATAGTTTCTGAGATATGCGCAATCGAAATTTTACACCTTAGGGTCTGTTTCTAACTTGAGTCAAAATTGTAAAATGCTCTTATGAATTAGCGATTTCGTTCCAATTCACATTCAAAGTAATATTCGACATGCTAATTACGTTGCCTGTTGCCAAATTGCATTATCTCTTATAGTTTCCGAGATATGTACTATCGACATCTTACAATATTGGCTCTGCTTCTAACTCGGGCCAAAATTGTAAAATGGTCTTATGAATTAGCGATTTCGTTCCAATTCACATTCCAAGTAATATTCGGCATGTTAATTACGTTGCCGATTGCCAAATTGCATTATCTCTTGTAGTTTCCGAGATATGGGCAATCGAAATTTTACACCTTAGAGTCTGTTTCTAAGTTGGGTCAAAAATGTAAAATGGTCTTATGAATTAGCGATTTCGTTCCAATTCACATTCCAAGTAATACTCGACATGCTAATTACATTGCCGATCGCCAAATTGCATTATCTCATATAGTTTCCGAGATATGGACTATCGACATCTTACAATATTGGCTGTGCTTCTAACTTGGGCCAAAATTGTTAAATGGTCTTATGAATTAGCGATTTAGCTCCAGTTCACATTCCGAGTAATATTTGGCATGATAATTACGTTGCCGATTGCCAAATTGCATTATCTTTTATAGTTTCCCAGATATGGGCTATCGATATCTTACAATATTGGCTCTGCTTCTAACTTGTGCCAGAATTGTAAAATGGTCTTATGAATTAGCGATTTCGTTCCAATTCACATTCCAAGTAACATTCGGCATGCTAATTACGTTGCCGATTGCCAAATTGTATTATCTCTTATAGTTTCCGAGATATGGGCAATTGAAATTTTACACCTTGGTGTCTGTTTCTAACTGGGGTCAAAATTGTAAAATGGTCCTATGAATTAGTGATTTCGTTCCAATTCACATTCCAAGTAATATTCGACATGCTAATTACATTGCCTGTTGCCAAATTGCATTATCTCTTATAGTTTCTGAGATATGCGCAATCGAAATTTTACACCTTAGGGTCTGTTTCTAACTTGGGTCAAAATTGTAAAATGCTCTTATGAATTAGCGATTTCGTTCCAATTCACATTCAAAGTAATATTCGACATGCTAATTACGTTGCCTGTTGCCAAATTGCATTATCTCTTATAGTTTCCGAGATATGGGAAATTGAAATTTTACACCTTGGTGTCTGTTTCTAACTGGGGTCAAAATTGTAAAATGGTCTTATGAATTAGTGATTTCGTTCCAATTCACATACCAAGTAATATTCGACATGATAATTACATTGCCGATTGCCAAATTGCATTATCTCCTATAGTTTCCAAGATATGGTCTATCGACATCTTACAATATTGGCTCTGCTTCTAACTTGGGCCAAAATTGAAAAATGGTCTTATGAATTAGCGATTTCGTTCCAATTCACATTCAACGTAATATTCGGCATGCTAATTACGTTGCCGTTTTCCAAATTGCATTATCTCTTATAGTTTCCGAGATATGGGCAATTGAAATTTTACACCTTAGGGTCTGTTTCTAAGTTGGGTCAAAAATGTAAAATGGTCTTATGAATTAGCGATATCGTTCCAATTCACATTCCAAGTAATACTCGACATGCTAATTACATTGCCGATTGCCAAATTACATTATCTCTTATAGTTTCCGGGATATGGTTTATCGACATCTGACAATATTGGCTCTGCTTCTTACTTGGGCCAGAATTGTAAAATGGTCTTATGAAATAGCGATTTCGTTCCAATTCACATTCCAAGTAATATTCGGCATGGTAATTATATTGCCGATTGCCAAATTGCATTATCTCTTATAGTTTGCGGGATATGGGAATCGAAATTTTACACCTAAGTGTCTGTTTCTAACTTGGGTCAAAATTGTAAAATGGTCTTATGAATTAGCGATTTTGCTCCAATTCACATTCCAAGTAATATTCGGCATGCTAATTACATTGCCGATTGCCAAATTGCATTACCTCCTATAGTTTCCAAGATATGGTCTATCGACATCTTACAATATTGGCTCTGCTTCTTATTTGGGCCAAAATTGTAAAATGCTCTTATGAATTAGCGATTTCGTTCCAATTCACATTCAAAGTAATATTCGACATGCTAATTACGTTGCCTGTTGCCAAATTGCATTATCTCCTATAGTTTCCGAGATATGGACTATCGACATCTTACAATATTGGCTCTGCTTCTAATTTGGGTCAAAATTGTAAAATGGTCTTATGAATTAGCGATTTCGCTCCAATTCACATTCCAAGTAATATTCGGCATGCTAATTACATTGCCGATTGCCAAATTGCATTATCTCTTATAGTTTCTGAGATATGCGCAATCGAAATTTTACACCTTAGGGTCTGTTTCTAACTTGAGTCAAAATTGTAAAATGCTCTTATGAATTAGTGATTTCCTTCCAATTCACATTCCAAGTAATATTCGACATGCTAATTACATTGCCGATTGCCAAATTGCATTATCTCTTATAGTTTCTGAGATATGCGCAATCGAAATTTTACACCATTGGTTCTGTTTCTAACTGGGGTCAAAATTGTAAAATGGTCTTATGAATTAGTGATTTCGTTCCAATTCACATTCCAAGTAATATTCGACATGCTAATTACATTGCCGATTGCCAAATTGCATTATCTCTTATAGTTTCTGAGATATGCGCAATCGAAATTTTACACCTTAGGGTCTGTTTCTAACTTGGGTCAAAATTGTAAAATGCTCTTATGAATTAGCGATTTCGTTCCAATTCACATTCAAAGTAATATTCGACATGCTAATTACGTTGCCAGTTGGCAAATTGCATTATCTCCTATAGTTTCCGAGATATGGACTATCGACATCTTACAATATTGGCTCTGCTTCTAATTTGGGTCAAAATTGTAAAATGGTCTTATGAATTAGCGATTTCGCTCCAATTCACATTCCAAGTAATATTCGGCATGCTAATTACATTGCCGATTGCCAAATTGCATTATCTCTTATAGTTTCTGAGATATGCGCAATCGAAATTTTACACCTTAGGGTCTGTTTCTAAGTTGGGTCAAAAATGTAAAATGGTCTTATGAATTAGCGATTTCGTTCCAATTCACATTCCAAGTAATACTCGACATGCTAATTACATTGCCGATCGCCAAATTGCATTATCTCATATAGTTTCCGAGATATGGACTATCGACATCTTACAATATTGGCTGTGCTTCTAACTTGGGCCAAAATTGTTAAATGGTCTTATGAATTAGCGATTTTGCTCCAGTTCACATTCCGAGTAATATTTGGCATGATAATTACGTTGCCGATTGCCAAATTGCATTATCTTTTATAGTTTCCCAGATATGGGCTATCGATATCTTACAATATTGGCTCTGCTTCTAACTTGTGCCAGAATTGTAAAATGGTCTTATGAATTAGCGATTTCGTTCCAATTCACATTCCAAGTAACATTCGGCATGCTAATTACGTTGCCGATTGCCAAATTGTATTATCTCTTATAGTTTCCGAGATATGGGCAATCGAAATTTTAAACCTTAGAGTCTGTTTCTAACTTGGGTCTAAATTGTAAAATGGTCTTACGAATTAGCGATTTCGCTCCAATTCACATTCCAAGTAATATTCGGCATGCTAATTACATTGTCGATTGCCAAATTGCATTATCCCTTATAGTTTCCGAGATATGGACTATTGACATCTGACATTATTGGTTCTGCTTGTTACTTGGGCCAGAATTGTAAAATGGTCTTATGAATTAGCGATTTCGCTCCAATTCACATTCCAAGTAATATTCGGCATGCTAATTACGTTGCCGATTGCCACATTGCATTATCTCATATTGTTTCCGAGATATGGACTATCGACATCTTACAATATTGGCTGTGCTTCTAACTTGGGACAAAATTGTAAAATGGTCTTATGAATTAGCGATTTCGTTCCAATTCACATTCCAAGTATTATTCGGCATGCTAATTACTTTGCCGATTGCCAAATTGCATTATCTCCTATATTTTCCAAGATATGGTCTATCGACATCTTACAATATTGGCTCTGCTTCTAACTTGGGCCAAAATTGTAAAATGGCCTTATGAATTAGCTATTTCTTTCCAATTCACATTCCATGTAATATTCGGCATGCTAATTACATTGCCGATTGCCAAATTGCTTTATCTCATATAGTTTCCGAGATATGGACTATCGACATCTTACTATATTGGCTTTGCTTCTAACTTGAACCAAAATTGTAAAATGGCCTTATGAATTAGCGATTTCGTTCCAATTCACATTCCAAGTAATATTCGGCATGCTAATTACTTTGCCGATTGCCAAATTGCATTATCTCCTATATTTTCCAAGATATGGTCTATCGACATCTTACAATATTGGCTCTGCTTCTAACTTGGGCCAAAATTGTAAAATGGTCTTATGAATTAGCGATTTCGGTCCAATTCACATTCCAAGTAATATTTGGCATGCTAATTACGTTGCTGACCGCCAACTCGCATTATCTCTTATAGTTTCCGAGATATGGACTATCGACATCTTACTATATTGGCTTTGCTTCTAACTTGAACCAAAATTGTAAAATGGCCTTATGAATTAGCGATTTCGTTCCAATTCACATTCCAAGTAATATTCGGCATGCTAATTACGTTGCCGATTGCCAAATTGCATTATCTTTTATAGTTTCCGAGATATGGGCAATCGAAAGTTTACACATTAGTGTCTGTTTCTAACTGGGATCAAAATTGTTAAATGGTCTTATGAATTAGTGATTTCGTTCCAATTCACATTCCAAGTAATATTCGGCATGCTAATTACATTGCCGATTGCCAAATTGCATTATCTCTTATAGTTTGCGGGATATGGGAATCGAAATTTTACACCTTAGTGTCTGTTTCTAACTAGGGTCAAAATTGTAAAATGGTTTTATGAATTAGCGATTTTGCTCCAATTCACATTCCAAGTAATATTCGGCATGCTAATTACGTTGCCTGTTGCCAAATTGCATTATCTCTTATAGTTTCCGAGATATGGACTATCGACATCTTACAATATTGGTTCTGCTTTTAACTTGGGCCAAAATTGTAAAATGGTCTTATGAAATAGCGATTTCGTTCCAATTCACATTCCAAGTAATATTCGCCATGCTAATTACGTTGCCGTTTTCCAAATTGCATTATCTCTTATAGTTTCCGAGATATAGGCAATTGAAATTTTACACCTTGGTGTCTGTTTCTATCTGGGGCCAAAATTGTAAAATGGTCTTATGAATTAGTGATTTCGTTCCAATTCACATTCCAAGTAATATTCGGCATGCTAATTACATTGCCGATTGCCAAATTGCATTATCTCTTATAGTTTCTGAGATATGGACTATCGACATCTTACAATATTGGCTCTGCTTCTAACTTGGGCCAGAATTGTAAAATGGTCTTTTGGATTAGCGATTTCGGTCCAATTCACATCCCAAGTAATATTTGGCATGCTAATTACGTTGCCGATCGCCAACTCGCATTATCTCTTATAGTTTCCGTGATATGGTCTGTCGACATCTTACAATATTGGCTCTGCTTCTAACTTGGACCAAAATTGTAAAATGGCCTTATGAATTAGCGATTTCGTTCCAATTTACATTCTAAGTAATATTCGGCATGATAATTCCGTTGCCGATTGCCAAATTGCATTATCTCTTATAGTTTCCGAGATATGGGCAATCGAAATTTTACACCTTAGTGTCTGTTTCTAACTTGGGTCAAAATTGTAAAATGGTCTTATGAATTAGCGATTTTGCTCCAATTCACATTCCGAGTAATATTCGGCATGCTAAATACATTGCCGATCGCCAAATTGCATTATCTCATATAGTTTCCGAGATATGGACTATCGACATCTTACAATATTGGCTGTGCTTCTAACTTGTGCCAGAATTGTAAAATGGTCTTATGAATTAGCGATTTCGTTCCAATTCACATTCCAAGTAACATTCGGCATGCTAATTACGTTGCCGATTGCCAAATTGTATTATCTCTTATAGTTTCCGAGATATGGGCAATCGAAATTTTAAACCTTAGAGTCTGTTTCTAACTAGGGTCTAAATTGTAAAATGGTCTTACGAATTAGCGATTTCGCTCCAATTCACATTCCAAGTAATATTCGGCATGCTAATTACATTGCCGATTGCCAAATTGCATTATCCCTTATAGTTTCCGAGATATGGACCATCGACATCTGACATTATTGGTTCTGCTTGTTACTTGGGCCAGAATTGTAAAATGGTCTTATGAATTAGCGATTTCGTTCCAATTCACATTCCAAGTAATATTCGGCATGCTAATTACGTTGCCGATTGCCACATTGCATTATCCCATATAGTTTCCGAGATATGGACTATCGACATCTTACAATATTGGCTGTGCTTCTAACTTGGGACAAAATTGTAAAATGGTCTTATGAATTAGCGATTTCGTTCCAATTCACATTCCAAGTATTATTCGGCATGCTAATTACTTTGCCGATTGCCAAATTGCATTATCTCCTATATTTTCCAAGATATGGTCTATCGACATCTTACAATATTGGCTCTGCTTCTAACTTGGGCCAAAATTGTAAAATGGCCTTATGAATTAGCGATTTCGTTCCAATTCACATTCCAATTAATATTCGGCATGCTAATTACATTGCCGATTGCCAAATTGCATTATCTCTTATAGTTTCTGAGATATGGACTATCGACATCTTACAATATTGGCTCTGCTTCTAACTTGGGCCAGAATTGTAAAATGGTCTTTTGGATTAGCGATTTCGGTCCAATTCACATCCCAAGTAATATTTGGCATGCTAATTACGTTGCCGATCGCCAACTCGCATTATCTCTTATAGTTTCCGTGATATGGTCTGTCGACATCTTACAATATTGGCTCTGCTTCTAACTTGGACCAAAATTGTAAAATGGCCTTATGAATTAGCGATTTCGTTCCAATTTACATTCTAAGTAATATTCGGCATGATAATTCCGTTGCCGATTGCCAAATTGCATTACCTCTTATAGTTTCCGAGATATGGGCAATCGAAATTTTACACCTTAGTGTCTGTTTCTAACTTGGGTCAAAATTGTAAAATGGTCTTATGAATTAGCGATTTTGCTCCAATTCACATTCCGAGTAATATTCGGCATGCTAAATACATTGCCGATCGCCAAATTGCATTATCTCATATAGTTTCCGAGATATGGACTATCGACATCTTACAATATTGGCTGTGCTTCTAACTTGTGCCAGAATTGTAAAATGGTCTTATGAATTAGCGATTTCGTTCCAATTCACATTCCAAGTAACATTCGGCATGCTAATTACGTTGCCGATTGCCAAATTGTATTATCTCTTATAGTTTCCGAGATATGGGCAATCGAAATTTTAAACCTTAGAGTCTGTTTCTAACTTGGGTCTAAATTGTAAAATGGTCTTACGAATTAGCGATTTCGCTCCAATTCACATTCCAAGTAATATTCGGCATGCTAATTACATTGCCGATTGCCAAATTGCATTATCCCTTATAGTTTCCGAGATATGGACCATCGACATCTGACATTATTGGTTCTGCTTGTTACTTGGGCCAGAATTGTAAAATGGTCTTATGAATTAGCGATTTCGTTCCAATTCACATTCCAAGTAATATTCGGCATGCTAATTACGTTGCCGATTGCCACATTGCATTATCCCATATAGTTTCCGAGATATGGACTATCGACATCTTACAATATTGGCTGTGCTTCTAACTTGGGACAAAATTGTAAAATGGTCTTATGAATTAGCGATTTCGTTCCAATTCACATTCCAAGTATTATTCGGCATGCTAATTACTTTGCCGATTGCCAAATTGCATTATCTACTATATTTTCCAAGATATGGTCTATCGACATCTTACAATATTGGCTCTGCTTCTAACTTGGGCCAAAATTGTAAAATGGCCTTATGAATTAGCGATTTCGTTCCAATTCACATTCCATGTAATATTCGGTATGCTAATTACATTGCCGATTGCCAAATTGCTTTATCTCATATAGTTTCCGAGATATGGACTATCGACATCTTATAATATTGGCTGTGCTTCTAACTTGGGCCAAAATTGTAAAATGGTCTTATGAATTAGCGATTTCGTTCCAATTAATATTCCAAGTAACATTCGGCATGCTAATTGCGTTACCGATTGCCAAATTGCATTATCACTTATAGTTTCCGAGATATGGGCAATCGAAATTTTACACCTTAGAGTCTGTTTCTAATATGGGTCAAAATTGTAAAATGGTCTTACGAATTAGCGATTTCGCTCCAATTCACATTCCAAGTAATATTCGGCATGCTAATTACATTGCCGATTGCCAAATTGCATTATCTCATATAGTTTCCGAGATATGGACTATCGACATCTTACAATATTGGCTGTGCTTCTAACTTGGGACAAAATTGTAAAATGGTCTTATGAATTAGCGATTTCGTTCCAATTCACATTCCAAGTATTATTCGGCATGCTAATTACTTTGCCGATTGCCAAATTGCATTATCTCCTATATTTTCCAAGATATGGTCTATCGACATCTTACAATATTGGCTCTGCTTCTAACTTGGGCCAAAATTGTAAAATGGCCTTATGAATTAGCGATTTCGTTCCAATTCACATTCCATGTAATATTCGGTATGCTAATTACATTGCCGATTGCCAAATTGCTTTATCTCATATAGTTTCCGAGATATGGACTATCGACATCTTATAATATTGGCTGTGCTTCTAACTAGGGCCAAAATTGTAAAATGGTCTTATGAATTAGCGATTTCGTTCCAATTAATATTCTAAGTAACATTCGGCATGCTAATTGCGTTACCGATTGCCAAATTGCATTATCACTTATAGTTTCCGAGATATGGGCAATCGAAATTTTACACCTTAGAGTCTGTTTCTAATATGGGTCAAAATTGTAAAATGGTCTTACGAATTAGCGATTTCGCTCCAATTCACATTCCAAGTAATATTCGGCATGCTAATTACATTGCCGATTTCCAAATTGCATTACCTCCTATAGTTTCCAAGATATGGTCTATCGACATCTTACAATATTGGCTCTGCTTTTAATTTGGGCCAAAATTGTAAAATGCTCTTATGAATTAGCGATTTCGTTCCAATTCACATTCAAAGTAATATTCGGCATGCTAATTACGTTGCTTATTGCCAAATTGCATTATCTCTTATAGTTTCCGAGATATGGACTATCGACATCTTACAATATTGGCTCTGCTTCTAACTTGGGCCAAAATTGTAAAATGGTCTTATGAATTAGCGATTTCGTTTCAATTCACATTCTAAGTAATATTCGGCATGCTAATTACGTTGCCGTTTTCCAAATTGCATTATCTCTTATAGTTTCCGAGATATGGGCAATTGAAATTTTACACCTTGGTGTCTGTTTCTAACTGGGGTCAAAATTGTAAAATGGTCTTATGAATTAGTGATTTCGTTCCAATTCACATTCCAAGTAATATTCGACATGCTAATTACATTGCCGATTGCCAAATTGCATTATCTCTTATAGTTTCTGAGATATGCGCAATCGAAATTTTACACCTTAGGGTCTGTTTCTAACTTGGGTCAAAATTGTAAAATGCTCTTATGAATTAGCGATTTCGTTCCAATTCACATTCAAAGTAATACTCGACATGCTAATTACATTGCTTGTTGCCAAATTGCATTATCCCCTATAGTTTCCGAGATATGGACTATCGACATCTTACAATATTGGCTCTGCTTCTAATTTGGGTCAAAATTGTAAAATGGTCTTATGAATTAGCGATTTCGCTCCAATTCACATTCCAAGTAATATTCGGCATGCTAATTACATTGCCGATTGTCAAATTGCATTATCTCTTATAGTTTCTGAGATATGCGCAATCGAAATTTTACACCTTAGGGTCTGTTTCTAACTTGAGTCAAAATTGTAAAATGGTCTTATGAATTAGCGATTTCGTTCCAATTCACATTCCAAGTAATACTCGACATGCTAATTACATTGCCGATCGCCAAATTGCATTATCTCATATAGTTTCCGAGATATGGACTATCGACATCTTACAATATTGGCTGTGCTTCTAACTTGGGCCAAAATTGTTAAATGGTCTTATGAATTAGCGATTTTGCTCCAGTTCACATTCCGAGTAATATTTGGCATGATAATTACGTTGCCGATTGCCAAATTGCATTATCTCTTATAGTTTCCGAGATATGGGCAATTGAAATTTTACACCTTGGTGTCTGTTTCTAACTGGGGTCAAAATTGTAAAATGGTCTTATGAATTAGTGATTTCGTTCCAATTCACATTCCAAGTAATATTCGACATGCTAATTACATTGCCGATTGCCAAATTGCATTATCTCTTATAGTTTCTGAGATATGCGCAATCGAAATTTTACACCTTAGGGTCTGTTTCTAACTTGGGTCAAAATTGTAAAATGCTCTTATGAATTAGCGATTTCGTTCCAATTCACATTCAAAGTAATATTCGACATGCTAATTACGTTGCCTGTTGCCAAATTGCATTATCTCTTATAGTTTCCGAGATATGGACTATCGACATCTTACAATATTGGCTTTGCTTCTAACTCGGGCCAAAATTGTAAAATGGTCTTATGAATTAGCGATTTCGTTCCAATTCACATTCCAAGTAATATTCGGCATGTTAATTACGTTGCCGATTGCCAAATTGCATTATCTCTTGTAGTTTCCGAGATATGGGCAATCGAAATTTTACACCTTAGAGTCTGTTTCTAAATTGGGTCAAAAATGTAAAATGGTCTTATGAATTAGCGATTTCGTTCCAATTCACATTCCAAGTAATACTCGACATGCAAATTACATTGCCGATCGCCAAATTGCATTATCTCATATAGTTTCCGAGATATGGACTATCGACATCTTACAATATTGGCTGTGCTTCTAACTTGGGCCAAAATTGTTAAATGGTCTTATGAATTAGCGATTTTGCTCCAGTTCACATTCCGAGTAATATTTGGCATGATAATTACGTTGCCGATTGCCAAATTGCATTATCTTTTATAGTTTCCCAGATATGGGCTATCGATATCTTACAATATTGGCTCTGCTTCTAACTTGTGCCAGAATTGTAAAATGGTCTTATGAATTAGCGATTTCGTTCCAATTCACATTCCAAGTAACATTCGGCATGCTAATTACGTTTGCCGATTGCCAAATTGTATTATCTCTTATAGTTTCCGAGATATGGGCAATCGAAATTTTAAACCTTAGAGTCTGTTTCTAACTTGGGTCTAAATTGTAAAATGGTCTTACGAATTAGCGATTTCGCTCCAATTCACATTCCAAGTAATATTCGGCATGCTAATTACATTGCCGATTGCCAAATTGCATTATCCCCTATAGTTTCCGAGATATGGACTATCGACATCTGACATTATTGGTTCTGCTTGTTACTTGGGCCAGAATTGTAAAATGGTCTTATGAATTAGCGATTTCGCTCCAATTCACATTCCAAGTAATATTCGGCATGCTAATTACGTTGCCGATTGCCACATTGCATTATCTCATATAGTTTCCGAGATATGGACTATCGACATCTTACAATATTGGCTGTGCTTCTAACTTGGGACAAAATTGTAAAATGGTCTTATGAATTAGCGATTTCGTTCCAATTCACATTCCAAGTATTATTCGGCATGCTAATTACTTTGCCGATTGCCAAATTGCATTATCTCCTATATTTTCCAAGATATGGTCTATCGACATCTTGCAATATTGGCTCTGCTTCTAACTTGGGCCAGAATTGTAAAATGGTCTTATGAATTAGCGATTTCGCTCCAATTCACATTCCAAGTAATATTCGGCATGCTAATTACGTTGCCGATTGCCAAATTGCTTTATCTCATATAGTTTCCGAGATATGGACTATCGACATCTTATAATATTGGCTGTGCTTCTAACTTGGGCCAAAATTGTAAAATGGTCTTATGAATTAGCGATTTCGTTCCAATTAATATTCCAAGTAACATTCGGCATGCTAATTGCGTTACCGATTGCCAAATTGCATTATCACTTATAGTTTCCGAGATATGGGCAATAGAAATTTTACACCTTAGAGTCTGTTTCTAATATGGGTCAAAATTGTAAAATGGTCTTACGAATTAGCGATTTCGCTCCAATTCACATTCCAAGTAATATTCGGCATGCTAATTACATTACCGATTGCCAAATTGCATTACCTCCTATAGTTTCCAAGATATGGTCTATCGACATCTTACAATATTGGCTCTGCTTTTAATTTGGGCCAAAATTGTAAAATGCTCTTATGAATTAGCGATTTCGTTCCAATTCACATTCAAAGTAATATTCGGCATGCTAATTACGTTGCTTATTGCCAAATTGCATTATCTCTTATAGTTTCCGAGATATGGACTATCGACATCTTACAATATTGGCTCTGTTTCTAACTTGGGCCAAAATTGTAAAATGGTCTTATGAATTAGCGATTTCGTTCCAATTCACATTCTAAGTAATATTCGGCATGCTAATTACGTTGCCGTTTTCCAAATTGCATTATCTCTTATAGTTTCCGAGATATGGGCAATTGAAATTTTACACCTTGGTGTCTGTTTCTAACTGGGGTCAAAATTGTAAAATGGTCTTATGAATTAGTGATTTCGTTCCAATTCACATTCCAAGTAATATTCGACATGCTAATTACATTGCCGATTGCCAAATTGCATTATCTCTTATAGTTTCTGAGATATGCGCAATCGAAATTTTACACCTTAGGGTCTGTTTCTAACTTGGGTCAAAATTGTAAAATGCTCTTATGAATTAGCGATTTCGTTCCAATTCACATTCAAAGTAATATTCGACATGCTAATTACGTTGCCTGTTGCCAAATTGCATTATCTCCTATAGTTTCCGAGATATGGACTATCGACATCTTACAATATTGGATCTACTTCTAATTTGGGTCAAAATTGTAAAATGGTCTTATGAATTAGCGATTTCGCTCCAATTCACATTCCAAGTAATATTCGGCATGCTAATTACATTGCCGATTGCCAAATTGCATTATCTCTTATAGTTTCTGAGATATGCGCAATCGAAATTTTACACCTTAGGGTCTGTTTCTAACTTGAGTCAAAATTGTAAAATGCTCTTATGAATTAGCGATTTCGTTCCAATTCACATTCAAAGTAATATTCGACATGCTAAATACGTTGCCTGTTGCCAAATTGCATTATCTCTTATAGTTTCCGAGATATGGACTATCGACATCTTACAATATTGGCTCTGCTTCTAACTCGGGCCAAAATTGTAAAATGGTCTTATGAATTAGCGATTTCGTTCCAATTCACATTCCAAGTAATATTCGGCATGTTAATTAAGTTGCCGATTGCCAAATTGCATTATCTCTTGTAGTTTCCGAGATATGGGCAATCGAAATTTTACACCTTAGAGTCTGTTTCTAAATTGGGTCAAAAATGTAAAATGGTCTTATGAATTAGCGATTTCGTTCCAATTCACATTCCATGTAATACTCGACATGCTAATTACATTGCCGATTGCCAAATTACATTATCTCTTATAGTTTCCGTGATATGGATTATCGACATCTGACAATATTGGCTCTGCTTCTAACTTGGGCCAAAATTGTAAAATGGTCTTATGAATTAGCGATTTCGTTCCAATTCACATTCCAAGTAATATTCGGCATGTTAATTATATTGCCGATTGCCAAATTGCATTATCGATTGTAGTTTCCGAGATATGGGCAATCGAAATTTTACACCTTAGAGTCTGTTTCTAAGTTGGGCCAGAATTGTAAAATGGTCTTATGAATTAGCGATTTCGTTTCAATTCACATTCCAAGTAATATTCGGCATGGTAATTATATTGCCGATTGCCAAATTGCATTATCTCTTATAGTTTGCGGGATATGGGAATCGAAATTTTACACTTTAGTGTCTGTTTCTAACTTGGGTCAAAATTGTAAAATGGTCTTATGAATTAGCGATTTTGCTCCAATTCACATTCCAAGTAATATTCGGCATGCTAATTACATTGCCGATTGCCAAATTGCATTACCTCCTATAGTTTCCAAGATATGGTCTATCGACATCTTACAATATTGGCTCTGCCTCTTATTTGGGCGAAAATTGTAAAATGCTCTTATGAATTAGCGATTTCGTTCCACTTCACATTCAAAGTAATATTCGGCATGCTAATTACGTTGCCTGTTGCCAAATTGCATTATCTCCTATAGTCTCCGAGATATGGACTATCGACATCTTACAATATTGGCTCTGCTTCTAACTTGGGCCAAAATTGTAAAATGGTCTTATGAATTAGCGATTTCGCTCCAATTCACATTTCAAGTAATATTCGGCATGTTAATTACATTGCCGATTGCCACATTGCATTATCTCTTATAGTTTCTGAGATATGGACTATCGACATCTTACAATATTGGTTCTGCTTTTAACTTGGGCCAAAATTGTAAAATGGTCTTATGAATTAGCGATTTCGTTCCAATTCACATTCCAAGTAATATTCGGCATGCTAATTATGTTGCCGTTTTCCAAATTGCATTATCTCTTATAGTTTCCGAGATATGGGCAATTGAAATTTTACACCTTGGTGTCTGTTTCTAACTGGGGTCAAAATTGTAAAATGGTCTTATGAATTAGCGATTTCGTTCCAATTCACATTCCAAGTAATATTCGGCATGCTAATTACGTTGCCGTTTTCCAAATTGCATTATCTCTTATAGTTTCCGAGATATGGGCAATTGAAATTTTACACCTTGGTGTCTGTTTCTAACTGTGGTCAAAATTGTAAAATGGTCTTATGAATTAGCGATTTCGTTCCAATTTACAATTCCAAGTAATATTCGGCATGGTAATTACATTGCCGATTGCCAAATTGCATTATCTCTTGTAGTTTCCGAGATATGGGCAATCGAAATTTTACACCTTAGAGTCTGTTTCTAAGTTGGGTCAAAAATGTAAAATGGTCTTATGAATTAGCGATTTCGTTCCAATTCACATTCCAAGTAATACTCGACATGCTAATTACATTGCCGATTGCCAAATTGCATTATCTCTTATAGTTTCCGGGATAGGGATTATCGACATCTGACAATATTGGCTCTGCTTCTTACTTGGGCCAGAATTGTAAAATGGTCTTATGAATTAGCGATTTCGTTCCAATTCACATTCCAAGTAATATTCGGCATGGTAATTACGTTGCCGATTGCCAAATTGCCTTACCACCTATAGTTTCCTAGATATGGTCTATCGACATCTTACAATATTGGCTCTGCTTCTAATTTGGGCCAAAATTGTAAAATGCTCTTATGAATTAGCGATTTCGTTCCAATTCACATTCCAAGTAATATTCGACATGCTAATTACATTGCCGATTGCCAAATTGCATTATCTCCTATAGTTTCCAAGATATGGTCTATCGACATCTTACAATATTGGCTCTGCTTCTAACTTGGACCAAAATTGAAAAATGGTCTTATGAATTAGCGATTTCGTTCCAATTCACATTCAAAGTAATATTCGGCATTGCTAATTACATTGCCGATTGCCAAATTGCATTATCTCCTATAGTTTCCAAGATATGGTCTATCGACATCTTACAATATTGGCTCTGTTTCTAACTTGGGCCAAAATTGAAAAATGGTCTTATGAATTAGCGATTTCGTTCCAATTCACATTCAAAGTAATATTCAGCATTGCTAATTAAGTTGCCGATTGCCAAATTGCATTATCTCTTGTAGTTTCCGAGATATGGGCAATCGAAATTTTACACCTTAGAGTCTGTTTCTAACTTGGGTCAAAATTGTAAAATGGTCTTACGAATTAGCGATTTCGCTCCAATTCACATTCCTAGTAATATTCGGCATGCTAATTACATTGCCGATTGCCAAATTGCATTATCCCTTATAGTTTCCGAGATATGGACTATCGACATCTGACAATATTAGCTCTGCTTCTAGCTTGGGTCAAAATTGTAAAATGGTCTTACGAATTAGCGATTTCGTTCCAATTCACATTCCAAGTAATATTCGGAATGCTAATTACGTTGCCGATTGCCAAATTGCATTATCTCATATAGTTTCCGAGATATGGACTATCGACATCTCACAATATTGGCTCTGCTTCTAACTTGGGCCAAAATTGTAAAATGGTCTTATGAATTAGCGATTTCGTTCCAATTCACATTCCAAGTATTATTCGGCATGCTAATTACATTGCCGATTGCCAAATTGCATTATCTCCTATAGTTTCTAAGATATGGTCTATCGACATCTTACAATATTGGCTCTGCTTCTAACTTGGGCCAAAATTGAAAAATTGTCTTATGAATTAGCGATTTCGTTCCAATTCACATTCAAAGTAATATTCGGCATTGCTAATTACGTTGCCGATTGCCAAATTGCATTATCTCTTATAGTTTCCGAGATATGGGCAATCGAAATTTTACACCTTGGTGTCTGTTTCTAACTGGGGCCAAAATTGTAAAATGGTCTTATGAATTAGTGATTTCGTTCCAATTCACATTCCAAGTAATATTCGGCATACTAATTACGTTGCCGATTGCCATAATGCATTATCTTTTATAGTTTCCGAGATATGGGCTATCGACAGCTTACAATATTGGCTCTGCTTCTAATTTGGACCAAAATTGTAAAATGGCCTTATGAATTAGCGATTTCGTTCCAATTCACATTCCAAGTAATATTCGGCATGCTAATTACGTTGCCGTATTTCAAATTGCATTATCTCTTATAGTTTCCGAGATATGGGCAATTGAAATTTTACACCTTGGTGTCTGTTTCTAACTGGGGTCAAAATTGTAAAATGGTCTTATGAATTAGTGATTTCGTTCCAATTCACATTCCAAGTATTATTCGACATGCTAATTACATTGCCTGTTGCCAAATTGCATTATCTCTTATAGTTTCTGAGATATGCGCAATCGAAATTTTACACCTTAGGGTCTGTTTCTAACTTGGGTCAAAATTGTAAAATGCTCTTATGAATTAGCGATTTCGTTCCAATTCACATTCAAAGTAATATTCGACATGCTAATTACGTTGCCTGTTGCCAAATTGCATTATCTCTTATAGTTTCCAAGATATGGGAAATTGAAATTTTACACCTTGGTGTCTGTTTCTAACTGGGGTCAAAATTGTAAAATGGTCTTATGAATTAGTGATTTCGTTCCAATTCACATACCAAGTAATATTCGACATGATAATTACATTGCCGATTGCCAAATTGCATTATCTCCTATAGTTTCCAAGATATGGTCTATCGACATCTTACAATATTGGCTCTGCTTCTAACTTGGGCCAAAATTGAAAAATGGTCTTATGAATTAGCGATTTCGTTCCAATTCACATTCAACGTAATATTCGGCATGCTAATTACGTTGCCGTTTTCCAAATTGCATTATCTCTTATAGTTTCCGAGATATGGGCAATTGAAATTTTACACCTTAGGGTCTGTTTCTAAGTTGGGTCAAAAATGTAAAATGGTCTTATGAATTAGCGATATCGTTCCAATTCACATTCCAAGTAATACTCGACATGCTAATTACATTGCCGATTGCCAAATTACATTATCTCTTATAGTTTCCGGGATATGGTTTATCGACATCTGACAATATTGGCTCTGCTTCTTACTTGGGCCAGAATTGTAAAATGGTCTTATGAAATAGCGATTTCGTTCCAATTCACATTCCAAGTAATATTCGGCATGGTAATTATATTGCCGATTGCCAAATTGCATTATCTCTTATAGTTTGCGGGATATGGGAATCGAAATTTTACACCTAAGTGTCTGTTTCTAACTTGGGTCAAAATTGTAAAATGGTCTTATGAATTAGCGATTTTGCTCCAATTCACATTCCAAGTAATATTCGGCATGCTAATTACATTGCCGATTGCCAAATTGCATTACCTCCTATAGTTTCCAAGATATGGTCTATCGACATCTTACAATATTGGCTCTGCTTCTTATTTGGGCCAAAATTGTAAAATGCTCTTATGAATTAGCGATTTCGTTCCAATTCACATTCAAAGTAATATTCGGCATGCTAATTACATTGCCGATTGCCAAATTGCATTACCTCCTATAGTTTCCAAGATATGGTCTATCGACATCTTACAATATTGGCTCTGCTTCTTATTTGGGTCAAAATTGTAAAATGGTCTTATGAATTAGTGATTTCGTTCCAATTCACATTCCAAGTAATATTCGACATGCTAATTACATTGCCGATTGCCAAATTGCATTATCTCTTATAGTTTCTGAGATATGCGCAATCGAAATTTTACACCTTAGGGTCTGTTTCTAACTTGGGTCAAAATTGTAAAATGCTCTTATGAATTAGCGATTTCGTTCCAATTCACATTCAAAGTAATATTCGACATGCTAATTACGTTGCCTGTTGCCAAATTGCATTATCTCCTATAGTTTCCGAGATATGGACTATCGACATCTTACAATATTGGCTCTGCTTCTAATTTGGGTCAAAATTGTAAAATGGTCTTATGAATTAGCGATTTCGCTCCAATTCACATTCCAAGTAATATTCGGCATGCTAATTACATTGCCGATTGCCAAATTGCATTATCTCTTATAGTTTCTGAGATATGCGCAATCGAAATTTTACACCTTAGGGTCTGTTTCTAACTTGAGTCAAAATTGTAAAATGCTCTTATGAATTAGCGATTTCGTTCCAATTCACATTCAAAGTAATATTCGACATGCTAATTACGTTGCCTGTTGCCAAATTGCATTATCTCTTATAGTTTCCGAGATATGTACTATCGACATCTTACAATATTGGCTCTGCTTCTAACTCGGGCCAAAATTGTAAAATGGTCTTATGAATTAGCGATTTCGTTCCAATTCACATTCCAAGTAATATTCGGCATGTTAATTACGTTGCCGATTGCCAAATTGCATTATCTCTTGTAGTTTCCGAGATATGGGCAATCGAAATTTTACACCTTAGAGTCTGTTTCTAAGTTGGGTCAAAAATGTAAAATGGTCTTATGAATTAGCGATTTCGTTCCAATTCACATTCCAAGTAATACTCGACATGCTAATTACATTGCCGATCGCCAAATTGCATTATCTCATATAGTTTCCGAGATATGGACTATCGACATCTTACAATATTGGCTGTGCTTCTAACTTGGGCCAAAATTGTTAAATGGTCTTATGAATTAGCGATTTAGCTCCAGTTCACATTCCGAGTAATATTTGGCATGATAATTACGTTGCCGATTGCCAAATTGCATTATCTTTTATAGTTTCCCAGATATGGGCTATCGATATCTTACAATATTGGCTCTGCTTCTAACTTGTGCCAGAATTGTAAAATGGTCTTATGAATTAGCGATTTCGTTCCAATTCACATTCCAAGTAACATTCGGCATGCTAATTACGTTGCCGATTGCCAAATTGTATTATCTCTTATAGTTTCCGAGATATGGGCAATTGAAATTTTACACCTTGGTGTCTGTTTCTAACTGGGGTCAAAATTGTAAAATGGTCTTATGAATTAGTGATTTCGTTCCAATTCACATTCCAAGTAATATTCGACATGCTAATTACATTGCCTGTTGCCAAATTGCATTATCTCTTATAGTTTCTGAGATATGCGCAATCGAAATTTTACACCTTAGGGTCTGTTTCTAACTTGGGTCAAAATTGTAAAATGCTCTTATGAATTAGCGATTTCGTTCCAATTCACATTCAAAGTAATATTCGACATGCTAATTACGTTGCCTGTTGCCAAATTGCATTATCTCTTATAGTTTCCGAGATATGGGAAATTGAAATTTTACACCTTGGTGTCTGTTTCTAACTGGGGTCAAAATTGTAAAATGGTCTTATGAATTAGTGATTTCGTTCCAATTCACATACCAAGTAATATTCGACATGATAATTACATTGCCGATTGCCAAATTGCATTATCTCCTATAGTTTCCAAGATATGGTCTATCGACATCTTACAATATTGGCTCTGCTTCTAACTTGGGCCAAAATTGAAAAATGGTCTTATGAATTAGCGATTTCGTTCCAATTCACATTCAACGTAATATTCGGCATGCTAATTACGTTGCCGTTTTCCAAATTGCATTATCTCTTATAGTTTCCGAGATATGGGCAATTGAAATTTTACACCTTAGGGTCTGTTTCTAAGTTGGGTCAAAAATGTAAAATGGTCTTATGAATTAGCGATATCGTTCCAATTCACATTCCAAGTAATACTCGACATGCTAATTACATTGCCGATTGCCAAATTACATTATCTCTTATAGTTTCCGGGATATGGTTTATCGACATCTGACAATATTGGCTCTGCTTCTTACTTGGGCCAGAATTGTAAAATGGTCTTATGAAATAGCGATTTCGTTCCAATTCACATTCCAAGTAATATTCGGCATGGTAATTATATTGCCGATTGCCAAATTGCATTATCTCTTATAGTTTGCGGGATATGGGAATCGAAATTTTACACCTAAGTGTCTGTTTCTAACTTGGGTCAAAATTGTAAAATGGTCTTATGAATTAGCGATTTTGCTCCAATTCACATTCCAAGTAATATTCGGCATGCTAATTACATTGCCGATTGCCAAATTGCATTACCTCCTATAGTTTCCAAGATATGGTCTATCGACATCTTACAATATTGGCTCTGCTTCTTATTTGGGCCAAAATTGTAAAATGCTCTTATGAATTAGCGATTTCGTTCCAATTCACATTCAAAGTAATATTCGGCATGCTAATTACATTGCCGATTGCCAAATTGCATTACCTCCTATAGTTTCCAAGATATGGTCTATCGACATCTTACAATATTGGCTCTGCTTCTTATTTGGGTCAAAATTGTAAAATGGTCTTATGAATTAGTGATTTCGTTCCAATTCACATTCCAAGTAATATTCGACATGCTAATTACATTGCCGATTGCCAAATTGCATTATCTCTTATAGTTTCTGAGATATGCGCAATCGAAATTTTACACCTTAGGGTCTGTTTCTAACTTGGGTCAAAATTGTAAAATGCTCTTATGAATTAGCGATTTCGTTCCAATTCACATTCAAAGTAATATTCGACATGCTAATTACGTTGCCTGTTGCCAAATTGCATTATCTCCTATAGTTTCCGAGATATGGACTATCGACATCTTACAATATTGGCTCTGCTTCTAATTTGGGTCAAAATTGTAAAATGGTCTTATGAATTAGCGATTTCGCTCCAATTCACATTCCAAGTAATATTCGGCATGCTAATTACATTGCCGATTGCCAAATTGCATTATCTCTTATAGTTTCTGAGATATGCGCAATCGAAATTTTACACCTTAGGGTCTGTTTCTAACTTGAGTCAAAATTGTAAAATGCTCTTATGAATTAGCGATTTCGTTCCAATTCACATTCAAAGTAATATTCGACATGCTAATTACGTTGCCTGTTGCCAAATTGCATTATCTCTTATAGTTTCCGAGATATGGACTATCGACATCTTACAATATTGGCTCTGCTTCTAACTCGGGCCAAAATTGTAAAATGGTCTTATGAATTAGCGATTTCGTTCCAATTCACATTCCAAGTAATATTCGGCATGTTAATTACGTTGCCGATTGCCAAATTGCATTATCTCTTGTAGTTTCCGAGATATGGGCAATCGAAATTTTACACCTTAGAGTCTGTTTCTAAGTTGGGTCAAAAATGTAAAATGGTCTTATGAATTAGCGATTTCGTTCTAATTCACATTCCATGTAATACTCGACATGCTAATTACATTGCCGATTGCCAAATTACATTATCTCTTATAGTTTCCGTGATATGGATTATCGACATCTGACAATATTGGCTCTGCTTCTAACTTGGGCCAAAATTGTAAAATGGTCTTATGAATTAGCGATTTCGTTCCAATTCACATTCCAAGTAATATTCGGCATGTTAATTACGTTGCCGATTGCCAAATTGCATTATCGATTGTAGTTTCCGAGATATGGGCAATCGAAATTTTACACCTTAGAGTCTGTTTCTAAGTTGGGCCAGAATTGTAAAATGGTCTTATGAATTAGCGATTTCGTTTCAATTCACATTCCAAGTAATATTCGGCATGGTAATTATATTGCCGATTGCCAAATTGCATTATCTCTTATAGTTTGCGGGATATGGGAATCGAAATTTTACACTTTAGTGTCTGTTTCTAACTTGGGTCAAAATTGTAAAATGGTCTTATGAATTAGCGATTTTGCTCCAATTCACATTCCAAGTAATATTCGGCATGCTAATTACATTGCCGATTGCCAAATTGCATTACCTCCTATAGTTTCCAAGATATGGTCTATCGACATCTTACAATATTGGCTCTGCTTCTTATTTGGGCGAAAATTGTAAAATGCTCTTATGAATTAGCGATTTCGTTCCACTTCACATTCAAAGTAATATTCGGCATGCTAATTACGTTGCCTGTTGCCAAATTGCATTATCTCCTATAGTTTCCGAGATATGGACTATCGACATCTTACAATATTGGCTCTGCTTCTAACTTGGGCCAAAATTGTAAAATGGTCTTATGAATTAGCGATTTCGCTCCAATTCACATTTCAAGTAATATTCGGCATGTTAATTACATTGCCGATTGCCACATTGCATTATCTCTTATAGTTTCTGAGATATGGACTATCGACATCTTACAATATTGGTTCTGCTTTTAACTTGGGCCAAAATTGTAAAATGGTCTTATGAATTAGCGATTTCGTTCCAATTCACATTCCAAGTAATATTCGGCATGCTAATTACGTTGCCGTTTTCCAAATTGCATTATCTCTTATAGTTTCCGAGATATGGGCAATTGAAATTTTACACCTTGGTGTCTGTTTCTAACTGGGGTCAAAATTGTAAAATGGTCTTATGAATTAGCGATTTCGTTCCAATTCACATTCCAAGTAATATTCGGCATGCTAATTACGTTGCCGTTTTCCAAATTGCATTATCTCTTATAGTTTCCGAGATATGGGCAATTGAAATTTTACACCTTGGTGTCTGTTTCTAACTGTGGTCAAAATTGTAAAATGGTCTTATGAATTAGCGATTTCGTTCCAATTTACATTCCAAGTAATATTCGGCATGGTAATTACATTGCCGATTGCCAAATTGCATTATCTCTTGTAGTTTCCGAGATATGGGCAATCGAAATTTTACACCTTAGAGTCTGTTTCTAAGTTGGGTCAAAAATGTAAAATGGTCTTATGAATTAGCGATTTCGTTCCAATTCACATTCCAAGTAATACTCGACATGCTAATTACATTGCCGATTGCCAAATTGCATTATCTCTTATAGTTTCCGGGATAGGGATTATCGACATCTGACAATATTGGCTCTGCTTCTTACTTGGGCCAGAATTGTAAAATGGTCTTATGAATTAGCGATTTCGTTCCAATTCACATTCCAAGTAATATTCGGCATGGTAATTACGTTGCCGATTGCCAAATTGCCTTACCACCTATAGTTTCCTAGATATGGTCTATCGACATCTTACAATATTGGCTCTGCTTCTAATTTGGGCCAAAATTGTAAAATGCTCTTATGAATTAGCGATTTCGTTCCAATTCACATTCCAAGTAATATTCGACATTACATTACGTTGCCGATTGCCAAATTGCATTATCTCTTATAGTTTCCGAGATATGGGCAATCGAAATTTTACACCTTGGTGTCTGTTTCTAACTGGGGCCAAAATTGTAAAATGGTCTTATGAATTAGTGATTTCGTTCCAATTCACATTCCAAGTAATATTCGGCATACTAATTACGTTGCCGATTGCCATAATGCATTATCTTTTATAGTTTCCGAGATATGGGCTATCGACAGCTTACAATATTGGCTCTGCTTCTAATTTGGACCAAAATTGTAAAATGGCCTTATGAATTAGCGATGTCGTTCCAATTCACATTCCAAGTAATATTCGGCATGCTAATTACGTTGCCGTATTTCAAATTGCATTATCTCTTATAGTTTCTGAGATATGCGCAATCGAAATTTTACACCTTAGGGTCTGTTTCTAACTTGGGTCAAAATTGTAAAATGCTCTTATGAATTAGCGATTTCGTTCCAATTCACATTCAAAGTAATATTCGACATGCTAATTACGTTGCCTGTTGCCAAATTGCATTATCTCTTATAGTTTCCAAGATATGGGAAATTGAAATTTTACACCTTGGTGTCTGTTTCTAACTGGGGTCAAAATTGTAAAATGGTCTTATGAATTAGTGATTTCGTTCCAATTCACATACCAAGTAATATTCGACATGATAATTACATTGCCGATTGCCAAATTGCATTATCTCCTATAGTTTCCAAGATATGGTCTATCGACATCTTACAATATTGGCTCTGCTTCTAACTTGGGCCAAAATTGAAAAATGGTCTTATGAATTAGCGATTTCGTTCCAATTCACATTCAACGTAATATTCGGCATGCTAATTACGTTGCCGTTTTCCAAATTGCATTATCTCTTATAGTTTCCGAGATATGGGCAATTGAAATTTTACACCTTAGGGTCTGTTTCTAAGTTGGGTCAAAAATGTAAAATGGTCTTATGAATTAGCGATATCGTTCCAATTCACATTCCAAGTAATACTCGACATGCTAATTACATTGCCGATTGCCAAATTACATTATCTCTTATAGTTTCCGGGATATGGTTTATCGACATCTGACAATATTGGCTCTGCTTCTTACTTGGGCCAGAATTGTAAAATGGTCTTATGAAATAGCGATTTCGTTCCAATTCACATTCCAAGTAATATTCGGCATGGTAATTATATTGCCGATTGCCAAATTGCATTATCTCTTATAGTTTGCGGGATATGGGAATCGAAATTTTACACCTAAGTGTCTGTTTCTAACTTGGGTCAAAATTGTAAAATGGTCTTATGAATTAGCGATTTTGCTCCAATTCACATTCCAAGTAATATTCGGCATGCTAATTACATTGCCGATTGCCAAATTGCATTACCTCCTATAGTTTCCAAGATATGGTCTATCGACATCTTACAATATTGGCTCTGCTTCTTATTTGGGCCAAAATTGTAAAATGCTCTTATGAATTAGCGATTTCGTTCCAATTCACATTCAAAGTAATATTCGGCATGCTAATTACATTGCCGATTGCCAAATTGCATTACCTCCTATAGTTTCCAAGATATGGTCTATCGACATCTTACAATATTGGCTCTGCTTCTTATTTGGGTCAAAATTGTAAAATGGTCTTATGAATTAGTGATTTCGTTCCAATTCACATTCCAAGTAATATTCGACATGCTAATTACATTGCCGATTGCCAAATTGCATTATCTCTTATAGTTTCTGAGATATGCGCAATCGAAATTTTACACCTTAGGGTCTGTTTCTAACTTGGGTCAAAATTGTAAAATGCTCTTATGAATTAGCGATTTCGTTCCAATTCACATTCAAAGTAATATTCGACATGCTAATTACGTTGCCTGTTGCCAAATTGCATTATCTCCTATAGTTTCCGAGATATGGACTATCGACATCTTACAATATTGGCTCTGCTTCTAATTTGGGTCAAAATTGTAAAATGGTCTTATGAATTAGCGATTTCGCTCCAATTCACATTCCAAGTAATATTCGGCATGCTAATTACATTGCCGATTGCCAAATTGCATTATCTCTTATAGTTTCTGAGATATGCGCAATCGAAATTTTACACCTTAGGGTCTGTTTCTAACTTGAGTCAAAATTGTAAAATGCTCTTATGAATTAGCGATTTCGTTCCAATTCACATTCAAAGTAATATTCGACATGCTAATTACGTTGCCTGTTGCCAAATTGCATTATCTCTTATAGTTTCCGAGATATGTACTATCGACATCTTACAATATTGGCTCTGCTTCTAACTCGGGCCAAAATTGTAAAATGGTCTTATGAATTAGCGATTTCGTTCCAATTCACATTCCAAGTAATATTCGGCATGTTAATTACGTTGCCGATTGCCAAATTGCATTATCTCTTGTAGTTTCCGAGATATGGGCAATCGAAATTTTACACCTTAGAGTCTGTTTCTAAGTTGGGTCAAAAATGTAAAATGGTCTTATGAATTAGCGATTTCGTTCCAATTCACATTCCAAGTAATACTCGACATGCTAATTACATTGCCGATCGCCAAATTGCATTATCTCATATAGTTTCCGAGATATGGACTATCGACATCTTACAATATTGGCTGTGCTTCTAACTTGGGCCAAAATTGTTAAATGGTCTTATGAATTAGCGATTTTGCTCCAGTTCACATTCCGAGTAATATTTGGCATGATAATTACGTTGCCGATTGCCAAATTGCATTATCTTTTATAGTTTCCCAGATATGGGCTATCGATATCTTACAATATTGGCTCTGCTTCTAACTTGTGCCAGAATTGTAAAATGGTCTTATGAATTAGCGATTTCGTTCCAATTCACATTCCAAGTAACATTCGGCATGCTAATTACGTTGCCGATTGCCAAATTGTATTATCTCTTATAGTTTCTGAGATATGCGCAATCGAAATTTTACACCTTAGGGTCTGTTTCTAACTTGGGTCAAAATTGTAAAATGCTCTTATGAATTAGCGATTTCGTTCCAATTCACATTCAAAGTAATATTCGACATGCTAATTACGTTGCCTGTTGCCAAATTGCATTATCTCTTATAGTTTCCGAGATATGGGAAATTGAAATTTTACACCTTGGTGTCTGTTTCTAACTGGGGTCAAAATTGTAAAATGGTCTTATGAATTAGTGATTTCGTTCCAATTCACATACCAAGTAATATTCGACATGATAATTACATTGCCGATTGCCAAATTGCATTATCTCCTATAGTTTCCAAGATATGGTCTATCGACATCTTACAATATTGGCTCTGCTTCTAACTTGGGCCAAAATTGAAAAATGGTCTTATGAATTAGCGATTTCGTTCCAATTCACATTCAACGTAATATTCGGCATGCTAATTACGTTGCCGTTTTCCAAATTGCATTATCTCTTATAGTTTCCGAGATATGGGCAATTGAAATTTTACACCTTAGGGTCTGTTTCTAAGTTGGGTCAAAAATGTAAAATGGTCTTATGAATTAGCGATATCGTTCCAATTCACATTCCAAGTAATACTCGACATGCTAATTACATTGCCGATTGCCAAATTACATTATCTCTTATAGTTTCCGGGATATGGTTTATCGACATCTGACAATATTGGCTCTGCTTCTTACTTGGGCCAGAATTGTAAAATGGTCTTATGAAATAGCAATTTCGTTCTAATTCACATTCCAAGTACTATTCGGCATGCTAATTACGTTGCTGATTGCCAAATTGCATTATCTCTTATAGTTTCCGAGATATGGGCAATCGAAAGTTTACACCTTAGTGTCTGTTTCTAACTGTGGTCGAAATTATTAAATGGTCTTATGAATTAGTGATTTCGTTCCAATTCACATTCCAAGTAATATTCGGCATGCTAATTACATTGCCGATTGCCAAATTGCATTATCTCTTATAGTTTGCGGGATATGGGTATCGAAATTTTACACCTTAGTGTCTGTTTCTAACTTGGGTCAAAATTGTAAATTGGCCTTATGAATTAGCGATTTTGCTCCATTTCACTTTCCAAGCAATATTCGGCATGCTAATTACATTGCCGATTGCCAAATTGCAGTATCTCCTATAGTTTCCAAGATATGGTCTATCGACATCTTACAATATTGGCTCTGCTTCTAACTTGGGCCAAATTTGTAAAATGGTCTTATGACTTAGCGATTTCGTTCCAATTCACATTCAAAGTAATATTCGGCATGCTAATTAAGCTGCCTGTTGCCAAATTGCATTATCTCTTATAGTTTCCGGGATATGGACTATCGACATCTTACAATATTGGTTCTGCTTTTAACTTGGGCCAAAACTGTAAAATGGTCTTATGAATTAGCGATTTCGTTCCAATTCACATTCCGAGTAATATTCGGCATGCTAATTACGTTGCCGATTGCCAAATTGCATTATCTCTTATAGTTTCCGAGATATGGACAATCGAAATTTTACACCTTAGAGACTGTTTCTAACTTGGGCTAAATTTGTAAAATGGTCTTATGACTTAGCGATTTCGTTCCAATCCACATTCAAAGTAATATTCGGCATTCTAATTACGCTGCCTGTTGCCAAATTGCATTATCTCATATAGTTTCCGAGATATGGACTATCGACATCTTACAATATTGGCTGTGCTTCTAACTTGGGCCAAAATTGTTAAATGGTCTTATGAATTAGCGATTTTGCTCCAATTCACATTCCGAGTAATATTTGGCATGATAATTACGTTGCCGATTGCCAGATTGCATTATCTTTTATATTTTCCGAGATATGGGCAATCGACATCTTACAATATTGGCTCTGCTTCTAACTTGGGCCAAAATTGTAAAATGGTCTTTTGGATTAGCGATTTCGGTCCAATTCACATTCCAAGTAATATTTGGCATGCTAATTACGTTGCCGATCGCCAACTCGCATTATCCCTTATAGTTTCCGAGATATGGACTATCGACATCTTACAATATTGGCTCTGCTTCTAACTTGGACCAAAATTGTAAAATGGCCTAATGAATTAGCAATTTCGTTCCAATTCACATTCCAAGTAATATTCGGCATGCTAATTACGTTGCCGATTGCCAAATTGCATCATCTCTTATAGTTTCCGAGATATGGGCAATCGAAAGTTTACACCTTAGTGTCTGTTTCTAACTGGGGTCAAAATTGTTAAATGGTCTTATGAATTAGTGATTTCGTTCCAAATCACATTCCAAGTAATATTCGGCATGCTAATTACATTGCCGATTGCCAAATTGCATTATCTCCTATAGTTTCCAAGATATGGTCTATCGACATCTTACAATATTGGCTCTGCTTCTAACTTGGGCCAAATTTGTAAAATGGTCTTATGACTTAGCGATTCCGTTCCAATTCACATTCAAAGTAATATTCGGCATGCTAATTACGCTGCCTGTTGCCAAATTGCATTATCTCTTATAGTTTCCGAGATATGGACTATCGACATCTTACAATATTGGTTCTGCTTTTAACTTGTACCAAAATTGTAAAATGGTCTTATGAATTAGCGATTTCGTTCCAATTCACATTCCAAGTAATATTCGGCATGCTAATTACGTTGCCGATTGCCAAATTGCATTATCTCTTATAGTTTCTGAGATATGGGCAATCGAAATTTTACACCTTAGGGTCTGTTTCTAACTTGGGTCAAAATTGTAAAATGGTCTTATGAATTAGCGATTTTGCTCCAATTCACATTCCGAGTAATATTCGGCATGCTAATTACGTTGCCGATTGCCATATTGCATTATCTTTTATAGTTTCCGAGATATGGGCCATCGACAGCTTACAATATTGGCTCCGCTTCTAACTTGTGCCAGAATTGTAAAATGGTCTTATGAATTAGCGATTTCGGTCCAATTCACATTTCAAGTAATATTCGGCATGCTAATTACGTTGCCGATTGCCAAATTGCATTATTTCTTATAGTTTCCGAGATATGGGCAATTGAAATTTTACACCTTGGTGTCTGTTTCTAACTGGGGTCAATATTGTAAAATGGTCTTATGAATTAGTGATTTCGTTCCAATTCACATTCCAAGTAATATTCGGTATGCTAATTACATTGCCGATTGCCAAATTGCATTATCTCTTATAGTTTCTGAGATATGGGCAATCGAAATTTTACACCTTAGGGTCTGTTTCTAACTTGGGTCAAAATTGTAAAATGGTCTTATGAATTAGCGATTTTGCTCCAATTCACATTCCGAGTAATATTCGGCATGCTAATTACGTTGCCGATTGCCATATTGCATTATCTTTTATAGTTTCCGAGATATGGGCCATCGACAGCTTACAATATTGGCTCTGCTTCTAACTTGTGCCAGAATTGTAAAATGGCCTAATGAATTAGCAATTTCGTTCCAATTCACATTCCAAGTAATATTCGGCATGCTAATTACGTTGCCGATTGCCAAATTGCATCATCTCTTATAGTTTCCGAGATATGGGCAATCGAAAGTTTACACCTTAGTGTCTGTTTCTAACTGGGGTCAAAATTGTTAAATGGTCTTATGAATTAGTGATTTCGTTCCAAATCACATTCCAAGTAATATTCGGCATGCTAATTACATTGCCGATTGCCAAATTGCATTATCTCTTATAGTTTCTGAGATATGGGCAATCAAAATTTTACACCTTAGGGTCTGTTTCTAACTTGGGTCAAAATTGTAAAATGGTCTTATGAATTAGCGATTTTGCTCCAATTCACATTCCGAGTAATATTCGGCATGCTAATTACGTTGCCGATTGCCATATTGCATTATCTTTTATAGTTTCCGAGATATGGGCCATCGACAGCTTACAATATTGGCTCTGCTTCTAACTTGTGCCAGAATTGTAAAATGGTCTTATGAATTAGCGATTTCGGTCCAATTCACATTTCAAGTAATATTCGGCATGCTAATTACGTTGCCGATTACCAAATTGCATTATTTCTTATAGTTTAAGAGATATGGGCAATTGAAATTTTACACCTTGGTGTCTGTTTCTAACTGGGGTCAAAATTGTAAAATGGTCTTATGAATTAGTGATTTCGTTCCAATTCACATTCCAAGTAATATTCGGTATGCTAATTACATTGCCGATTGCCAAATTGCATTATCTCTTATAGTTTCTGAGATATGGGCAATCGAAATTTTACACCTTAGGGTCTGTTTCTAACTTGGGTCAAAATTGTAAAATGGTCTTATGAATTAGCGATTTTGCTCCAATTCACATTCCGAGTAATATTCGGCATGCTAATTACGTTGCCGATTGCCATATTGCATTATCTTTTATAGTTTCCGAGATATGGGCCATCGACAGCTTACAATATTGGCTCTGCTTCTAACTTGTGCCAGAATTGTAAAATGGTCTTATGAATTAGCGATTTCGGTCCAATTCACATTTCAAGTAATATTCGGCATGCTAATTACGTTGCCGATTGCCAAATTGCATTATCTCTTATAGTTTACGAGATATGGGCAATCGAAAGTTTACACCTTAGTGTCTGTTTCTAACTGGGGTCAAAATTGATAAATGGTCTTATGAATTAGTGATTTCGTTCCAATTCACATTCCAAGTAATATTCGGCATGCTAATTACAATGCCAATTGCCAAATTGCATTATCTCTTATAGTTTGCGGGATATGGGAATCGAAATTTTACACCTTAGTGTCTGTTTCTAACTTGGGTCAAAATTGTAAAATGGTCTTATGACTTAGCGATTTGGTTCCAATTCACATTCAAAGTAATATTCGGCATGCTAATTACGCTTCCTGTTGCCAAATTGCATTATCTCTTATAGTTTCCGAGATATGGACTATCGACATCTTACAATATTGGTTCTGCTTTTAACTTGTGCCAAAATTGTAAAATGGTCTTATGAATTAGCGATTTCGTTCCAATTCACATTCCAAGTAATATTCGGCATGCTAATTACGTTGCCGTTTTCCAAATTGCATTATCTCTTATAGTTTCCGAGATATGGGCAATTGGAATTTTACACCTTGGTGTCTGTTTCTAACTGGGGTCAAAATTGTAAAATGGTCTTATGAATTAGCGATTTCGTTCCAATTCACATTTCAAGTAATATTTGGCATGCTAATTACGTTGCTGATCGCAAACTCGCATTATATATTATAGTTTCCGAGATATGGACTATCGACATCTTACAATATTGGCTCTGCTTCTAACTTGGACTAAAATTATAAAATGGCCTTATGAATTAGCGATTTCGTTCCAATTCACATTCCAAGTAATATTCGGCATGCTAATTACGTTGCCGATTGCCAAATTGCATTATCTCTTATAGTTTCCGAGATATGGGCAATCGAAATTATACACTTTAGTGTCTGTTTCTAACTGGGGTCAAAATTGTTAAATGGTCTTATGAATTAGTGATTCCGTTCCAATTCACATTCCAAGTAATATTCGGCATGCTAATTACATTGCCGATTGCCAAACTGCATTATCTCATATAGTTTCCGAGATATGGACTATCGATATCTTACAATATTAGCTGTGCTTCTAACTTGGGCCAAAATTGTAAAATGGTCTTATGAATTAGCGATTTCGTTCCAATTCACATTCGAAGTATTATTCGGCATGCTAATTACATTGCCGATTGCCAAATTGTATTATCTCCTATATTTTCCAAGATATGGTCTATCGATATCTTACAATATTGGCTCTGCTTCTAACTTGGGCCAAAATTGTAAAATGGTCTTATGAATTAGCGATTTCGTTCGAATTCACAGTCAAAGTAATATTCGGCATTGCTAATTACGTTGCCGATTGCCTAACTGCATTATCTCTTGTAGTTTCCGAGATATGGGCAATCGAAATTTTACACCTTAGAGTCTGTTTCTAACTTCTGTCAAAATTGTAAAATGGTCTTAAGAATTAGCGATTTCGCTCCAATTAACATTCCAAGTAATATTCGGCATGCTAATTACATTGCCGATTGCCAAATTGCATTATCTCTTATAGTTTCCGAGATATGGACTATCGACATCTTGCAATATTGGCTCTGCTTCTAACTTGGGCCAGAATTGTAAAATGGTCTTTTGGATTAGCGATTTCGGTCCAATTCACATTCCATGTAATATTTGGCATGATAATTACGTTGCCGATCGCCAACTCGCATTATCTCTTATAGTTTCCGAGATATGGACTATCGACATTTTACAATATTGGCTCTGCTTCTAACTTGGACCAAAATTGTAAAATGGCCTTATGAATTAGCGATTTCGTTCCAATTCACATTCCAAGTAATAATCGGCATGCTAATTACAATGCCGATTGCCAAATTGCATTACCTCCTATAGTTTCCAAGATATGGACTATCGACATCTTACAATATTGGCTCTGCTTCTAACTTGGGCCAGAATTGTAAAATGGTCTTTTGGATTAGCGATTTCGGTCCAATTCACATTCCAAGTAATATTTGGCATGCTAATTACGTTGCTGATCGCCAACTCGCATTATCTCTTATAGTTTCCGAGATATGGACTATCGACATCTTACTATATTGGCTTTGCTTCTAACTTGAACCAAAATTGTAAAATGGCCTTATGAATTAGCGATTTCGTTCCAATTCACATTCCAAGTAATATTCGGCATGCTAATTACGTTGCCGATTGCCAAATTGCATTATCTTTTATAGTTTCCGAGATATGGGCAATCGAAAGTTTACACCTTAGTGTCTGTTTCTAACTGGGATCAAAATTGTTAAATGGTCTTATGAATTAGTGATTTCGTTCCAATTCACATTCCAAGTAATATTCGGCATGCTAATTACATTGCCGATTGCCAAATTGCATTATCTCTTATAGTTTGCGGGATATGGGAATCGAAATTTTACACCTTAGTGTCTGTTTCTAACTAGGGTCAAAATTGTAAAATGGTTTTATGAATTAGCGATTTTGCTCCAATTCACATTCCAAGATATATTCGGCATGCTAATTACGTTGCCTGTTGCCAAATTGCATTATCTCTTATAGTTTCCGAGATATGGACTATCGACATCTTACAATATTGGTTCTGCTTTTAACTTGGGCCAAAATTGTAAAATGGTCCTATGAAATAGCGATTTCGTTCCAATTCACATTCCAAGTAATATTCGGCATGCTAATTACGTTGCCGTTTTCCAAATTGCATTATCTCTTATAGTTTCCGAGATATAGGCAATTGAAATTTTACACCTTGGTGTCTGTTTCTATCTGGGGCCAAAATTGTAAAATGGTCTTATGAATTAGTGATTTCGTTCCAATTCACATTCCAAGTAATATTCGGCTTGCTAATTACGTTGCCGATTGCCATATTGCATTATCTTTTATAGTTTCCGAGATATGGGCTATCGACAGCTTGGTTCTGCTTTTAACTTGGGCCAAAATTGTAAAATGGTCTTATGAAATAGCGATTTCGTTCCAATTCACATTCCAAGTAATATTCGGCATGCTAATTACGTTGCCGTTTTCAAAATTGCATTATCTCTTATAGTTTCCGAGATATGGGCAATTGAAATTTTACACCTTGGTGTCTGTTTCTAACTGGGGTCAAAATTGTAAAATGGTCTTATGAATTAGTGATTTCGTTCCAATTCACATTCCAAGTAATATTCGGTATGCTAATTACATTGCCGATTGCCAAATTGCATTATCTCTTATAGTTTCTGAGATATGGGCAATCGAAATTTTACACCTTAGTGTCTGTTTCTAACTTGGGTCAAAATTGTAAAATGGTCTTATGAATTAGCGATTTTGCTCCAATTCACATTCCGAGTAATATTCGGCATGCTAATTACATTGCCGATCGCCAAATTGCATTATCTCATATAGTTTCCGAGATATGGACTATCGACATCTTACAATATTGGCTGTGCTTCTAACTTGGGCCAAAATTGTTAAATGGTCTTATGAATTAGCGATTTTGCTCCAGTTCACATTCCGAGTAATATTTGGCATGATAATTACGTTGCCGATTGCCAAATTGCATTATCTTTTATAGTTTCCCAGATATGGGCTATCGATATCTTACAATATTGGCTCTGCTTCTAACTTGTGCCAGAATTGTAAAATGGTCTTATGAATTAGCGATTTAGTTCCAATTCACATTCCAAGTAACATTCGGCATGCTAATTACGTTGCCGATTGCCAAATTGTATTATCTCTTATAGTTTCCGAGATATGGGCAATCGAAATTTTAAACCTTAGAGTCTGTTTCTAACTTGGGTCTAAATTGTAAAATGGTCTTACGAATTAGCGATTTTGCTCCAATTCACATTCCAAGTAATATTCGGCATGCTAATTACATTGCCGATTGCCAAATTGCATTATCCCTTATAGTTTCCGAGATATGGACTATCGACATCTGACATTATTGGTTCTGCTTGTTACTTGGGCCAGAACTGTAAAATGGTCTTATGAATTAGCGATTTCGTTCCAATTCACATTCCAAGTAACATTCGGCATGCTAATTACGTTGCCGATTGCCACATTGCATTATCTCATATAGTTTCCGAGATATGGACTATCGACATCTTACAATATTGGCTGTGCTTCTAACTTGGGACAAAATTGTAAAATGGTCTTATGAATTAGCGATTTCGTTCCAATTCACATTCCAAGTATTATTCGGCATGCTAATTACTTTGCCGATTGCCAAATTGCATTATCTCCTATATTTTCCAAGATATGGACTATCGACATCTTACAATATTGGCTGTGCTTCTAACTTGGGCCAAAATTGTAAAATGGTCTTATGAATTAGCGATTTCGTTCCAATTAATATTCCAAGTAACATTCGGCATGCTAATTGCGTTACCGATTGCCAAATTGCATTATCACTTATAGTTTCCGAGATATGGGCAATCGAAATTTTACACCTTAGAGTCTGTTTCTAATATGGGTCAAAATTGTAAAATGGTCTTACGAATTAGCGATTTCGCTCCAATTCACATTCCAAGTAATATTCGGCATGCTAATTACATTGCCGATTGCCAAATTGCATTACCTCCTATAGTTTCCAAGATATGGTCTATCGACATCTTACAATATTGGCTCTGCTTTTAATTTGGGCCAAAATTGTAAAATGCTCTTATGAATTAGCGATTTCGTTCCAATTCACATTCAAAGTAATATTCGGCATGCTAATTACGTTGCTTATTGCCAAATTGCATTATCTCTTATAGTTTCCGAGATATGGACTATCGACATCTTACAATATTGGCTCTGCTTCTAACTTGGGCCAAAATTGTAAAATGGTCTTATGAATTAGCGATTTCGTTCCAATTCACATTCTAAGTAATATTCGGCATGCTAATTACGTTGCCGTTTTCCAAATTGCATTATCTCTTATAGTTTCCGAGATATGGGCAATTGAAATTTTACACCTTGGTGTCTGTTTCTAACTGGGGTCAAAATTGTAAAATGGTCTTATGAATTAGTGATTTCGTTCCAATTCACATTCCAAGTAATATTCGACATGCTAATTACATTGCCGATTGCCAAATTGCATTATCTCTTATAGTTTCTGAGATATGCGCAATCGAAATTTTACACCTTAGGGTCTGTTTCTAACTTGGGTCAAAATTGTAAAATGCTCTTATGAATTAGCGATTTCGTTCCAATTCACATTCAAAGTAATATTCGACATGCTAATTACGTTGCCTGTTGCCAAATTGCATTATCTCCTATAGTTTCCGAGATATGGACTATCGACATCTTACAATATTGGCTCTGCTTCTAATTTGGGTCAAAATTGTAAAATGGTCTTATGAATTAGCGATTTCGCTCCAATTCACATTCCAAGTAATATTCGGCATGCTAATTACATTGCCGATTGCCAAATTGCATTATCTCTTATAGTTTCTGAGATATGCGCAATCGAAATTTTACACCTTAGGGTCTGTTTCTAACTTGAGTCAAAATTGTAAAATGCTCTTATGAATTAGTGATTTCCTTCCAATTCACATTCCAAGTAATATTCGACATGCTAATTACATTGCCGATTGCCAAATTGCATTATCTCTTATAGTTTCTGAGATATGCGCAATCGAAATTTTACACCTTGGTGTCTGTTTCTAACTGGGGTCAAAATTGTAAAATGGTCTTATGAATTTGTGATTTCGTTCCAATTCACATTCCAAGTAATATTCGACATGCTAATTACATTGCCGATTGCCAAATTGCATTATCTCTTATAGTTTCTGAGATATGCGCAATCGAAATTTTACACCTTAGGGTCTGTTTCTAACTTGGGTCAAAATTGTAAAATGCTCTTATGAATTAGCGATTTCGTTCCAATTCACATTCAAAGTAATATTCGACATGCTAATTACGTTGCCTGTTGGCAAATTGCATTATCTCCTATAGATTCCGAGATATGGACTATCGACATCTTACAATATTGGCTCTGCTTCTAATTTGGGTCAAAATTGTAAAATGGTCTTATGAATTAGCGATTTCGCTCCAATTCACATTCCAAGTAATATTCGGCATGCTAATTACATTGCCGATTGCCAAATTGCATTATCTCTTATAGTTTCTGAGATATGCGCAATCGAAATTTTACACCTTAGGGTCTGTTTCTAAGTTGGGTCAAAAATGTAAAATGGTCTTATGAATTAGCGATTTCGTTCCAATTCACATTCCAAGTAATACTCGACATGCTAATTACATTGCCGATCGCCAAATTGCATTATCTCATATAGTTTCCGAGATATGGACTATCGACATCTTACAATATTGGCTGTGCTTCTAACTTGGGCCAAAATTGTTAAATGGTCTTATGAATTAGCGATTTTGCTCCAGTTCACATTCCGAGTAATATTTGGCATGATAATTACGTTGCCGATTGCCAAATTGCATTATCTTTTATAGTTTCCCAGATATGGGCTATCGATATCTTACAATATTGGCTCTGCTTCTAACTTGTGCCAGAATTGTAAAATGGTCTTATGAATTAGCGATTTCGTTCCAATTCACATTCCAAGTAACATTCGGCATGCTAATTACGTTGCCGATTGCCAAATTGTATTATCTCTTATAGTTTCCGAGATATGGGCAATCGAAATTTTAAACCTTAGAGTCTGTTTCTAACTTGGGTCTAAATTGTAAAATGGTCTTACGAATTAGCGATTTCGCTCCAATTCACATTCCAAGTAATATTCGGCATGCTAATTACATTGCCGATTGCCAAATTGCATTATCCCTTATAGTTTCCGAGATATGGACTATTGACATCTGACATTATTGGTTCTGCTTGTTACTTGGGCCAGAATTGTAAAATGGTCTTATGAATTAGCGATTTCGCTCCAATTCACATTCCAAGTAATATTCGGCATGCTAATTACGTTGCCGATTGCCACATTGCATTATCTCATATTGTTTCCGAGATATGGACTATCGACATCTTACAATATTGGCTGTGCTTCTAACTTGGGACAAAATTGTAAAATGGTCTTATGAATTAGCGATTTCGTTCCAATTCACATTCCAAGTATTATTCGGCATGCTAATTACTTTGCCGATTGCCAAATTGCATTATCTCCTATATTTTCCAAGATATGGTCTATCGACATCTTACAATATTGGCTCTGCTTCTAACTTGGGCCAAAATTGTAAAATGGCCTTATGAATTAGCTATTTCTTTCCAATTCACATTCCATGTAATATTCGGCATGCTAATTACATTGCCGATTGCCAAATTGCTTTATCTCATATAGTTTCCGAGATATGGACTATCGACATCTTATAATATTGGCTGTGCTTCTAACTTGGGCCAAAATTGTAAAATGGTCTTATGAATTAGCGATTTCGGTCCAATTCACATTCCAAGTAATATTTGGCATGCTAATTACGTTGCTGACCGCCAACTCGCATTATCTCTTATAGTTTCCGAGATATGGACTATCGACATCTTACTATATTGGCTTTGCTTCTAACTTGAACCAAAATTGTAAAATGGCCTTATGAATTAGCGATTTCGTTCCAATTCACATTCCAAGTAATATTCGGCATGCTAATTACGTTGCCGATTGCCAAATTGCATTATCTTTTATAGTTTCCGAGATATGGGCAATCGAAAGTTTACACCTTAGTGTCTGTTTCTAACTGGGATCAAAATTGTTAAATGGTCTTATGAATTAGTGATTTCGTTCCAATTCACATTCCAAGTAATATTCGGCATGCTAATTACATTGCCGATTGCCAAATTGCATTATCTCTTATAGTTTGCGGGATATGGGAATCGAAATTTTACACCTTAGTGTCTGTTTCTAACTAGGGTCAAAATTGTAAAATGGTTTTATGAATTAGCGATTTTGCTCCAATTCACATTCCAAGTAATATTCGGCATGCTAATTACGTTGCCTGTTGCCAAATTGCATTATCTCTTATAGTTTCCGAGATATGGACTATCGACATCTTACAATATTGGTTCTGCTTTTAACTTGGGCCAAAATTGTAAAATGGTCTTATGAAATAGCGATTTCGTTCCAATTCACATTCCAAGTAATATTCGGCATGCTAATTACGTTGCCGTTTTCCAAATTGCATTATCTCTTATAGTTTCCGAGATATAGGCAATTGAAATTTTACACCTTGGTGTCTGTTTCTATCTGGGGCCAAAATTGTAAAATGGTCTTATGAATTAGTGATTTCGTTCCAATTCACATTCCAAGTAATATTCGGCATGCTAATTACATTGCCGATTGCCAAATTGCATTATCTCTTATAGTTTCTGAGATATGGACTATCGACATCTTACAATATTGGCTCTGCTTCTAACTTGGGCCAGAATTGTAAAATGGTCTTTTGGATTAGCGATTTCGGTCCAATTCACATCCCAAGTAATATTTGGCATGCTAATTACGTTGCCGATCGCCAACTCGCATTATCTCTTATAGTTTCCGTGATATGGTCTGTCGACATCTTACAATATTGGCTCTGCTTCTAACTTGGACCAAAATTGTAAAATGGCCTTATGAATTAGCGATTTCGTTCCAATTTACATTCTAAGTAATATTCGGCATGATAATTCCGTTGCCGATTGCCAAATTGCATTATCTCTTATAGTTTCCGAGATATGGGCAATCGAAATTTTACACCTTAGTGTCTGTTTCTAACTTGGGTCAAAATTGTAAAATGGTCTTATGAATTAGCGATTTTGCTCCAATTCACATTCCGAGTAATATTCGGCATGCTAAATACATTGCCGATCGCCAAATTGCATTATCTCATATAGTTTCCGAGATATGGACTATCGACATCTTACAATATTGGCTGTGCTTCTAACTTGTGCCAGAATTGTAAAATGGTCTTATGAATTAGCGATTTCGTTCCAATTCACATTCCAAGTAACATTCGGCATGCTAATTACGTTGCCGATTGCCAAATTGTATTATCTCTTATAGTTTCCGAGATATGGGCAATCGAAATTTTAAACCTTAGAGTCTGTTTCTAACTAGGGTCTAAATTGTAAAATGGTCTTACGAATTAGCGATTTCGCTCCAATTCACATTCCAAGTAATATTCGGCATGCTAATTACATTGCCGATTGCCAAATTGCATTATCCCTTATAGTTTCCGAGATATGGACCATCGACATCTGACATTATTGGTTCTGCTTGTTACTTGGGCCAGAATTGTAAAATGGTCTTATGAATTAGCGATTTCGTTCCAATTCACATTCCAAGTAATATTCGGCATGCTAATTACGTTGCCGATTGCCACATTGCATTATCCCATATAGTTTCCGAGATATGGACTATCGACATCTTACAATATTGGCTGTGCTTCTAACTTGGGACAAAATTGTAAAATGGTCTTATGAATTAGCGATTTCGTTCCAATTCACATTCCAAGTATTATTCGGCATGCTAATTACTTTGCCGATTGCCAAATTGCATTATCTCCTATATTTTCCAAGATATGGTCTATCGACATCTTACAATATTGGCTCTGCTTCTAACTTGGGCCAAAATTGTAAAATGGCCTTATGAATTAGCGATTTCGTTCCAATTCACATTCCAATTAATATTCGGCATGCTAATTACATTGCCGATTGCCAAATTGCATTATCTCTTATAGTTTCTGAGATATGGACTATCGACATCTTACAATATTGGCTCTGCTTCTAACTTGGGCCAGAATTGTAAAATGGTCTTTTGGATTAGCGATTTCGGTCCAATTCACATCCCAAGTAATATTTGGCATGCTAATTACGTTGCCGATCGCCAACTCGCATTATCTCTTATAGTTTCCGTGATATGGTCTGTCGACATCTTACAATATTGGCTCTGCTTCTAACTTGGACCAAAATTGTAAAATGGCCTTATGAATTAGCGATTTCGTTCCAATTTACATTCTAAGTAATATTCGGCATGATAATTCCGTTGCCGATTGCCAAATTGCATTATCTCTTATAGTTTCCGAGATATGGGCAATCGAAATTTTACACCTTAGTGTCTGTTTCTAACTTGGGTCAAAATTGTAAAATGGTCTTATGAATTAGCGATTTTGCTCCAATTCACATTCCGAGTAATATTCGGCATGCTAAATACATTGCCGATCGCCAAATTGCATTATCTCATATAGTTTCCGAGATATGGACTATCGACATCTTACAATATTGGCTGTGCTTCTAACTTGTGCCAGAATTGTAAAATGGTCTTATGAATTAGCGATTTCGTTCCAATTCACATTCCAAGTAACATTCGGCATGCTAATTACGTTGCCGATTGCCAAATTGTATTATCTCTTATAGTTTCCGAGATATGGGCAATCGAAATTTTAAACCTTAGAGTCTGTTTCTAACTTGGGTCTAAATTGTAAAATGGTCTTACGAATTAGCGATTTCGCTCCAATTCACATTCCAAGTAATATTCGGCATGCTAATTACATTGCCGATTGCCAAATTGCATTATCCCTTATAGTTTCCGAGATATGGACCATCGACATCTGACATTATTGGTTCTGCTTGTTACTTGGGCCAGAATTGTAAAATGGTCTTATGAATTAGCGATTTCGTTCCAATTCACATTCCAAGTAATATTCGGCATGCTAATTACGTTGCCGATTGCCACATTGCATTATCCCATATAGTTTCCGAGATATGGACTATCGACATCTTACAATATTGGCTGTGCTTCTAACTTGGGACAAAATTGTAAAATGGTCTTATGAATTAGCGATTTCGTTCCAATTCACATTCCAAGTATTATTCGGCATGCTAATTACTTTGCCGATTGCCAAATTGCATTATCTACTATATTTTCCAAGATATGGTCTATCGACATCTTACAATATTGGCTCTGCTTCTAACATGGGCCAAAATTGTAAAATGGCCTTATGAATTAGCGATTTCGTTCCAATTCACATTCCATGTAATATTCGGTATGCTAATTACATTGCCGATTGCCAAATTGCTTTATCTCATATAGTTTCCGAGATATGGACTATCGACATCTTATAATATTGGCTGTGCTTCTAACTTGGGCCAAAATTGTAAAATGGTCTTATGAATTAGCGATTTCGTTCCAATTAATATTCCAAGTAACATTCGGCATGCTAATTGCGTTACCGATTGCCAAATTGCATTATCACTTATAGTTTCCGAGATATGGGCAATCGAAATTTTACACCTTAGAGTCTGTTTCTAATATGGGTCAAAATTGTAAAATGGTCTTACGAATTAGCGATTTCGCTCCAATTCACATTCCAAGTAATATTCGGCATGCTAATTACATTGCCGATTGCCAAATTGCATTATCTCATATAGTTTCCGAGATATGGACTATCGACATCTTACAATATTGGCTGTGCTTCTAACTTGGGACAAAATTGTAAAATGGTCTTATGAATTAGCGATTTCGTTCCAATTCACATTCCAAGTATTATTCGGCATGCTAATTACTTTGCCGATTGCCAAATTGCATTATCTCCTATATTTTCCAAGATATGGTCTATCGACATCTTACAATATTGGCTCTGCTTCTAACTTGGGCCAAAATTGTAAAATGGCCTTATGAATTAGCGATTTCGTTCCAATTCACATTCCATGTAATATTCGGTATGCTAATTACATTGCCGATTGCCAAATTGCTTTATCTCATATAGTTTCCGAGATATGGACTATCGACATCTTATAATATTGGCTGTGCTTCTAACTAGGGCCAAAATTGTAAAATGGTCTTATGAATTAGCGATTTCGTTCCAATTAATATTCTAAGTAACATTCGGCATGCTAATTGCGTTACCGATTGCCAAATTGCATTATCACTTATAGTTTCCGAGATATGGGCAATCGAAATTTTACACCTTAGAGTCTGTTTCTAATATGGGTCAAAATTGTAAAATGGTCTTACGAATTAGCGATTTCGCTCCAATTCACATTCCAAGTAATATTCGGCATGCTAATTACATTGCCGATTTCCAAATTGCATTACCTCCTATAGTTTCCAAGATATGGTCTATCGACATCTTACAATATTGGCTCTGCTTTTAATTTGGGCCAAAATTGTAAAATGCTCTTATGAATTAGCGATTTCGTTCCAATTCACATTCAAAGTAATATTCGGCATGCTAATTACGTTGCTTATTGCCAAATTGCATTATCTCTTATAGTTTCCGAGATATGGACTATCGACATCTTACAATATTGGCTCTGCTTCTAACTTGGGCCAAAATTGTAAAATGGTCTTATGAATTAGCGATTTCGTTTCAATTCACATTCTAAGTAATATTCGGCATGCTAATTACGTTGCCGTTTTCCAAATTGCATTATCTCTTATAGTTTCCGAGATATGGGCAATTGAAATTTTACACCTTGGTGTCTGTTTCTAACTGGGGTCAAAATTGTAAAATGGTCTTATGAATTAGTGATTTCGTTCCAATTCACATTCCAAGTAATATTCGACATGCTAATTACATTGCCGATTGCCAAATTGCATTATCTCTTATAGTTTCTGAGATATGCGCAATCGAAATTTTACACCTTAGGGTCTGTTTCTAACTTGGGTCAAAATTGTAAAATGCTCTTATGAATTAGCGATTTCGTTCCAATTCACATTCAAAGTAATATTCGACATGCTAATTACGTTGCTTGTTGCCAAATTGCATTATCCCCTATAGTTTCCGAGATATGGACTATCGACATCTTACAATATTGGCTCTGCTTCTAATTTGGGTCAAAATTGTAAAATGGTCTTATGAATTAGCGATTTCGCTCCAATTCACATTCCAAGTAATATTCGGCATGCTAATTACATTGCCGATTGTCAAATTGCATTATCTCTTATAGTTTCTGAGATATGCGCAATCGAAATTTTACACCTTAGGGTCTGTTTCTAACTTGAGTCAAAATTGTAAAATGCTCTTATGAATTAGCGATTTCGTTCCAATTCACATTCAAAGTAATATTCGACATGCTAATTACGTTGCCTGTTGCCAAATTGCATTATCTCTTATAGTTTCCGAGATATGGACTATCGACATCTTACAATATTGGCTTTGCTTCTAACTCGGGCCAAAATTGTAAAATGGTCTTATGAATTAGCGATTTCGTTCCAATTCACATTCCAAGTAATATCCGGCATGTTAATTACGTTGCCGATTGCCAAATTGCATTATCTCTTGTAGTTTCCGAGATATGGGCAATCGAAATTTTACACCTTAGAGTCTGTTTCTAACTTGGGTCAAAAATGTAAAATGGTCTTATGAATTAGCGATTTCGTTCCAATTCACATTCCAAGTAATACTCGACATGCTAATTACATTGCCGATCGCCAAATTGCATTATCTCATATAGTTTCCGAGATATGGACTATCGACATCTTACAATATTGGCTGTGCTTCTAACTTGGGCCAAAATTGTTAAATGGTCTTATGAATTAGCGATTTTGCTCCAGTTCACATTCCGAGTAATATTTGGCATGATAATTACGTTACCGATTGCCAAATTGCATTATCTTTTATAGTTTCCCAGATATGGGCTATCGATATCTTACAATATTGGCTCTGCTTCTAACTTGTGCCAGAATTGTAAAATGGTCTTATGAATTAGCGATTTCGTTCCAATTCACATTCCAAGTAACATTCGGCATGCTAATTACGTTGCCGATTGCCAAATTGTATTATCTCTTATAGTTTCCGAGATATGGGCAATCGAAATTTTAAACCTTAGAGTCTGTTTCTAACTTGGGTCTAAATTGTAAAATGGTCTTACGAATTAGCGATTTCGCTCCAATTCACATTCCAAGTAATATTCGGCATGCTAATTACATTGCCGATTGCCAAATTGCATTATCCCCTATAGTTTCCGAGATATGGACTATCGACATCTGACATTATTGGTTCTGCTTGTTACTTGGGCCAGAATTGTAAAATGGTCTTATGAATTAGCGATTTCGCTCCAATTCACATTCCAAGTAATATTCGGCATGCTAATTACGTTGCCGATTGCCACATTGCATTATCTCATATAGTTTCCGAGATATGGACTATCGACATCTTACAATATTGGCTGTGCTTCTAACTTGGGACAAAATTGTAAAATGGTCTTATGAATTAGCGATTTCGTTCCAATTCACATTCCAAGTATTATTCGGCATGCTAATTACTTTGCCGATTGCCAAATTGCATTATCTCCTATATTTTCCAAGATATGGTCTATCGACATCTTACAATATTGGCTCTGCTTCTAACTTGGGCCAAAATTGTAAAATGGCCTTATGAATTAGCGATTTCGTTCCAATTCACATTCCATGTAATATTCGGCATGCTAATTACATTGCCGATTGCCAAATTGCTTTATCTCATATAGTTTCCGAGATATGGACTATCGACATCTTATAATATTGGCTGTGCTTCTAACTTGGGCCAAAATTGTAAAATGGTCTTATGAATTAGCGATTTCGTTCCAATTAATATTCCAAGTAACATTCGGCATGCTAATTGCGTTACCGATTGCCAAATTGCATTATCACTTATAGTTTCCGAGATATGGGCAATAGAAATTTTACACCTTAGAGTCTGTTTCTAATATGGGTCAAAATTGTAAAATGGTCTTACGAATTAGCGATTTCGCTCCAATTCACATTCCAAGTAATATTCGGCATGCTAATTACATTACCGATTGCCAAATTGCATTACCTCCTATAGTTTCCAAGATATGGTCTATCGACATCTTACAATATTGGCTCTGCTTTTAATTTGGGCCAAAATTGTAAAATGCTCTTATGAATTAGCGATTTCGTTCCAATTCACATTCAAAGTAATATTCGGCATGCTAATTACGTTGCTTATTGCCAAATTGCATTATCTCTTATAGTTTCCGAGATATGGACTATCGACATCTTACAATATTGGCTCTGTTTCTAACTTGGGCCAAAATTGTAAAATGGTCTTATGAATTAGCGATTTCGTTCCAATTCACATTCTAAGTAATATTCGGCATGCTAATTACGTTGCCGTTTTCCAAATTGCATTATCTCTTATAGTTTCCGAGATATGGGCAATTGAAATTTTACACCTTGGTGTCTGTTTCTAACTGGGGTCAAAATTGTAAAATGGTCTTATGAATTAGTGATTTCGTTCCAATTCACATTCCAAGTAATATTCGACATGCTAATTACATTGCCGATTGCCAAATTGCATTATCTCTTATAGTTTCTGAGATATGCGCAATCGAAATTTTACACCTTAGGGTCTGTTTCTAACTTGGGTCAAAATTGTAAAATGCTCTTATGAATTAGCGATTTCGTTCCAATTCACATTCAAAGTAATATTCGACATGCTAATTACGTTGCCTGTTGCCAAATTGCATTATCTCCTATAGTTTCCGAGATATGGACTATCGACATCTTACAATATTGGATCTGCTTCTAATTTGGGTCAAAATTGTAAAATGGTCTTATGAATTAGCGATTTCGCTCCAATTCACATTCCAAGTAATATTCGGCATGCTAATTACATTGCCGATTGCCAAATTGCATTATCTCTTATAGTTTCTGAGATATGCGCAATCGAAATTTTACACCTTAGGGTCTGTTTCTAACTTGAGTCAAAATTGTAAAATGCTCTTACGAATTAGCGATTTCGTTCCAATTCACATTCAAAGTAATATTCGACATGCTAAATACGTTGCCTGTTGCCAAATTGCATTATCTCTTATAGTTTCCGAGATATGGACTATCGACATCTTACAATATTGGCTCTGCTTCTAACTCGGGCCAAAATTGTAAAATGGTCTTATGAATTAGCGATTTCGTTCCAATTCACATTCCAAGTAATATTCGGCATGTTAATTACGTTGCCGATTGCCAAATTGCATTATCTCTTGTAGTTTCCGAGATATGGGCAATCGAAATTTTACACCTTAGAGTCTGTTTCTAAGTTGGGTCAAAAATGTAAAATGGTCTTATGAATTAGCGATTTCGTTCTAATTCACATTCCATGTAATACTCGACATGCTAATTACATTGCCGATTGCCAAATTACATTATCTCTTATAGTTTCCGTGATATGGATTATCGACATCTGACAATATTGGCTCTGCTTCTAACTTGGGCCAAAATTGTAAAATGGTCTTATGAATTAGCGATTTCGTTCCAATTCACATTCCAAGTAATATTCGGCATGTTAATTACGTTGCCGATTGCCAAATTGCATTATCGATTGTAGTTTCCGAGATATGGGCAATCGAAATTTTACACCTTAGAGTCTGTTTCTAAGTTGGGCCAGAATTGTAAAATGGTCTTATGAATTAGCGATTTCGTTTCAATTCACATTCCAAGTAATATTCGGCATGGTAATTATATTGCCGATTGCCAAATTGCATTATCTCTTATAGTTTGCGGGATATGGGAATCGAAATTTTACACTTTAGTGTCTGTTTCTAACTTGGGTCAAAATTGTAAAATGGTCTTATGAATTAGCGATTTTGCTCCAATTCACATTCCAAGTAATATTCGGCATGCTAATTACATTGCCGATTGCCAAATTGCATTACCTCCTATAGTTTCCAAGATATGGTCTATCGACATCTTACAATATTGGCTCTGCTTCTTATTTGGGCGAAAATTGTAAAATGCTCTTATGAATTAGCGATTTCGTTCCACTTCACATTCAAAGTAATATTCGGCATGCTAATTACGTTGCCTGTTGCCAAATTGCATTATCTCCTATAGTTTCCGAGATATGGACTATCGACATCTTACAATATTGGCTCTGCTTCTAACTTGGACCAAAATTGTAAAATGGTCTTATGAATTAGCGATTTCGCTCCAATTCACATTTCAAGTAATATTCGGCATGTTAATTACATTGCCGATTGCCACATTGCATTATCTCTTATAGTTTCTGAGATATGGACTATCGACATCTTACAATATTGGTTCTGCTTTTAACTTGGGCCAAAATTGTAAAATGGTCTTATGAATTAGCGATTTCGTTCCAATTCACATTCCAAGTAATATTCGGCATGCTAATTACGTTGCCGTTTTCCAAATTGCATTATCTCTTATAGTTTCCGAGATATGGGCAATTGAAATTTTACACCTTGGTGTCTGTTTCTAACTGGGGTCAAAATTGTAAAATGGTCTTATGAATTAGCGATTTCGTTCCAATTCACATTCCAAGTAATATTCGGCATGCTAATTACGTTGCCGTTTTCCAAATTGCATTATCTCTTATAGTTTCCGAGATATGGGCAATTGAAATTTTACACCTTGGTGTCTGTTTCTAACTGTGGTCAAAATTGTAAAATGGTCTTATGAATTAGCGATTTCGTTCCAATTTACATTCCAAGTAATATTCGGCATGGTAATTACATTGCCGATTGCCAAATTGCATTATCTCTTGTAGTTTCCGAGATATGGGCAATCGAAATTTTACACCTTAGAGTCTGTTTCTAAGTTGGGTCAAAAATGTAAAATGGTCTTATGAATTAGCGATTTCGTTCCAATTCACATTCCAAGTAATACTCGACATGCTAATTACATTGCCGATTGCCAAATTGCATTATCTCTTATAGTTTCCGGGATAGGGATTATCGACATCTGACAATATTGGCTCTGCTTCTTACTTGGGCCAGAATTGTAAAATGGTCTTATGAATTAGCGATTTCGTTCCAATTCACATTCCAAGTAATATTCGGCATGGTAATTACGTTGCCGATTGCCAAATTGCCTTACCACCTATAGTTTCCTAGATATGGTCTATCGACATCTTACAATATTGGCTCTGCTTCTAATTTGGGCCAAAATTGTAAAATGCTCTTATGAATTAGCGATTTCGTTCCAATTCACATTCCAAGTAATATTCGACATGCTAATTACATTGCCGATTGCCAAATTGCATTATCTCCTATAGTTTCCAAGATATGGTCTATCGACATCTTACAATATTGGCTCTGCTTCTAACTTGGGCCAAAATTGAAAAATGGTCTTATGAATTAGCGATTTCGTTCCAATTCACATTCAAAGTAATATTCGGCATTGCTAATTACATTGCCGATTGCCAAATTGCATTATCTCCTATAGTTTCCAAGATATGGTCTATCGACATCTTATAATATTGGCTCTGTTTCTAACTTGGGCCAAAATTGAAAAATGGTCTTATGAATTAGCGATTTCGTTCCAATTCACATTCAAAGTAATATTCAGCATTGCTAATTAAGTTGCCGATTGCCAAATTGCATTATCTCTTGTAGTTTCCGAGATATGGGCAATCGAAATTTTACACCTTAGAGTCTGTTTCTAACTTGGGTCAAAATTGTAAAATGGTCTTACGAATTAGCGATTTCGCTCCAATTCACATTCCTAGTAATATTCGGCATGCTAATTACATTGCCGATTGCCAAATTGCATTATCCCTTATAGTTTCCGAGATATGGACTATCGACATCTGACAATATTAGCTCTGCTTCTAGCTTGGGTCAAAATTGTAAAATGGTCTTACGAATTAGCGATTTCGTTCCAATTCACATTCCAAGTAATATTCGGAATGCTAATTACGTTGCCGATTGCCAAATTGCATTATCTCATATAGTTTCCGAGATATGGACTATCGACATCTCACAATATTGGCTCTGCTTCTAACTTGGGCCAAAATTGTAAAATGGTCTTATGAATTAGCGATTTCGTTCCAATTCACATTCCAAGTATTATTCGGCATGCTAATTACATTGCCGATTGCCAAATTGCATTATCTCCTATAGTTTCTAAGATATGGTCTATCGACATCTTACAATATTGGCTCTGCTTCTAACTTGGGCCAAAATTGAAAAATTGTCTTATGAATTAGCGATTTCGTTCCAATTCACATTCAAAGTAATATTCGGCATTGCTAATTACGTTGCCGATTGCCAAATTGCATTATCTCTTATAGTTTCCGAGATATGGGCAATCGAAATTTTACACCTTGGTGTCTGTTTCTAACTGGGGCCAAAATTGTAAAATGGTCTTATGAATTAGTGATTTCGTTCCAATTCACATTCCAAGTAATATTCGGCATACTAATTACGTTGCCGATTGCCATAATGCATTATCTTTTATAGTTTCCGAGATATGGGCTATCGACAGCTTACAATATTGGCTCTGCTTCTAATTTGGGCCAAAATTGTAAAATGGCCTTATGAATTAGCGATTTCGTTCCAATTCACATTCCAAGTAATATTCGGCATGCTAATTACGTTGCCGTATTTCAAATTGCATTATCTCTTATAGTTTCCGAGATATGGGCAATTGAAATTTTACACCTTGGTGTCTGTTTCTAACTGGGGTCAAAATTGTAAAATGGTCTTATGAATTAGTGATTTCGTTCCAATTCACATTCCAAGTATTATTCGACATGCTAATTACATTGCCTGTTGCCAAATTGCATTATCTCTTATAGTTTCTGAGATATGCGCAATCGAAATTTTACACCTTAGGGTCTGTTTCTAACTTGGGTCAAAATTGTAAAATGCTCTTATGAATTAGCGATTTCGTTCCAATTCACATTCAAAGTAATATTCGACATGCTAATTACGTTGCCTGTTGCCAAATTGCATTATCTCTTATAGTTTCCAAGATATGGGAAATTGAAATTTTACACCTTGGTGTCTGTTTCTAACTGGGGTCAAAATTGTAAAATGGTCTTATGAATTAGTGATTTCGTTCCAATTCACATACCAAGTAATATTCGACATGATAATTACATTGCCGATTGCCAAATTGCATTATCTCCTATAGTTTCCAAGATATGGTCTATCGACATCTTACAATATTGGCTCTGCTTCTAACTTGGGCCAAAATTGAAAAATGGTCTTATGAATTAGCGATTTCGTTCCAATTCACATTCAACGTAATATTCGGCATGCTAATTACGTTGCCGTTTTCCAAATTGCATTATCTCTTATAGTTTCCGAGATATGGGCAATTGAAATTTTACACCTTAGGGTCTGTTTCTAAGTTGGGTCAAAAATGTAAAATGGTCTTATGAATTAGCGATATCGTTCCAATTCACATTCCAAGTAATACTCGACATGCTAATTACATTGCCGATTGCCAAATTACATTATCTCTTATAGTTTCCGGGATATGGTTTATCGACATCTGACAATATTGGCTCTGCTTCTTACTTGGGCCAGAATTGTAAAATGGTCTTATGAAATAGCGATTTCGTTCCAATTCACATTCCAAGTAATATTCGGCATGGTAATTATATTGCCGATTGCCAAATTGCATTATCTCTTATAGTTTGCGGGATATGGGAATCGAAATTTTACACCTAAGTGTCTGTTTCTAACTTGGGTCAAAATTGTAAAATGGTCTTATGAATTAGCGATTTTGCTCCAATTCACATTCCAAGTAATATTCGGCATGCTAATTACATTGCCGATTGCCAAATTGCATTACCTCCTATAGTTTCCAAGATATGGTCTATCGACATCTTACAATATTGGCTCTGCTTCTTATTTGGGCCAAAATTGTAAAATGCTCTTATGAATTAGCGATTTCGTTCCAATTCACATTCAAAGTAATATTCGGCATGCTAATTACATTGCCGATTGCCAAATTGCATTACCTCCTATAGTTTCCAAGATATGGTCTATCGACATCTTACAATATTGGCTCTGCTTCTTATTTGGGTCAAAATTGTAAAATGGTCTTATGAATTAGTGATTTCGTTCCAATTCACATTCCAAGTAATATTCGACATGCTAATTACATTGCCGATTGCCAAATTGCATTATCTCTTATAGTTTCTGAGATATGCGCAATCGAAATTTTACACCTTAGGGTCTGTTTCTAACTTGGGTCAAAATTGTAAAATGCTCTTATGAATTAGCGATTTCGTTCCAATTCACATTCAAAGTAATATTCGACATGCTAATTACGTTGCCTGTTGCCAAATTGCATTATCTCCTATAGTTTCCGAGATATGGACTATCGACATCTTACAATATTGGCTCTGCTTCTAATTTGGGTCAAAATTGTAAAATGGTCTTATGAATTAGCGATTTCGCTCCAATTCACATTCCAAGTAATATTCGGCATGCTAATTACATTGCCGATTGCCAAATTGCATTATCTCTTATAGTTTCTGAGATATGCGCAATCGAAATTTTACACCTTAGGGTCTGTTTCTAACTTGAGTCAAAATTGTAAAATGCTCTTATGAATTAGCGATTTCGTTCCAATTCACATTCAAAGTAATATTCGACATGCTAATTACGTTGCCTGTTGCCAAATTGCATTATCTCTTATAGTTTCCGAGATATGTACTATCGACATCTTACAATATTGGCTCTGCTTCTAACTCGGGCCAAAATTGTAAAATGGTCTTATGAATTAGCGATTTCGTTCCAATTCACATTCCAAGTAATATTCGGCATGTTAATTACGTTGCCGATTGCCAAATTGCATTATCTCTTGTAGTTTCCGAGATATGGGCAATCGAAATTTTACACCTTAGAGTCTGTTTCTAAGTTGGGTCAAAAATGTAAAATGGTCTTATGAATTAGCGATTTCGTTCCAATTCACATTCCAAGTAATACTCGACATGCTAATTACATTGCCGATCGCCAAATTGCATTATCTCATATAGTTTCCGAGATATGGACTATCGACATCTTACAATATTGGCTGTGCTTCTAACTTGGGCCAAAATTGTTAAATGGTCTTATGAATTAGCGATTTTGCTCCAGTTCACATTCCAAGTAATATTTGGCATGATAATTACGTTGCCGATTGCCAAATTGCATTATCTTTTATAGTTTCCCAGATATGGGCTATCGATATCTTACAATATTGGCTCTGCTTCTAACTTGTGCCAGAATTGTAAAATGGTCTTATGAATTAGCGATTTCGTTCCAATTCACATTCCAAGTAACATTCGGCATGCTAATTACGTTGCCGATTGCCAAATTGTATTATCTCTTATAGTTTCCGAGATATGGGCAATTGAAATTTTACACCTTGGTGTCTGTTTCTAACTGGGGTCAAAATTGTAAAATGGTCTTATGAATTAGTGATTTCGTTCCAATTCACATTCCAAGTAATACTCGACATGCTAATTACATTGCCTGTTGCCAAATTGCATTATCTCTTATAGTTTCTGAGATATGCGCAATCGAAATTTTACACCTTAGGGTCTGTTTCTAACTTGGGTCAAAATTGTAAAATGCTCTTATGAATTAGCGATTTCGTTCCAATTCACATTCAAAGTAATATTCGACATGCTAATTACGTTGCCTGTTGCCAAATTGCATTATCTCTTATAGTTTCCGAGATATGGGAAATTGAAATTTTACACCTTGGTGTCTGTTTCTAACTGGGGTCAAAATTGTAAAATGGTCTTATGAATTAGTGATTTCGTTCCAATTCACATACCAAGTAATATTCGACATGATAATTACATTGCCGATTGCCAAATTGCATTATCTCCTATAGTTTCCAAGATATGGTCTATCGACATCTTACAATATTGGCTCTGCTTCTAACTTGGGCCAAAATTGAAAAATGGTCTTATGAATTAGCGATTTCGTTCCAATTCACATTCAACGTAATATTCGGCATGCTAATTACGTTGCCGTTTTCCAAATTGCATTATCTCTTATAGTTTCCGAGATATGGGCAATTGAAATTTTACACCTTAGGGTCTGTTTCTAAGTTGGGTCAAAAATGTAAAATGGTCTTATGAATTAGCGATATCGTTCCAATTCACATTCCAAGTAATACTCGACATGCTAATTACATTGCCGATTGCCAAATTACATTATCTCTTATAGTTTCCGGGATATGGTTTATCGACATCTGACAATATTGGCTCTGCTTCTTACTTGGGCCAGAATTGTAAAATGGTCTTATGAAATAGCGATTTCGTTCCAATTCACATTCCAAGTAATATTCGGCATGGTAATTATATTGCCGATTGCCAAATTGCATTATCTCTTATAGTTTGCGGGATATGGGAATCGAAATTTTACACCTAAGTGTCTGTTTCTAACTTGGGTCAAAATTGTAAAATGGTCTTATGAATTAGCGATTTTGCTCCAATTCACATTCCAAGTAATATTCGGCATGCTAATTACATTGCCGATTGCCAAATTGCATTACCTCCTATAGTTTCCAAGATATGGTCTATCGACATCTTACAATATTGGCTCTGCTTCTTATTTGGGCCAAAATTGTAAAATGCTCTTATGAATTAGCGATTTCGTTCCAATTCACATTCAAAGTAATATTCGGCATGCTAATTACATTGCCGATTGCCAAATTGCATTACCTCCTATAGTTTCCAAGATATGGTCTATCGACATCTTACAATATTGGCTCTGCTTCTTATTTGGGTCAAAATTGTAAAATGGTCTTATGAATTAGTGATTTCGTTCCAATTCACATTCCAAGTAATATTCGACATGCTAATTACATTGCCGATTGCCAAATTGCATTATCTCTTATAGTTTCTGAGATATGCGCAATCGAAATTTTACACCTTAGGGTCTGTTTCTAACTTGGGTCAAAATTGTAAAATGCTCTTATGAATTAGCGATTTCGTTCCAATTCACATTCAAAGTAATATTCGACATGCTAATTACGTTGCCTGTTGCCAAATTGCATTATCTCCTATAGTTTCCGAGATATGGACTATCGACATCTTACAATATTGGCTCTGCTTCTAATTTGGGTCAAAATTGTAAAATGGTCTTATGAATTAGCGATTTCGCTCCAATTCACATTCCAAGTAATATTCGGCATGCTAATTACATTGCCGATTGCCAAATTGCATTATCTCTTATAGTTTCTGAGATATGCGCAATCGAAATTTTACACCTTAGGGTCTGTTTCTAACTTGAGTCAAAATTGTAAAATGCTCTTATGAATTAGCGATTTCGTTCCAATTCACATTCAAAGTAATATTCGACATGCTAATTACGTTGCCTGTTGCCAAATTGCATTATCTCTTATAGTTTCCGAGATATGGACTATCGACATCTTACAATATTGGCTCTGCTTCTAACTCGGGCCAAAATTGTAAAATGGTCTTATGAATTAGCGATTTCGTTCCAATTCACATTCCAAGTAATATTCGGCATGTTAATTACGTTGCCGATTGCCAAATTGCATTATCTCTTGTAGTTTCCGAGATATGGGCAATCGAAATTTTACACCTTAGAGTCTGTTTCTAAGTTGGGTCAAAAATGTAAAATGGTCTTATGAATTAGCGATTTCGTTCCAATTCACATTCCATGTAATACTCGACATGCTAATTACATTGCCGATTGCCAAATTACATTATCTCTTATAGTTTCCGTGATATGGATTATCGACATCTGACAATATTGGCTCTGCTTCTAACTTGGGCCAAAATTGTAAAATGGTCTTATGAATTAGCGATTTCGTTCCAATTCACATTCCAAGTAATATTCGGCATGTTAATTACGTTGCCGATTGCCAAATTGCATTATCGATTGTAGTTTCCGAGATATGGGCAATCGAAATTTTACACCTTAGAGTCTGTTCCTAAGTTGGGCCAGAATTGTAAAATGGTCTTATGAATTAGCGATTTCGTTTCAATTCACATTCCAAGTAATATTCGGCATGGTAATTATATTGCCGATTGCCAAATTGCATTATCTCTTATAGTTTGCGGGATATGGGAATCGAAATTTTACACTTTAGTGTCTGTTTCTAACTTGGGTCAAAATTGTAAAATGGTCTTATGAATTAGCGATTTTGCTCCAATTCACATTCCAAGTAATATTCGGCATGCTAATTACATTGCCGATTGCCAAATTGCATTACCTCCTATAGTTTCCAAGATATGGTCTATCGACATCTTACAATATTGGCTCTGCTTCTTATTTGGGCGAAAATTGTAAAATGCTCTTATGAATTAGCGATTTCGTTCCACTTCACATTCAAAGTAATATTCGGCATGCTAATTGCGTTACCGATTGCCAAATTGCATTATCTCTTATAGTTTCTGAGATATGCGCAATCGAAATTTTACACCTTAGGGTCTGTTTCTAACTTGAGTCAAAATTGTAAAATGCTCTTATGAATTAGTGATTTCCTTCCAATTCACATTCCAAGTAATATTCGACATGCTAATTACATTGCCGATTGCCAAATTGCATTATCTCTTATAGTTTCTGAGATATGCGCAATCGAAATTTTACACCTTGGTGTCTGTTTCTAACTGGGGTCAAAATTGTAAAATGGTCTTATGAATTTGTGATTTCGTTCCAATTCACATTCCAAGTAATATTCGACATGCTAATTACATTGCCGATTGCCAAATTGCATTATCTCTTATAGTTTCTGAGATATGCGCAATCGAAATTTTACACCTTAGGGTCTGTTTCTAACTTGGGTCAAAATTGTAAAATGCTCTTATGAATTAGCGATTTCGTTCCAATTCACATTCAAAGTAATATTCGACATGCTAATTACGTTGCCTGTTGGCAAATTGCATTATCTCCTATAGTTTCCGAGATATGGACTATCGACATCTTACAATATTGGCTCTGCTTCTAATTTGGGTCAAAATTGTAAAATGGTCTTATGAATTAGCGATTTCGCTCCAATTCACATTCCAAGTAATATTCGGCATGCTAATTACATTGCCGATTGCCAAATTGCATTATCTCTTATAGTTTCTGAGATATGCGCAATCGAAATTTTACACCTTAGGGTCTGTTTCTAAGTTGGGTCAAAAATGTAAAATGGTCTTATGAATTAGCGATTTCGTTCCAATTCACATTCCAAGTAATACTCGACATGCTAATTACATTGCCGATCGCCAAATTGCATTATCTCATATAGTTTCCGAGATATGGACTATCGACATCTTACAATATTGGCTGTGCTTCTAACTTGGGCCAAAATTGTTAAATGGTCTTATGAATTAGCGATTTTGCTCCAGTTCACATTCCGAGTAATATTTGGCATGATAATTACGTTGCCGATTGCCAAATTGCATTATCTTTTATAGTTTCCCAGATATGGGCTATCGATATCTTACAATATTGGCTCTGCTTCTAACTTGTGCCAGAATTGTAAAATGGTCTTATGAATTAGCGATTTCGTTCCAATTCACATTCCAAGTAACATTCGGCATGCTAATTACGTTGCCGATTGCCAAATTGTATTATCTCTTATAGTTTCCGAGATATGGGCAATCGAAATTTTAAACCTTAGAGTCTGTTTCTAACTTGGGTCTAAATTGTAAAATGGTCTTACGAATTGGCGATTTCGCTCCAATTCACATTCCAAGTAATATTCGGCATGCTAATTACATTGCCGATTGCCAAATTGCATTATCCCTTATAGTTTCCGAGATATGGACTATTGACATCTGACATTATTGGTTCTGCTTGTTACTTGGGCCAGAATTGTAAAATGGTCTTATGAATTAGCGATTTCGCTCCAATTCACATTCCAAGTAATATTCGGCATGCTAATTACGTTGCCGATTGCCACATTGCATTATCTCATATTGTTTCCGAGATATGGACTATCGACATCTTACAATATTGGCTGTGCTTCTAACTTGGGACAAAATTGTAAAATGGTCTTATGAATTAGCGATTTCGTTCCAATTCACATTCCAAGTATTATTCGGCATGCTAATTACTTTGCCGATTGCCAAATTGCATTATCTCCTATATTTTCCAAGATATGGTCTATCGACATCTTACAATATTGGCTCTGCTTCTAACTTGGGCCAAAATTGTAAAATGGCCTTATGAATTAGCTATTTCTTTCCAATTCACATTCCATGTAATATTCGGCATGCTAATTACATTGCCGATTGCCAAATTGCTTTATCTCATATAGTTTCCGAGATATGGACTATCGACATCTTATAATATTGGCTGTGCTTCTAACTTGGGCCAAAATTGTAAAATGGTCTTATGAATTAGCGATTTCGGTCCAATTCACATTCCAAGTAATATTTGGCATGCTAATTACGTTGCTGACCGCCAACTCGCATTATCTCTTATAGTTTCCGAGATATGGACTATCGACATCTTACTATATTGGCTTTGCTTCTAACTTGAACCAAAATTGTAAAATGGCCTTATGAATTAGCGATTTCGTTCCAATTCACATTCCAAGTAATATTCGGCATGCTAATTACGTTGCCGATTGCCAAATTGCATTATCTTTTATAGTTTCCGAGATATGGGCAATCGAAAGTTTACACCTTAGTGTCTGTTTCTAACTGGGATCAAAATTGTTAAATGGTCTTATGAATTAGTGATTTCGTTCCAATTCACATTCCAAGTAATATTCGGCATGCTAATTACATTGCCGATTGCCAAATTGCATTATCTCTTATAGTTTGCGGGATATGGGAATCGAAATTTTACACCTTAGTGTCTGTTTCTAACTAGGGTCAAAATTGTAAAATGGTTTTATGAATTAGCGATTTTGCTCCAATTCACATTCCAAGTAATATTCGGCATGCTAATTACGTTGCCTGTTGCCAAATTGCATTATCTCTTATAGTTTCCGAGATATGGACTATCGACATCTTACAATATTGGTTCTGCTTTTAACTTGGGCCAAAATTGTAAAATGGTCTTATGAAATAGCGATTTCGTTCCAATTCACATTCCAAGTAATATTCGGCATGCTAATTACGTTGCCGTTTTCCAAATTGCATTATCTCTTATAGTTTCCGAGATATAGGCAATTGAAATTTTACACCTTGGTGTCTGTTTCTATCTGGGGCCAAAATTGTAAAATGGTCTTATGAATTAGTGATTTCGTTCCAATTCACATTCCAAGTAATATTCGGCATGCTAATTACATTGCCGATTGCCAAATTGCATTATCTCTTATAGTTTCTGAGATATGGACTATCGACATCTTACAATATTGGCTCTGCTTCTAACTTGGGCCAGAATTGTAAAATGGTCTTTTGGATTAGCGATTTCGGTCCAATTCACATCCCAAGTAATATTTGGCATGCTAATTACGTTGCCGATCGCCAACTCGCATTATCTCTTATAGTTTCCGTGATATGGTCTGTCGACATCTTACAATATTGGCTCTGCTTCTAACTTGGACCAAAATTGTAAAATGGCCTTATGAATTAGCGATTTCGTTCCAATTTACATTCTAAGTAATATTCGGCATGATAATTCCGTTGCCGATTGCCAAATTGCATTATCTCTTATAGTTTCCGAGATATGGGCAATCGAAATTTTACACCTTAGTGTCTGTTTCTAACTTGGGTCAAAATTGTAAAATGGTCTTATGAATTAGCGATTTTGCTCCAATTCACATTCCGAGTAATATTCGGCATGCTAAATACATTGCCGATCGCCAAATTGCATTATCTCATATAGTTTCCGAGATATGGACTATCGACATCTTACAATATTGGCTGTGCTTCTAACTTGTGCCAGAATTGTAAAATGGTCTTATGAATTAGCGATTTCGTTCCAATTCACATTCCAAGTAACATTCGGCATGCTAATTACGTTGCCGATTGCCAAATTGTATTATCTCTTATAGTTTCCGAGATATGGGCAATCGAAATTTTAAACCTTAGAGTCTGTTTCTAACTAGGGTCTAAATTGTAAAATGGTCTTACGAATTAGCGATTTCGCTCCAATTCACATTCCAAGTAATATTCGGCATGCTAATTACATTGCCGATTGCCAAATTGCATTATCCCTTATAGTTTCCGAGATATGGACCATCGACATCTGACATTATTGGTTCTGCTTGTTACTTGGGCCAGAATTGTAAAATGGTCTTATGAATTAGCGATTTCGTTCCAATTCACATTCCAAGTAATATTCGGCATGCTAATTACGTTGCCGATTGCCACATTGCATTATCCCATATAGTTTCCGAGATATGGACTATCGACATCTTACAATATTGGCTGTGCTTCTAACTTGGGACAAAATTGTAAAATGGTCTTATGAATTAGCGATTTCGTTCCAATTCACATTCCAAGTATTATTCGGCATGCTAATTACTTTGCCGATTGCCAAATTGCATTATCTCCTATATTTTCCAAGATATGGTCTATCGACATCTTACAATATTGGCTCTGCTTCTAACTTGGGCCAAAATTGTAAAATGGCCTTATGAATTAGCGATTTCGTTCCAATTCACATTCCAATTAATATTCGGCATGCTAATTACATTGCCGATTGCCAAATTGCATTATCTCTTATAGTTTCTGAGATATGGACTATCGACATCTTACAATATTGGCTCTGCTTCTAACTTGGGCCAGAATTGTAAAATGGTCTTTTGGATTAGCGATTTCGGTCCAATTCACATCCCAAGTAATATTTGGCATGCTAATTACGTTGCCGATCGCCAACTCGCATTATCTCTTATAGTTTCCGTGATATGGTCTGTCGACATCTTACAATATTGGCTCTGCTTCTAACTTGGACCAAAATTGTAAAATGGCCTTATGAATTAGCGATTTCGTTCCAATTTACATTCTAAGTAATATTCGGCATGATAATTCCGTTGCCGATTGCCAAATTGCATTATCTCTTATAGTTTCCGAGATATGGGCAATCGAAATTTTACACCTTAGTGTCTGTTTCTAACTTGGGTCAAAATTGTAAAATGGTCTTATGAATTAGCGATTTTGCTCCAATTCACATTCCGAGTAATATTCGGCATGCTAAATACATTGCCGATCGCCAAATTGCATTATCTCATATAGTTTCCGAGATATGGACTATCGACATCTTACAATATTGGCTGTGCTTCTAACTTGTGCCAGAATTGTAAAATGGTCTTATGAATTAGCGATTTCGTTCCAATTCACATTCCAAGTAACATTCGGCATGCTAATTACGTTGCCGATTGCCAAATTGTATTATCTCTTATAGTTTCCGAGATATGGGCAATCGAAATTTTAAACCTTAGAGTCTGTTTCTAACTTGGGTCTAAATTGTAAAATGGTCTTACGAATTAGCGATTTCGCTCCAATTCACATTCCAAGTAATATTCGGCATGCTAATTACATTGCCGATTGCCAAATTGCATTATCCCTTATAGTTTCCGAGATATGGACCATCGACATCTGACATTATTGGTTCTGCTTGTTACTTGGGCCAGAATTGTAAAATGGTCTTATGAATTAGCGATTTCGTTCCAATTCACATTCCAAGTAATATTCGGCATGCTAATTACGTTGCCGATTGCCACATTGCATTATCCCATATAGTTTCCGAGATATGGACTATCGACATCTTACAATATTGGCTGTGCTTCTAACTTGGGACAAAATTGTAAAATGGTCTTATGAATTAGCGATTTCGTTCCAATTCACATTCCAAGTATTATTCGGCATGCTAATTACTTTGCCGATTGCCAAATTGCATTATCTACTATATTTTCCAAGATATGGTCTATCGACATCTTACAATATTGGCTCTGCTTCTAACATGGGCCAAAATTGTAAAATGGCCTTATGAATTAGCGATTTCGTTCCAATTCACATTCCATGTAATATTCGGTATGCTAATTACATTGCCGATTGCCAAATTGCTTTATCTCATATAGTTTCCGAGATATGGACTATCGACATCTTATAATATTGGCTGTGCTTCTAACTTGGGCCAAAATTGTAAAATGGTCTTATGAATTAGCGATTTCGTTCCAATTAATATTCCAAGTAACATTCGGCATGCTAATTGCGTTACCGATTGCCAAATTGCATTATCACTTATAGTTTCCGAGATATGGGCAATCGAAATTTTACACCTTAGAGTCTGTTTCTAATATGGGTCAAAATTGTAAAATGGTCTTACGAATTAGCGATTTCGCTCCAATTCACATTCCAAGTAATATTCGGCATGCTAATTACATTGCCGATTGCCAAATTGCATTATCTCATATAGTTTCCGAGATATGGACTATCGACATCTTACAATATTGGCTGTGCTTCTAACTTGGGACAAAATTGTAAAATGGTCTTATGAATTAGCGATTTCGTTCCAATTCACATTCCAAGTATTATTCGGCATGCTAATTACTTTGCCGATTGCCAAATTGCATTATCTCCTATATTTTCCAAGATATGGTCTATCGACATCTTACAATATTGGCTCTGCTTCTAACTTGGGCCAAAATTGTAAAATGGCCTTATGAATTAGCGATTTCGTTCCAATTCACATTCCATGTAATATTCGGTATGCTAATTACATTGCCGATTGCCAAATTGCTTTATCTCATATAGTTTCCGAGATATGGACTATCGACATCTTATAATATTGGCTGTGCTTCTAACTAGGGCCAAAATTGTAAAATGGTCTTATGAATTAGCGATTTCGTTCCAATTAATATTCTAAGTAACATTCGGCATGCTAATTGCGTTACCGATTGCCAAATTGCATTATCACTTATAGTTTCCGAGATATGGGCAATCGAAATTTTACACCTTAGAGTCTGTTTCTAATATGGGTCAAAATTGTAAAATGGTCTTACGAATTAGCGATTTCGCTCCAATTCACATTCCAAGTAATATTCGGCATGCTAATTACATTGCCGATTTCCAAATTGCATTACCTCCTATAGTTTCCAAGATATGGTCTATCGACATCTTACAATATTGGCTCTGCTTTTAATTTGGGCCAAAATTGTAAAATGCTCTTATGAATTAGCGATTTCGTTCCAATTCACATTCAAAGTAATATTCGGCATGCTAATTACGTTGCTTATTGCCAAATTGCATTATCTCTTATAGTTTCCGAGATATGGACTATCGACATCTTACAATATTGGCTCTGCTTCTAACTTGGGCCAAAATTGTAAAATGGTCTTATGAATTAGCGATTTCGTTTCAATTCACATTCTAAGTAATATTCGGCATGCTAATTACGTTGCCGTTTTCCAAATTGCATTATCTCTTATAGTTTCCGAGATATGGGCAATTGAAATTTTACACCTTGGTGTCTGTTTCTAACTGGGGTCAAAATTGTAAAATGGTCTTATGAATTAGTGATTTCGTTCCAATTCACATTCCAAGTAATATTCGACATGCTAATTACATTGCCGATTGCCAAATTGCATTATCTCTTATAGTTTCTGAGATATGCGCAATCGAAATTTTACACCTTAGGGTCTGTTTCTAACTTGGGTCAAAATTGTAAAATGCTCTTATGAATTAGCGATTTCGTTCCAATTCACATTCAAAGTAATATTCGACATGCTAATTACGTTGCTTGTTGCCAAATTGCATTATCCCCTATAGTTTCCGAGATATGGACTATAGACATCTTACAATATTGGCTCTGCTTCTAATTTGGGTCAAAATTGTAAAATGGTCTTATGAATTAGCGATTTCGCTCCAATTCACATTCCAAGTAATATTCGGCATGCTAATTACATTGCCGATTGTCAAATTGCATTATCTCTTATAGTTTCTGAGATATGCGCAATCGAAATTTTACACCTTAGGGTCTGTTTCTAACTTGAGTCAAAATTGTAAAATGCTCTTATGAATTAGCGATTTCGTTCCAATTCACATTCAAAGTAATATTCGACATGCTAATTACGTTGCCTGTTGCCAAATTGCATTATCTCTTATAGTTTCCGAGATATGGACTATCGACATCTTACAATATTGGCTTTGCTTCTAACTCGGGCCAAAATTGTAAAATGGTCTTATGAATTAGCGATTTCGTTCCAATTCACATTCCAAGTAATATTCGGCATGTTAATTACGTTGCCGATTGCCAAATTGCATTATCTCTTGTAGTTTCCGAGATATGGGCAATCGAAATTTTACACCTTAGAGTCTGTTTCTAACTTGGGTCAAAAATGTAAAATGGTCTTATGAATTAGCGATTTCGTTCCAATTCACATTCCAAGTAATACTCGACATGCTAATTACATTGCCGATCGCCAAATTGCATTATCTCATATAGTTTCCGAGATATGGACTATCGACATCTTACAATATTGGCTGTGCTTCTAACTTGGGCCAAAATTGTTAAATGGTCTTATGAATTAGCGATTTTGCTCCAGTTCACATTCCGAGTAATATTTGGCATGATAATTACGTTGCCGATTGCCAAATTGCATTATCTTTTATAGTTTCCCAGATATGGGCTATCGATATCTTACAATATTGGCTCTGCTTCTAACTTGTGCCAGAATTGTAAAATGGTCTTATGAATTAGCGATTTCGTTCCAATTCACATTCCAAGTAACATTCGGCATGCTAATTACGTTGCCGATTGCCAAATTGTATTATCTCTTATAGTTTCCGAGATATGGGCAATCGAAATTTTAAACCTTAGAGTCTGTTTCTAACTTGGGTCTAAATTGTAAAATGGTCTTACGAATTAGCGATTTCGCTCCAATTCACATTCCAAGTAATATTCGGCATGCTAATTACATTGCCGATTGCCAAATTGCATTATCCCCTATAGTTTCCGAGATATGGACTATCGACATCTGACATTATTGGTTCTGCTTGTTACTTGGGCCAGAATTGTAAAATGGTCTTATGAATTAGCGATTTCGCTCCAATTCACATTCCAAGTAATATTCGGCATGCTAATTACGTTGCCGATTGCCACATTGCATTATCTCATATAGTTTCCGAGATATGGACTATCGACATCTTACAATATTGGCTGTGCTTCTAACTTGGGACAAAATTGTAAAATGGTCTTATGAATTAGCGATTTCGTTCCAATTCACATTCCAAGTATTATTCGGCATGCTAATTACTTTGCCGATTGCCAAATTGCATTATCTCCTATATTTTCCAAGATATGGTCTATCGACATCTTACAATATTGGCTCTGCTTCTAACTTGGGCCAAAATTGTAAAATGGCCTTATGAATTAGCGATTTCGTTCCAATTCACATTCCATGTAATATTCGGCATGCTAATTACATTGCCGATTGCCAAATTGCTTTATCTCATATAGTTTCCGAGATATGGACTATCGACATCTTATAATATTGGCTGTGCTTCTAACTTGGGCCAAAATTGTAAAATGGTCTTATGAATTAGCGATTTCGTTCCAATTAATATTCCAAGTAACATTCGGCATGCTAATTGCGTTACCGATTGCCAAATTGCATTATCACTTATAGTTTCCGAGATATGGGCAATAGAAATTTTACACCTTAGAGTCTGTTTCTAATATGGGTCAAAATTGTAAAATGGTCTTACGAATTAGCGATTTCGCTCCAATTCACATTCCAAGTAATATTCGGCATGCTAATTACATTACCGATTGCCAAATTGCATTACCTCCTATAGTTTCCAAGATATGGTCTATCGACATCTTACAATATTGGCTCTGCTTTTAATTTGGGCCAAAATTGTAAAATGCTCTTATGAATTAGCGATTTCGTTCCAATTCACATTCAAAGTAATATTCGGCATGCTAATTACGTTGCTTATTGCCAAATTGCATTATCTCTTATAGTTTCCGAGATATGGACTATCGACATCTTACAATATTGGCTCTGTTTCTAACTTGGGCCAAAATTGTAAAATGGTCTTATGAATTAGCGATTTCGTTCCAATTCACATTCTAAGTAATATTCGGCATGCTAATTACGTTGCCGTTTTCCAAATTGCATTATCTCTTATAGTTTCCGAGATATGGGCAATTGAAATTTTACACCTTGGTGTCTGTTTCTAACTGGGGTCAAAATTGTAAAATGGTCTTATGAATTAGTGATTTCGTTCCAATTCACATTCCAAGTAATATTCGACATGCTAATTACATTGCCGATTGCCAAATTGCATTATCTCTTATAGTTTCTGAGATATGCGCAATCGAAATTTTACACCTTAGGGTCTGTTTCTAACTTGGGTCAAAATTGTAAAATGCTCTTATGAATTAGCGATTTCGTTCCAATTCACATTCAAAGTAATATTCGACATGCTAATTACGTTGCCTGTTGCCAAATTGCATTATCTCCTATAGTTTCCGAGATATGGACTATCGACATCTTACAATATTGGATCTGCTTCTAATTTGGGTCAAAATTGTAAAATGGTCTTATGAATTAGCGATTTCGCTCCAATTCACATTCCAAGTAATATTCGGCATGCTAATTACATTGCCGATTGCCAAATTGCATTATCTCTTATAGTTTCTGAGATATGCGCAATCGAAATTTTACACCTTAGGGTCTGTTTCTAACTTGAGTCAAAATTGTAAAATGCTCTTATGAATTAGCGATTTCGTTCCAATTCACATTCAAAGTAATATTCGACATGCTAAATACGTTGCCTGTTGCCAAATTGCATTATCTCTTATAGTTTCCGAGATATGGACTATCGACATCTTACAATATTGGCTCTGCTTCTAACTCGGGCCAAAATTGTAAAATGGTCTTATGAATTAGCGATTTCGTTCCAATTCACATTCCAAGTAATATTCGGCATGTTAATTACGTTGCCGATTGCCAAATTGCATTATCTCTTGTAGTTTCCGAGATATGGGCAATCGAAATTTTACACCTTAGAGTCTGTTTCTAAGTTGGGTCAAAAATGTAAAATGGTCTTATGAATTAGCGATTTCGTTCCAATTCACATTCCATGTAATACTCGACATGCTAATTACATTGCCGATTGCCAAATTACATTATCTCTTATAGTTTCCGTGATATGGATTATCGACATCTGACAATATTGGCTCTGCTTCTAACTTGGGCCAAAATTGTAAAATGGTCTTATGAATTAGCGATTTCGTTCCAATTCACATTCCAAGTAATATTCGGCATGTTAATTACGTTGCCGATTGCCAAATTGCATTATCGATTGTAGTTTCCGAGATATGGGCAATCGAAATTTTACACCTTAGAGTCTGTTTCTAAGTTGGGCCAGAATTGTAAAATGGTCTTATGAATTAGCGATTTCGTTTCAATTCACATTCCAAGTAATATTCGGCATGGTAATTATATTGCCGATTGCCAAATTGCATTATCTCTTATAGTTTGCGGGATATGGGAATCGAAATTTTACACTTTAGTGTCTGTTTCTAACTTGGGTCAAAATTGTAAAATGGTCTTATGAATTAGCGATTTTGCTCCAATTCACATTCCAAGTAATATTCGGCATGCTAATTACATTGCCGATTGCCAAATTGCATTACCTCCTATAGTTTCCAAGATATGGTCTATCGACATCTTACAATATTGGCTCTGCTTCTTATTTGGGCGAAAATTGTAAAATGCTCTTATGAATTAGCGATTTCGTTCCACTTCACATTCAAAGTAATATTCGGCATGCTAATTACGTTGCCTGTTGCCAAATTGCATTATCTCCTATAGTTTCCGAGATATGGACTATCGACATCTTACAATATTGGCTCTGCTTCTAACTTGGGCCAAAATTGTAAAATGGTCTTATGAATTAGCGATTTCGCTCCAATTCACATTTCAAGTAATATTCGGCATGTTAATTACATTGCCGATTGCCACATTGCATTATCTCTTATAGTTTCTGAGATATGGACTATCGACATCTTACAATATTGGTTCTGCTTTTAACTTGGGCCAAAATTGTAAAATGGTCTTATGAATTAGCGATTTCGTTCCAATTCACATTCCAAGTAATATTCGGCATGCTAATTACGTTGCCGTTTTCCAAATTGCATTATCTCTTATAGTTTCCGAGATATGGGCAATTGAAATTTTACACCTTGGTGTCTGTTTCTAACTGGGGTCAAAATTGTAAAATGGTCTTATGAATTAGCGATTTCGTTCCAATTCACATTCCAAGTAATATTCGGCATGCTAATTACGTTGCCGTTTTCCAAATTGCATTATCTCTTATAGTTTCCGAGATATGGGCAATTGAAATTTTACACCTTGGTGTCTGTTTCTAACTGTGGTCAAAATTGTAAAATGGTCTTATGAATTAGCGATTTCGTTCCAATTTACATTCCAAGTAATATTCGGCATGGTAATTACATTGCCGATTGCCAAATTGCATTATCTCTTGTAGTTTCCGAGATATGGGCAATCGAAATTTTACATCTTAGAGTCTGTTTCTAAGTTGGGTCAAAAATGTAAAATGGTCTTATGAATTAGCGATTTCGTTCCAATTCACATTCCAAGTAATACTCGACATGCTAATTACATTGCCGATTGCCAAATTGCATTATCTCTTATAGTTTCCGGGATAGGGATTATCGACATCTGACAATATTGGCTCTGCTTCTTACTTGGGCCAGAATTGTAAAATGGTCTTATGAATTAGCGATTTCGTTCCAATTCACATTCCAAGTAATATTCGGCATGGTAATTACGTTGCCGATTGCCAAATTGCCTTACCACCTATAGTTTCCTAGATATGGTCTATCGACATCTTACAATATTGGCTCTGCTTCTAATTTGGGCCAAAATTGTAAAATGCTCTTATGAATTAGCGATTTCGTTCCAATTCACATTCCAAGTAATATTCGACATGCTAATTACATTGCCGATTGCCAAATTGCATTATCTCCTATAGTTTCCAAGATATGGTCTATCGACATCTTACAATATTGGCTCTGCTTCTAACTTGGGCCAAAATTGAAAAATGGTCTTATGAATTAGCGATTTCGTTCCAATTCACATTCAAAGTAATATTCGGCATTGCTAATTACATTGCCGATTGCCAAATTGCATTATCTCCTATAGTTTCCAAGATATGGTCTATCGACATCTTATAATATTGGCTCTGTTTCTAACTTGGGCCAAAATTGAAAAATGGTCTTATGAATTAGCGATTTCGTTCCAATTCACATTCAAAGTAATATTCAGCATTGCTAATTAAGTTGCCGATTGCCAAATTGCATTATCTCTTGTAGTTTCCGAGATATGGGCAATCGAAATTTTACACCTTAGAGTCTGTTTCTAACTTGGGTCAAAATTGTAAAATGGTCTTACGAATTAGCGATTTCGCTCCAATTCACATTCCTAGTAATATTCGGCATGCTAATTACATTGCCGATTGCCAAATTGCATTATCCCTTATAGTTTCCGAGATATGGACTATCGACATCTGACAATATTAGCTCTGCTTCTAGCTTGGGTCAAAATTGTAAAATGGTCTTACGAATTAGCGATTTCGTTCCAATTCACATTCCAAGTAATATTCGGAATGCTAATTACGTTGCCGATTGCCAAATTGCATTATCTCATATAGTTTCCGAGATATGGACTATCGACATCTCACAATATTGGCTCTGCTTCTAACTTGGGCCAAAATTGTAAAATGGTCTTATGAATTAGCGATTTCGTTCCAATTCACATTCCAAGTATTATTCGGCATGCTAATTACATTGCCGATTGCCAAATTGCATTATCTCCTATAGTTTCTAAGATATGGTCTATCGACATCTTACAATATTGGCTCTGCTTCTAACTTGGGCCAAAATTGAAAAATTGTCTTATGAATTAGCGATTTCGTTCCAATTCACATTCAAAGTAATATTCGGCATTGCTAATTACGTTGCCGATTGCCAAATTGCATTATCTCTTATAGTTTCCGAGATATGGGCAATCGAAATTTTACACCTTGGTGTCTGTTTCTAACTGGGGCCAAAATTGTAAAATGGTCTTATGAATTAGTGATTTCGTTCCAATTCACATTCCAAGTAATATTCGGCATACTAATTACGTTGCCGATTGCCATAATGCATTATCTTTTATAGTTTCCGAGATATGGGCTATCGACAGCTTACAATATTGGCTCTGCTTCTAATTTGGGCCAAAATTGTAAAATGGCCTTATGAATTAGCGATTTCGTTCCAATTCACATTCCAAGTAATATTCGGCATGCTAATTACGTTGCCGTATTTCAAATTGCATTATCTCTTATAGTTTCCGAGATATGGGCAATTGAAATTTTACACCTTGGTGTCTGTTTCTAACTGGGGTCAAAATTGTAAAATGGTCTTATGAATTAGTGATTTCGTTCCAATTCACATTCCAAGTATTATTCGACATGCTAATTACATTGCCTGTTGCCAAATTGCATTATCTCTTATAGTTTCTGAGATATGCGCAATCGAAATTTTACACCTTAGGGTCTGTTTCTAACTTGGGTCAAAATTGTAAAATGCTCTTATGAATTAGCGATTTCGTTCAAATTCACATTCAAAGTAATATTCGACATGCTAATTACGTTGCCTGTTGCCAAATTGCATTATCTCTTATAGTTTCCAAGATATGGGAAATTGAAATTTTACACCTTGGTGTCTGTTTCTAACTGGGGTCAAAATTGTAAAATGGTCTTATGAATTAGTGATTTCGTTCCAATTCACATACCAAGTAATATTCGACATGATAATTACATTGCCGATTGCCAAATTGCATTATCTCCTATAGTTTCCAAGATATGGTCTATCGACATCTTACAATATTGGCTCTGCTTCTAACTTGGGCCAAAATTGAAAAATGGTCTTATGAATTAGCGATTTCGTTCCAATTCACATTCAACGTAATATTCGGCATGCTAATTACGTTGCCGTTTTCCAAATTGCATTATCTCTTATAGTTTCCGAGATATGGGCAATTGAAATTTTACACCTTAGGGTCTGTTTCTAAGTTGGGTCAAAAATGTAAAATGGTCTTATGAATTAGCGATATCGTTCCAATTCACATTCCAAGTAATACTCGACATGCTAATTACATTGCCGATTGCCAAATTACATTATCTCTTATAGTTTCCGGGATATGGTTTATCGACATCTGACAATATTGGCTCTGCTTCTTACTTGGGCCAGAATTGTAAAATGGTCTTATGAAATAGCGATTTCGTTCCAATTCACATTCCAAGTAATATTCGGCATGGTAATTATATTGCCGATTGCCAAATTGCATTATCTCTTATAGTTTGCGGGATATGGGAATCGAAATTTTACACCTAAGTGTCTGTTTCTAACTTGGGTCAAAATTGTAAAATGGTCTTATGAATTAGCGATTTTGCTCCAATTCACATTCCAAGTAATATTCGGCATGCTAATTACATTGCCGATTGCCAAATTGCATTACCTCCTATAGTTTCCAAGATATGGTCTATCGACATCTTACAATATTGGCTCTGCTTCTTATTTGGGCCAAAATTGTAAAATGCTCTTATGAATTAGCGATTTCGTTCCAATTCACATTCAAAGTAATATTCGGCATGCTAATTACATTGCCGATTGCCAAATTGCATTACCTCCTATAGTTTCCAAGATATGGTCTATCGACATCTTACAATATTGGCTCTGCTTCTTATTTGGGTCAAAATTGTAAAATGGTCTTATGAATTAGTGATTTCGTTCCAATTCACATTCCAAGTAATATTCGACATGCTAATTACATTGCCGATTGCCAAATTGCATTATCTCTTATAGTTTCTGAGATATGCGCAATCGAAATTTTACACCTTAGGGTCTGTTTCTAACTTGGGTCAAAATTGTAAAATGCTCTTATGAATTAGCGATTTCGTTCCAATTCACATTCAAAGTAATATTCGACATGCTAATTACGTTGCCTGTTGCCAAATTGCATTATCTCCTATAGTTTCCGAGATATGGACTATCGACATCTTACAATATTGGCTCTGCTTCTAATTTGGGTCAAAATTGTAAAATGGTCTTATGAATTAGCGATTTCGCTCCAATTCACATTCCAAGTAATATTCGGCATGCTAATTACATTGCCGATTGCCAAATTGCATTATCTCTTATAGTTTCTGAGATATGCGCAATCGAAATTTTACACCTTAGGGTCTGTTTCTAACTTGAGTCAAAATTGTAAAATGCTCTTATGAATTAGCGATTTCGTTCCAATTCACATTCAAAGTAATATTCGACATGCTAATTACGTTGCCTGTTGCCAAATTGCATTATCTCTTATAGTTTCCGAGATATGTACTATCGACATCTTACAATATTGGCTCTGCTTCTAACTCGGGCCAAAATTGTAAAATGGTCTTATGAATTAGCGATTTCGTTCCAATTCACATTCCAAGTAATATTCGGCATGTTAATTACGTTGCCGATTGCCAAATTGCATTATCTCTTGTAGTTTCCGAGATATGGGCAATCGAAATTTTACACCTTAGAGTCTGTTTCTAAGTTGGGTCAAAAATGTAAAATGGTCTTATGAATTAGCGATTTCGTTCCAATTCACATTCCAAGTAATACTCGACATGCTAATTACATTGCCGATCGCCAAATTGCATTATCTCATATAGTTTCCGAGATATGGACTATCGACATCTTACAATATTGGCTGTGCTTCTAACTTGGGCCAAAATTGTTAAATGGTCTTATGAATTAGCGATTTTGCTCCAGTTCACATTCCAAGTAATATTTGGCATGATAATTACGTTGCCGATTGCCAAATTGCATTATCTTTTATAGTTTCCCAGATATGGGCTATCGATATCTTACAATATTGGCTCTGCTTCTAACTTGTGCCAGAATTGTAAAATGGTCTTATGAATTAGCGATTTCGTTCCAATTCACATTCCAAGTAACATTCGGCATGCTAATTACGTTGCCGATTGCCAAATTGTATTATCTCTTATAGTTTCCGAGATATGGGCAATTGAAATTTTACACCTTGGTGTCTGTTTCTAACTGGGGTCAAAATTGTAAAATGGTCTTATGAATTAGTGATTTCGTTCCAATTCACATTCCAAGTAATATTCGACATGCTAATTACATTGCCTGTTGCCAAATTGCATTATCTCTTATAGTTTCTGAGATATGCGCAATCGAAATTTTACACCTTAGGGTCTGTTTCTAACTTGGGTCAAAATTGTAAAATGCTCTTATGAATTAGCGATTTCGTTCCAATTCACATTCAAAGTAATATTCGACATGCTAATTACGTTGCCTGTTGCCAAATTGCATTATCTCTTATAGTTTCCGAGATATGGGAAATTGAAATTTTACACCTTGGTGTCTGTTTCTAACTGGGGTCAAAATTGTAAAATGGTCTTATGAATTAGTGATTTCGTTCCAATTCACATACCAAGTAATATTCGACATGATAATTACATTGCCGATTGCCAAATTGCATTATCTCCTATAGTTTCCAAGATATGGTCTATCGACATCTTACAATATTGGCTCTGCTTCTAACTTGGGCCAAAATTGAAAAATGGTCTTATGAATTAGCGATTTCGTTCCAATTCACATTCAACGTAATATTCGGCATGCTAATTACGTTGCCGTTTTCCAAATTGCATTATCTCTTATAGTTTCCGAGATATGGGCAATTGAAATTTTACACCTTAGGGTCTGTTTCTAAGTTGGGTCAAAAATGTAAAATGGTCTTATGAATTAGCGATATCGTTCCAATTCACATTCCAAGTAATACTCGACATGCTAATTACATTGCCGATTGCCAAATTACATTATCTCTTATAGTTTCCGGGATATGGTTTATCGACATCTGACAATATTGGCTCTGCTTCTTACTTGGGCCAGAATTGTAAAATGGTCTTATGAAATAGCGATTTCGTTCCAATTCACATTCCAAGTAATATTCGGCATGGTAATTATATTGCCGATTGCCAAATTGCATTATCTCTTATAGTTTGCGGGATATGGGAATCGAAATTTTACACCTAAGTGTCTGTTTCTAACTTGGGTCAAAATTGTAAAATGGTCTTATGAATTAGCGATTTTGCTCCAATTCACATTCCAAGTAATATTCGGCATGCTAATTACATTGCCGATTGCCAAATTGCATTACCTCCTATAGTTTCCAAGATATGGTCTATCGACATCTTACAATATTGGCTCTGCTTCTTATTTGGGCCAAAATTGTAAAATGCTCTTATGAATTAGCGATTTCGTTCCAATTCACATTCAAAGTAATATTCGGCATGCTAATTACATTGCCGATTGCCAAATTGCATTACCTCCTATAGTTTCCAAGATATGGTCTATCGACATCTTACAATATTGGCTCTGCTTCTTATTTGGGTCAAAATTGTAAAATGGTCTTATGAATTAGTGATTTCGTTCCAATTCACATTCCAAGTAATATTCGACATGCTAATTACATTGCCGATTGCCAAATTGCATTATCTCTTATAGTTTCTGAGATATGCGCAATCGAAATTTTACACCTTAGGGTCTGTTTCTAACTTGGGTCAAAATTGTAAAATGCTCTTATGAATTAGCGATTTCGTTCCAATTCACATTCAAAGTAATATTCGACATGCTAATTACGTTGCCTGTTGCCAAATTGCATTATCTCCTATAGTTTCCGAGATATGGACTATCGACATCTTACAATATTGGCTCTGCTTCTAATTTGGGTCAAAATTGTAAAATGGTCTTATGAATTAGCGATTTCGCTCCAATTCACATTCCAAGTAATATTCGGCATGCTAATTACATTGCCGATTGCCAAATTGCATTATCTCTTATAGTTTCTGAGATATGCGCAATCGAAATTTTACACCTTAGGGTCTGTTTCTAACTTGAGTCAAAATTGTAAAATGCTCTTATGAATTAGCGATTTCGTTCCAATTCACATTCAAAGTAATATTCGACATGCTAATTACGTTGCCTGTTGCCAAATTGCATTATCTCTTATAGTTTCCGAGATATGGACTATCGACATCTTACAATATTGGCTCTGCTTCTAACTCGGGCCAAAATTGTAAAATGGTCTTATGAATTAGCGATTTCGTTCCAATTCACATTCCAAGTAATATTCGGCATGTTAATTACGTTGCCGATTGCCAAATTGCATTATCTCTTGTAGTTTCCGAGATATGGGCAATCGAAATTTTACACCTTAGAGTCTGTTTCTAAGTTGGGTCAAAAATGTAAAATGGTCTTATGAATTAGCGATTTCGTTCCAATTCACATTCCATGTAATACTCGACATGCTAATTACATTGCCGATTGCCAAATTACATTATCTCTTATAGTTTCCGTGATATGGAATATCGACATCTGACAATATTGGCTCTGCTTCTAACTTGGGCCAAAATTGTAAAATGGTCTTATGAATTAGCGATTTCGTTCCAATTCACATTCCAAGTAATATTCGGCATGTTAATTACGTTGCCGATTGCCAAATTGCATTATCGATTGTAGTTTCCGAGATATGGGCAATCGAAATTTTACACCTTAGAGTCTGTTTCTAAGTTGGGCCAGAATTGTAAAATGGTCTTATGAATTAGCGATTTCGTTTCAATTCACATTCCAAGTAATATTCGGCATGGTAATTATATTGCCGATTGCCAAATTGCATTATCTCTTATAGTTTGCGGGATATGGGAATCGAAATTTTACACTTTAGTGTCTGTTTCTAACTTGGGTCAAAATTGTAAAATGGTCTTATGAATTAGCGATTTTGCTCCAATTCACATTCCAAGTAATATTCGGCATGCTAATTACATTGCCGATTGCCAAATTGCATTACCTCCTATAGTTTCCAAGATATGGTCTATCGACATCTTACAATATTGGCTCTGCTTCTTATTTGGGCGAAAATTGTAAAATGCTCTTATGAATTAGCGATTTCGTTCCACTTCACATTCAAAGTAATATTCGGCATGCTAATTACGTTGCCTGTTGCCAAATTGCATTATCTCCTATAGTTTCCGAGATATGGACTATCGACATCTAACAATATTGGCTCTGCTTCTAACTTGGGCCAAAATTGTAAAATAGTCTTATGAGTTAGCGATTTCGCTCCAATTCACATTTCAAGTAATATTCGGCATGTTAATTACATTGCCGATTGCCACATTGCATTATCTCTTATAGTTTCTGAGATATGGACTATCGACATCTTACAATATTGGTTCTGCTTTTAACTTGGGCCAAAATTGTAAAATGGTCTTATGAATTAGCGATTTCGTTCCAATTCACATTCCAAGTAATATTCGGCATGCTAATTACGTTGCCGTTTTCCAAATTGCATTATCTCTTATAGTTTCCGAGATATGGGCAATTGAAATTTTACACCTTGGTGTCTGTTTCTAACTGGGGTCAAAATTGTAAAATGGTCTTATGAATTAGAGATTTCGTTCCAATTCACATTCCAAGTAATATTCGGCATGCTAATTACGTTGCCGTTTTCCAAATTGCATTATCTCTTATAGTTTCCGAGATATGGGCAATTGAAATTTTACACCTTGGTGTCTGTTTCTAACTGTGGTCAAAATTGTAAAATGGTCTTATGAATTAGCGATTTCGTTCCAATTTACATTCCAAGTAATATTCGGCATGGTAATTACATTGCCGATTGCCAAATTGCATTATCTCTTGTAGTTTCCGAGATATGGGCAATCGAAATTTTACACCTTAGAGTCTGTTTCTAAGTTGGGTCAAAAATGTAAAATGGTCTTATGAATTAGCGATTTCGTTCCAATTCACATTCCAAGTAATACTCGACATGCTAATTACATTGCCGATTGCCAAATTGCATTATCTCTTATAGTTTCCGGGATAGGGATTATCGACATCTGACAATATTGGCTCTGCTTCTTACTTGGGCCAGAATTGTAAAATGGTCTTATGAATTAGCGATTTCGTTCCAATTCACATTCCAAGTAATATTCGGCATGGTAATTACGTTGCCGATTGCCAAATTGCCTTACCACCTATAGTTTCCTAGATATGGTCTATCGACATCTTACAATATTGGCTCTGCTTCTAATTTGGGCCAAAATTGTAAAATGCTCTTATGAATTAGCGATTTCTTTCCAATTCACATTCCAAGTAATATTCGACATGCTAATTACATTGCCGATTGCCAAATTGCATTATCTCCTATAGTTTCCAAGATATGGTCTATCGACATCTTACAATATTGGCTCTGCTTCTAACTTGGGCCAAAATTGAAAAATGGTCTTATGAATTAGCGATTTCGTTCCAATTCACATTCAAAGTAATATTCGGCATTGCTAATTACATTGCCGATTGCCAAATTGCATTATCTCCTATAGTTTCCAAGATATGGTCTATCGACATCTTATAATATTGGCTCTGTTTCTAACTTGGGCCAAAATTGAAAAATGGTCTTATGAATTAGCGATTTCGTTCCAATTCACATTCAAAGTAATATTCAGCATTGCTAATTAAGTTGCCGATTGCCAAATTGCATTATCTCTTGTAGTTTCCGAGATATGGGCAATCGAAATTTTACACCATAGAGTCTGTTTCTAACTTGGGTCAAAATTGTAAAATGGTCTTACGAATTAGCGATTTCGCTCCAATTCACATTCCTAGTAATATTCGGCATGCTAATTACATTGCCGATTGCCAAATTGCATTATCCCTTATAGTTTCCGAGATATGGACTATCGACATCTGACAATATTAGCTCTGCTTCTAGCTTGGGTCAAAATTGTAGAATGTTCTTACGAATTAGCGATTTCGTTCCAATTCACATTCCAAGTAATATTCGGAATGCTAATTACGTTGCCGATTGCCAAATTGCATTATCTCATATAGTTTCCGAGATATGGACTATCGACATCTCACAATATTGGCTCTGCTTCTAACTTGGGCCAAAATTGTAAAATGGTCTTATGAATTAGCGATTTCGTTCCAATTCACATTCCAAGTATTATTCGGCATGCTAATTACATTGCCGATTGCCAAATTGCATTATCTCCTATAGTTTCTAAGATATGGTCTATCGACATCTTACAATATTGGCTCTGCTTCTAACTTGGGCCAAAATTGAAAAATTGTCTTATGAATTAGCGATTTCGTTCCAATTCACATTCAAAGTAATATTCGGCATTGCTAATTACGTTGCCGATTGCCAAATTGCATTATCTATTATAGTTTCCGAGATATGGGCAATCGAAATTTTACACCTTGGTGTCTGTTTCTAACTGGGGCCAAAATTGTAAAATGGTCTTATGAATTAGTGATTTCGTTCCAATTCACATTCCAAGTAATATTCGGCATACTAATTACGTTGCCGATTGCCATAATGCATTATCTTTTATAGTTTCCGAGATATGGGCTATCGACAGCTTACAATATTGGCTCTGCTTCTAATTTGGACCAAAATTGTAAAATGGCCTTATGAATTAGCGATTTCGTTCCAATTCACATTCCAAGTAATATTCGGCATGCTAATTACGTTGCCGTATTTCAAATTGCATTATCTCTTATAGTTTCCGAGATATGGGCAATTGAAATTTTACACCTTGGTGTCTGTTTCTAACTGGGGTCAAAATTGTAAAATGGTCTTATGAATTAGTGATTTCGTTCCAATTCACATTCCAAGTATTATTCGACATGCTAATTACATTGCCTGTTGCCAAATTGCATTATCTCTTATAGTTTCTGAGATATGCGCAATCGAAATTTTACACCTTAGGGTCTGTTTCTAACTTGGGTCAAAATTGTAAAATGCTCTTATGAATTAGCGATTTCGTTCCAATTCACATTCAAAGTAATATTCGACATGCTAATTACGTTGCCTGTTGCCAAATTGCATTATCTCTTATAGTTTCCAAGATATGGGAAATTGAAATTTTACACCTTGGTGTCTGTTTCTAACTGGGGTCAAAATTGTAAAATGGTCTTATGAATTAGTGATTTCGTTCCAATTCACATACCAAGTAATATTCGACATGATAATTACATTGCCGATTGCCAAATTGCATTATCTCCTATAGTTTCCAAGATATGGTCTATCGACATCTTACAATATTGGCTCTGCTTCTAACTTGGGCCAAAATTGAAAAATGGTCTTATGAATTAGCGATTTCGTTCCAATTCACATTCAACGTAATATTCGGCATGCTAATTACGTTGCCGTTTTCCAAATTGCATTATCTCTTATAGTTTCCGAGATATGGGCAATTGAAATTTTACACCTTAGGGTCTGTTTCTAAGTTGGGTCAAAAATGTAAAATGGTCTTATGAATTAGCGATATCGTTCCAATTCACATTCCAAGTAATACTCGACATGCTAATTACATTGCCGATTGCCAAATTACATTATCTCTTATAGTTTCCGGGATATGGTTTATCGACATCTGACAATATTGGCTCTGCTTCTTACTTGGGCCAGAATTGTAAAATGGTCTTATGAAATAGCGATTTCGTTCCAATTCACATTCCAAGTAATATTCGGCATGGTAATTATATTGCCGATTGCCAAATTGCATTATCTCTTATAGTTTGCGGGATATGGGAATCGAAATTTTACACCTAAGTGTCTGTTTCTAACTTGGGTCAAAATTGTAAAATGGTCTTATGAATTAGCGATTTTGCTCCAATTCACATTCCAAGTAATATTCGGCATGCTAATTACATTGCCGATTGCCAAATTGCATTACCTCCTATAGTTTCCAAGATATGGTCTATCGACATCTTACAATATTGGCTCTGCTTCTTATTTGGGCCAAAATTGTAAAATGCTCTTATGAATTAGCGATTTCGTTCCAATTCACATTCAAAGTAATATTCGGCATGCTAATTACATTGCCGATTGCCAAATTGCATTACCTCCTATAGTTTCCAAGATATGGTCTATCGACATCTTACAATATTGGCTCTGCTTCTTATTTGGGTCAAAATTGTAAAATGGTCTTATGAATTAGTGATTTCGTTCCAATTCACATTCCAAGTAATATTCGACATGCTAATTACATTGCCGATTGCCAAATTGCATTATCTCTTATAGTTTCTGAGATATGCGCAATCGAAATTTTACACCTTAGGGTCTGTTTCTAACTTGGGTCAAAATTGTAAAATGCTCTTATGAATTAGCGATTTCGTTCCAATTCACATTCAAAGTAATATTCGACATGCTAATTACGTTGCCTGTTGCCAAATTGCATTATCTCCTATAGTTTCCGAGATATGGACTATCGACATCTTACAATATTGGCTCTGCTTCTAATTTGAGTCAAAATTGTAAAATGGTCTTATGAATTAGCGATTTCGCTCCAATTCACATTCCAAGTAATATTCGGCATGCTAATTACATTGCCGATTGCCAAATTGCATTATCTCTTATAGTTTCTGAGATATGCGCAATCGAAATTTTACACCTTAGAGTCTGTTTCTAACTTGAGTCAAAATTGTAAAATGCTCTTATGAATTAGCGATTTCGTTCCAATTCACATTCAAAGTAATATTCGACATGCTAATTACGTTGCCTGTTGCCAAATTGCATTATCTCTTATAGTTTCCGAGATATGTACTATCGACATCTTACAATATTGGCTCTGCTTCTAACTCGGGCCAAAATTGTAAAATGGTCTTATGAATTAGCGATTTCGTTCCAATTCACATTCCAAGTAATATTCGGCATGTTAATTACGTTGCCGATTGCCAAATTGCATTATCTCTTGTAGTTTCCGAGATATGGGCAATCGAAATTTTACACCTTAGAGTCTGTTTCTAAGTTGGGTCAAAAATGTAAAATGGTCTTATGAATTAGCGATTTCGTTCCAATTCACATTCCAAGTAATACTCGACATGCTAATTACATTGCCGATCGCCAAATTGCATTATCTCATATAGTTTCCGAGATATGGACTATCGACATCTTACAATATTGGCTGTGCTTCTAACTTGGGCCAAAATTGTTACATGGTCTTATGAATTAGCGATTTTGCTCCAGTTCACATTCCGAGTAATATTTGGCATGATAATTACGTTGCCGATTGCCAAATTGCATTATCTTTTATAGTTTCCCAGATATGGGCTATCGATATCTTACAATATTGGCTCTGCTTCTAACTTGTGCCAGAATTGTAAAATGGTCTTATGAATTAGCGATTTCGTTCCAATTCACATTCCAAGTAACATTCGGCATGCTAATTACGTTGCCGATTGCCAAATTGTATTATCTCTTATAGTTTCCGAGATATGGGCAATTGAAATTTTACACCTTGGTGTCTGTTTCTAACTGGGGTCAAAATTGTAAAATGGTCTTATGAATTAGTGATTTCGTTCCAATTCACATTCCAAGTAATATTCGACATGCTAATTACATTGCCTGTTGCCAAATTGCATTATCTCTTATAGTTTCTGAGATATGCGCAATCGAAATTTTACACCTTAGGGTCTGTTTCTAACTTGGGTCAAAATTGTAAAATGCTCTTATGAATTAGCGATTTCGTTCCAATTCACATTCAAAGTAATATTCGACATGCTAATTACGTTGCCTGTTGCCAAATTGCATTATCTCTTATAGTTTCCGAGATATGGGAAATTGAAATTTTACACCTTGGTGTCTGTTTCTAACTGGGGTCAAAATTGTAAAATGGTCTTATGAATTAGTGATTTCGTTCCAATTCACATACCAAGTAATATTCGACATGATAATTACATTGCCGATTGCCAAATTGCATTATCTCCTATAGTTTCCAAGATATGGTCTATCGACATCTTACAATATTGGCTCTGCTTCTAACTTGGGCCAAAATTGAAAAATGGTCTTATGAATTAGCGATTTCGTTCCAATTCACATTCAACGTAATATTCGGCATGCTAATTACGTTGCCGTTTTCCAAATTGCATTATCTCTTATAGTTTCCGAGATATGGGCAATTGAAATTTTACACCTTAGGGTCTGTTTCTAAGTTGGGTCAAAAATGTAAAATGGTCTTATGAATTAGCGATATCGTTCCAATTCACATTCCAAGTAATACTCGACATGCTAATTACATTGCCGATTGCCAAATTACATTATCTCTTATAGTTTCCGGGATATGGTTTATCGACATCTGACAATATTGGCTCTGCTTCTTACTTGGGCCAGAATTGTAAAATGGTCTTATGAAATAGCGATTTCGTTCCAATTCACATTCCAAGTAATATTCGGCATGGTAATTATATTGCCGATTGCCAAATTGCATTATCTCTTATAGTTTGCGGGATATGGGAATCGAAATTTTACACCTAAGTGTCTGTTTCTAACTTGGGTCAAAATTGTAAAATGGTCTTATGAATTAGCGATTTTGCTCCAATTCACATTCCAAGTAATATTCGGCATGCTAATTACATTGCCGATTGCCAAATTGCATTACCTCCTATAGTTTCCAAGATATGGTCTATCGACATCTTACAATATTGGCTCTGCTTCTTATTTGGGCCAAAATTGTAAAATGCTCTTATGAATTAGCGATTTCGTTCCAATTCACATTCAAAGTAATATTCGGCATGCTAATTACATTGCCGATTGCCAAATTGCATTACCTCCTATAGTTTCCAAGATATGGTCTATCGACATCTTACAATATTGGCTCTGCTTCTTATTTGGGTCAAAATTGTAAAATGGTCTTATGAATTAGTGATTTCGTTCCAATTCACATTCCAAGTAATATTCGACATGCTAATTACATTGCCGATTGCCAAATTGCATTATCTCTTATAGTTTCTGAGATATGCGCAATCGAAATTTTACACCTTAGGGTCTGTTTCTAACTTGGGTCAAAATTGTAAAATGCTCTTATGAATTAGCGATTTCGTTCCAATTCACATTCAAAGTAATATTCGACATGCTAATTACGTTGCCTGTTGCCAAATTGCATTATCTCCTATAGTTTCCGAGATATGGACTATCGACATCTTACAATATTGGCTCTGCTTCTAATTTGGGTCAAAATTGTAAAATGGTCTTATGAATTAGCGATTTCGCTCCAATTCACATTCCAAGTAATATTCGGCATGCTAATTACATTGCCGATTGCCAAATTGCATTATCTCTTATAGTTTCTGAGATATGCGCAATCGAAATTTTACACCTTAGGGTCTGTTTCTAACTTGAGTCAAAATTGTAAAATGCTCTTATGAATTAGCGATTTCGTTCCAATTCACATTCAAAGTAATATTCGACATGCTAATTACGTTGCCTGTTGCCAAATTGCATTATCTCTTATAGTTTCCGAGATATGGACTATCGACATCTTACAATATTGGCTCTGCTTCTAACTCGGGCCAAAATTGTAAAATGGTCTTATGAATTAGCGATTTCGTTCCAATTCACATTCCAAGTAATATTCGGCATATTAATTACGTTGCCGATTGCCAAATTGCATTACCTCTTGTAGTTTCCGAGATATGGGCAATCGAAATTTTACACCTTAGAGTCTGTTTCTAAGTTGGGTCAAAAATGTAAAATGGTCTTATGAATTAGCGATTTCGTTCCAATTCACATTCCAAGTAATACTCGACATGCTAATTACATTGCCGATCGCCAAATTGCATTATCTCATATAGTTTCCGAGATATGGACTATCGACATCTTACAATATTGGCTGTGCTTCTAACTTGGGCCAAAATTGTTAAATGGTCTTATGAATTAGCGATTTTGCTCCAGTTCACATTCCGAGTAATATTTGGCATGATAATTACGTTGCCGATTGCCAAATTGCATTATCTTTTATAGTTTCTCAGATATGGGCTATCGATATCTTACAATATTGGCTCTGCTTCTAACTTGTGCCAGAATTGTAAAATGGTCTTATGAATTAGCGATTTCGCTCCAATTCACATTCCAAGTAATATTCGGCATGCTAATTACATTGCCGATTGCCAAATTGAATTATCCCTTATAGTTTCCGAGATATGGACTATCGACATCTGACATTATTGGTTCTGCTTGTTACTTGGGCCAGAATTGTAAAAGGGTCTTATGAATTAGCGATTTCGCTCCAATTCACATTCCAAGTAATATTCGGCATGCTAATTACGTTGCCGATTGCCACATTGCATTATCTCATATAGTTTCCGAGATATGGACTATCGACATCTTACAATATTGGCTGTGCTTCTAACTTGGGACAAAATTGTAAAATGGTCTTATGAATTAGCGATTTCGTTCCAATTCACATTCCAAGTATTATTCGGCATGCTAATTACTTTGCCGATTGCCAAATTGCATTATCTCCTATATTTTCCAAGATATGGTCTATCGACATCTTACAATATTGGCTCTGCTTCTAACTTGGGCCAAAATTGTAAAATGGCCTTATGAATTAGCGATTTCGTTCCAATTCACATTCCATGTAATATTCGGCATGCTAATTACATTGCCGATTGCCAAATTGCTTTATCTCATATAGTTTCCGAGATATGGACTATCGACATCTTATAATATTGGCTGTGCTTCTAACTTGGGCCAAAATTGTAAAATGGTCTTATGAATTAGCGATTTCGTTCCAATTAATATTCCAAGTAACATTCGGCATGCTAATTGCGTTACCGATTGCCAAATTGCATTATCACTTATAGTTTCCGAGATATGGGCAATCGAAATTTTACACCTTAGAGTCTGTTTCTAATATGGGTCAAAATTGTAAAATGGTCTTACGAATTAGCGATTTCGCTCCAATTCACATTCCAAGTAATATTCGGCATGCTAATTACACTGCCAATTGCCAAATTGCATTACCTCCTATAGTTTCCAAGATATGGTCTATCGACATCTTACAATATTGGCTCTGCTTTTAATTTGGGCCAAAATTGTAAAATGCTCTTATGAATTAGCGATTTCGTTCCAATTCACATTCAAAGTAATATTCGGCATGCTAATTACGTTGCTTATTGCGAAATTGCATTATCTCTTATAGTTTCCGAGATATGGACTATCGACATCTTACAATATTGGCTCTGCTTCTAACTTGGGCCTAAATTGTAAAATGGTCTTATGAATTAGCGATTTCGTTCCAATTCACATTCTAAGTAAAATTTCGATTGCGCATATCTCAGAAACTATAAGAGATAATGCAATTTGGCAATCGGCAATGTAATTAGCATGCCGAATATTACTTGGAATGTGAATTGGAGCGAAATCGCTAATTCATAAGACCATTTTACAATTTTGACCCAAGTTAGAAGCAGAGCCAATATTGTAAGATGTCGATAGTCCATATCTCGGAAACTATAAGGGATAATTCAATTTGGCAATCGGCAATGTAATTAGCATGCCGAATATTACTTGGAATGTGAATTGGAGCGAAATCGCTAATTCATAAGACCATTTTACAATTTTGACCCAAATTAGAAGCAGAGCCAATATTGTAAGATGTCGATAGTCCATATCTCGGAAACTATAGGAGATAATGCAATTTGGCAACAGGCAACGTAATTAGCATGTCGAATATTACTTTGAATGTGAATTGGAACGAAATCGCTAATTCATAAGAGCATTTTACAATTTTGACCCAAGTTAGAAACAGACCCTAAGGTGTAAAATTTCGATTGCGCATATCTCAGAAACTATAAGAGATAATGCAATTTGGCAATCGGCAACGTTATTAGCATGCCGAATGTTACTTGGAATGTGAATTGGAACGAAATCGCTAATTCATAAGACCATTTTACAATTCTGGCACAAGTTAGAAGCAGAGCCAATATTGTAAGATATCGATAGCCCATATCTGGGAAACTATAAAAGATAATGCAATTTGGCAATCGGCAACGTAATTATCATGCCAAATATTACTCGGAATGTGAACTGGAGCAAAATCGCTAATTCATAAGACCATTTAACAATTTTGGCCCAAGTTAGAAGCACAGCCAATATTGTAAGATGTCGATAGTCCATATCTCGGAAACTATATGAGATAATGCAATTTGGCGATCGGCAATGTAATTAGCATGTCGAGTATTACTTGGAATGTGAATTGGAACGAAATCGCTAATTCATAAGACAATTTTACATTTTTGACCCAACTTAGAAACAGACTCTAAGGTGTAAAATTTCGATTGCCCATATCTCGGAAACTACAAGAGATAATGCAATTTGGCAATCGGCAACGTAATTAACATGCCGAATATTACTTGGAATGTGAATTGGAACGAAATCGCTAATTCATAAGACCATTTTACAATTTTGGCCCGAGTTAGAAGCAGAGCCAATATTGTAAGATGTCGATAGTCCATATCTCGGAAACTATAAGAGATAATGCAATTTGGCAACAGGCAACGTAATTAGCATGTCGAATATTACTTTGAATGTGAATTGGAACGAAATCGCTAATTCATAAGAGCATTTTACAATTTTGACTCAAGTTAGAAACAGACCCTAAGGTGTAAAATTTCGATTGCGCATATCTCAGAAACTATAAGAGATAATGCAATTTGGCAATCGGCAATGTAATTAGCATGCCGAATATTACTTGGAATGTGAATTGGAGCGAAATCGCTAATTCATAAGACCATTTTACAATTTTGACCCAAATTAGAAGCAGAGCCAATATTGTAAGATGTCGATAGTCCATATCTCGGAAACTATAGGAGATAATGCAATTTGGCAACAGGCAACGTAATTAGCATGTCGAATATTACTTTGAATGTGAATTGGAACGAAATCGCTAATTCATAAGAGCATTTTACAATTTTGACCCAAGTTAGAAACAGACCCTAAGGTGTAAAATTTCGATTGCGCATATCTCAGAAACTATAAGAGATAATGCAATTTGGCAATCGGCAATGTAATTAGCATGTCGAATATTACTTGGAATGTGAATTGGAACGAAATCACTAATTCATAAGACCATTTTACAATTTTGACCCAAATAAGAAGCAGAGCCAATATTGTAAGATGTCGATAGACCATATCTTGGAAACTATAGGAGGTAATGCAATTTGGCAATCGGCAATGTAATTAGCATGCCGAATATTACTTGGAATGTGAATTGGAACGAAATCGCTATTTCATAAGACCATTTTACAATTCTGGCCCAAGTAAGAAGCAGAGCCAATATTGTCAGATGTCGATAAACCATATCCCGGAAACTATAAGAGATAATGTAATTTGGCAATCGGCAATGTAATTAGCATGTCGAGTATTACTTGGAATGTGAATTGGAACGATATCGCTAATTCATAAGACCATTTTACATTTTTGACCCAACTTAGAAACAGACCCTAAGGTGTAAAATTTCAATTGCCCATATCTCGGAAACTATAAGAGATAATGCAATTTGGAAAACGGCAACGTAATTAGCATGCCGAATATTACGTTGAATGTGAATTGGAACGAAATCGCTAATTCATAAGACCATTTTTCAATTTTGGCCCAAGTTAGAAACAGACACTTAGGTGTAAAATTTCGATTCCCATATCCCGCAAACTATAAGAGATAATGCAATTTGGCAATCGGCAATATAATTACCATGCCGAATATTACTTGGAATGTGAATTGGAACGAAATCGCTATTTCATAAGACCATTTTACAATTCTGGCCCAAGTAAGAAGCAGAGCCAATATTGTCAGATGTCGATAAACCATATCCCGGAAACTATAAGAGATAATGTAATTTGGCAATCGGCAATGTAATTAGCATGTCGAGTATTACTTGGAATGTGAATTGGAACGATATCGCTAATTCATAAGACCATTTTACATTTTTGACCCAACTTAGAAACAGACCCTAAGGTGTAAAATTTCAATTGCCCATATCTCGGAAACTATAAGAGATAATGCAATTTGGAAAACGGCAACGTAATTAGCATGCCGAATATTACGTTGAATGTGAATTGGAACGAAATCGCTAATTCATAAGACCATTTTTCAATTTTGGCCCAAGTTAGAAGCAGAGCCAATATTGTAAGATGTCGATAGACCATATCTTGGAAACTATAGGAGATAATGCAATTTGGCAATCGGCAATGTAATTATCATATCGAATATTACTTGGTATGTGAATTGGAACGAAATCACTAATTCATAAGACCATTTTACAATTTTGACCCCAGTTAGAAACAGACACCAAGGTGTAAAATTTCAATTGCCCATATCTCGGAAACTATAAGAGATAATGCAATTTGGCAACAGGCAACGTAATTAGCATGTCGAATATTACTTTGAATGTGAATTGGAACGAAATCGCTAATTCATAAGAGCATTTTACAATTTTGACCCAAGTTAGAAACAGACCCTAAGGTGTAAAATTTCAATTGCCCATATCTCGGAAACTATAAGAGATAATGCAATTTGAAAAACGGCAACGTAATTAGCATGCCGAATATTACTTTGAATGTGAATTGGAACGAAATCGCTAATTCATAAGACCATTTTTCAATTTTGGCCCAAGTTAGAAGCAGAGCCAATATTGTAAGATGTCGATAGACCATATCTTGGAAACTATAGGAGATAATGCAATTTGGCAATCGGCAATGTAATTAGCATGTCGAATATTACTTGGAAAGTGAATTGGAACGAAATCACTAATTCATATGACCATTTTACAATTTTGACCCCAGTTAGAAACAGACACCAAGGTGTAAAATTTCAATTGCCCATATCTCGGAAACTATAAGAGATAATGCAATTTGGAAAACGGCAACGTAATTAGCATGCCGAATATTACTTAGAATGTGAATTGGAACGAAATCGCTAATTCATAAGACCATTTTACAATTTTGACCCCAGTTAGAAACAGACACCAAGGTGTAAAATTTCAATTGCCCATATCTCGGAAACTATAAGAGATAATGCAATTTGGAAAACGGCAATGTAATTAGCATGCCGAATATTACTTGGAATGTGAATTGGAACGAAATCGCTAATTCATAAGGCCATTTTACAATTTTGGTCCAAATTAGAAGCAGAGCCAATATTGTAAGCTGTCGATAGCCCATATCTCGGAAACTATAAAAGATAATGCATTATGGCAATCGGCAACGTAATTAGTATGCCGAATATTACTTGGAATGTGAATTGGAACGAAATCACTAATTCATAAGACCATTTTACAATTTTGGCCCCAGTTAGAAACAGACACCAAGGTGTAAAATTTCGATTGCCCATATCTCGGAAACTATAAGAGATAATGCAATTTGGCAATCGGCAACGTAATTAGCATGCCGAATATTACTTGGAATGTGAATTGGAACGAAATCGCTAATTCATAAGACCATCTTACAATATTGGCTCTGCTTCTAACTTGGGCCAAAATTGTAAAATGGTCTTATGAATTAGCGATTTCGTTCCAATTCACATTCTAAGTAATATTCGGCATGCTAATTACGTTGCCGATTGCCAAATTGCATTATCTCTTATAGTTTCCGAGATATGGGCAATCGAAATTTTACACCTTGGTGTCTGTTTCTAACTGGGGCCAAAATTGTAAAATGGTCTTATGAATTAGTGATTTCGTTCCAATTCACATTCCAAGTAATATTCGGCATACTAATTACGTTGCCGATTGCCATAATGCATTATCTTTTATAGTTTCCGAGATATGGGCTATCGACAGCTTACAATATTGGCTCTGCTTCTAATTTGGACCAAAATTGTAAAATGGCCTTATGAATTAGCGATTTCGTTCCAATTCACATTCCAAGTAATATTCGGCATGCTAATTACATTGCCGTTTTCCAAATTGCATTATCTCTTATAGTTTCCGAGATATGGGCAATTGAAATTTTACACCTTGGTGTCTGTTTCTAACTGGGGTCAAAATTGTAAAATGGTCTTATGAATTAGCGATTTCGTTCCAATTCACATTCTAAGTAATATTCGGCATGCTAATTACGTTGCCGTTTTCCAAATTGCATTATCTCTTATAGTTTCCGAGATATGGGCAATTGAAATTTTACACCTTGGTGTCTGTTTCTAACTGGGGTCAAAATTGTAAAATGGTCATATGAATTAGTGATTTCGTTCCAATTCACTTTCCAAGTAATATTCGACATGCTAATTACATTGCCGATTGCCAAATTGCATTATCTCCTATAGTTTCCAAGATATGGTCTATCGACATCTTACAATATTGGCTCTGCTTCTAACTTGGGCCAAAATTGAAAAATGGTCTTATGAATTAGCGATTTCGTTCCAATTCACATTCAAAGTAATATTCGGCATGCTAATTACGTTGCCGTTTTTCAAATTGCATTATCTCTTATAGTTTCCGAGATATGGGCAATTGAAATTTTATACCTTAGGGTCTGTTTCTAACTTGGGTCAAAATTGTAAAATGCTCTTATGAATTAGCGATTTCGTTCCAATTCACATTCAAAGTAATATTCGACATGCTAATTACGTTGCCTGTTGCCAAATTGCATTATCTCTTATAGTTTCCGAGATATGGGCAATTGAAATTTTACACCTTGGTGTCTGTTTCTAACTGGGGTCAAAATTACCTCCTATAGTTTCCAAGATATGGTCTATCGACATCTTACAATATTGGCTCTGCTTCTTATTTGGGCCAAAATTGTAAAATGCTCTTATGAATTAGCGATTTCGTTCCAATTCACATTCAAAGTAATATTCGGCATGCTAATTACATTGCCGATTGCCAAATTGCATTACCTCCTATAGTTTCCAGGTTATCGACTATCGACATCTTACAATATTGGCTGTGCTTCTAACTTGGGCCAAAATTGTTAAATGGTCTTATGAATTAGCGATTTTGCTCCAGTTCACATTCCGAGTAATATTTGGCATGATAATTACGTTGCCGATTGCCAAATTGCATTATCTTTTATAGTTTCTCAGATATGGGCTATCGATATCTTACAATATTGGCTCTGCTTCTAACTTGTGCCAGAATTGTAAAATGGTCTTATGAATTAGCGATTTCGTTCCAATTCACATTCCAAGTAACATTCGGCATGCTAATTACGTTGCCGATTGCCAAATTGTATTATCTCTTATAGTTTCCGAGATATGGGCAATCGAAATTTTAAACCTTAGAGTCTGATTCTAACTTGGGTCTAAATTGTAAAATGGTCTTACGAATTAGCGATTTCGCTCCAATTCACATTCCAAGTAATATTCGGCATGCTAATTACATTGCCGATTGCCAAATTGAATTATCCCTTATAGTTTCCGAGATATGGACTATCGACATCTGACATTATTGGTTCTGCTTGTTACTTGGGCCAGAATTGTAAAAGGGTCTTATGAATTAGCGATTTCGCTCCAATTCACATTCCAAGTAATATTCGGCATGCTAATTACGTTGCCGATTGCCAAATTGCATTATCTCCTATAGTTTCCAAGATATGGTCTATCGACATCTTACAATATTGGCTCTGCTTCTAACTTGGGCCAAAATTGAAAAATGGTCTTATGAATTAGCGATTTCGTTCCAATTCACATTCCAAGTATTATTCGGCATGCTAATTACTTTGCCGATTGCCAAATTGCATTATCTCCTATATTTTCCAAGATATGGTCTATCGACATCTTACAATATTGGCTCTGCTTCTTATTTGGGCCAAAATTGTAAAATGCTCTTATGAATTAGCGATTTCGTTCCAATTCATATTCAAAGTAATATTCGGCATGCTAATTACATTGCCGATTGCCAAATTGCATTACCTCCTATAGTTTCCAAGATATGGTCTATCGACATCTTACAATATTGGCTCTGCTTCTTATTTGGGTCAAAATTGTAAAATGGTCTTATGAATTAGTGATTTCGTTCCAATTCACATTCCAAGTAATATTCGACATGCTAATTACATTGCCGATTGCCAAATTGCATTATCTCTTATAGTTTCTGAGATATGCGCAATCGAAATTTTACACCTTAGGGTCTGTTTCTAACTTGGGTCAATATTGTAAAATGCTCTTATGAATTAGCGATTTCGTTCCAATTCACATTCAAAGTAATATTCGACATGCTAATTACGTTGCCTGTTGCCAAATTGCATTATCTCCTATAGTTTCCGAGATATGGACTATCGACATCTGCAATATTGGCAATCGATTGGCGATAATGCAATTTGGCAATCGGCAATGTAATTAGCATGCCGAATATTACTAGGAATGTGAATTGGAGCGAAATCGCTAATTCATAAGACCATTTTACAATTTTGACCCAAATTAGAAGCAGAGCCAATATTGTAAGATGTCGATAGTCCATATCTCGGAAACTATAGGAGATAATGCAATTTGGCAACAGGCAACGTAATTAGCATGTCGAATATTACTTTGAATGTGAATTGGAACGAAATCGCTAATTCATAAGAGCATTTTACAATATTGACCCAAGTTAGAAACAGACCCTAAGGTGTAAAATTTCGATTGCGCATATCTCAGAAACTATAAGAGATAATGCAATTTGGCAATCGGCAATGTAATTAGCATGTCGAATATTACTTGGAATGTGAATTGGAACGAAATCACTAATTCATAAGACCATTTTACAATTTTGACCCAAATAAGAAGCAGAGCCAATATTGTAAGATGTCGATAGACCATATCTTGGAAACTATAGGAGGTAATGCAATTTGGCAATCGGCAATGTAATTAGCATGCCGAATATTACTTTGAATGTGAATTGGAACGAAATCGCTAATTCATAAGAGCATTTTACAATTTTGGCCCAAATAAGAAGCAGAGCCAATATTGTAAGATGTCGATAGACCATATCTTGGAAACTATAGGAGGTAATGCAATTTGGCAATCGGCAATGTAATTAGCATGCCGAATATTACTTGGAATGTGAATTGGAGCAAAATCGCTAATTCATAAGACCATTTTACAATTTTGACCCAAGTTAGAAACAGACACTTAGGTGTAAAATTTCGATTCCCATATCCCGCAAACTATAAGAGATAATGCAATTTGGCAATCGGCAATATAATTACCATGCCGAATATTACTTGGAATGTGAATTGGAACGAAATCGCTATTTCATAAGACCATTTTACAATTCTGGCCCAAGTAAGAAGCAGAGCCAATATTGTCAGATGTCGATAAACCATATCCCGGAAACTATAAGAGATAATGTAATTTGGCAATCGGCAATGTAATTAGCATGTCGAGTATTACTTGGAATGTGAATTGGAACGATATCGCTAATTCATAAGACCATTTTACATTTTTGACCCAACTTAGAAACAGACCCTAAGGTGTAAAATTTCAATTGCCCATATCTCGGAAACTATAAGAGATAATGCAATTTGGAAAACGGCAACGTAATTAGCATGCCGAATATTACGTTGAATGTGAATTGGAACGAAATCGCTAATTCATAAGACCATTTTTCAATTTTGGCCCAAGTTAGAAGCAGAGCCAATATTGTAAGATGTCGATAGACCATATCTTGGAAACTATAGGAGATAATGCAATTTGGCAATCGGCAATGTAATTATCATATCGAATATTACTTGGTATGTGAATTGGAACGAAATCACTAATTCATAAGACCATTTTACAATTTTGACCCCAGTTAGAAACAGACACCAAGGTGTAAAATTTCAATTGCCCATATCTCGGAAACTATAAGAGATAATGCAATTTGGCAACAGGCAACGTAATTAGCATGTCGAATATTACTTTGAATGTGAATTGGAACGAAATCGCTAATTCATAAGAGCATTTTACAATTTTGACCCAAGTTAGAAACAGACCCTAAGGTGTAAAATTTCAATTGCCCATATCTCGGAAACTATAAGAGATAATGCAATTTGAAAAACGGCAACGTAATTAGCATGCCGAATATTACTTTGAATGTGAATTGGAACGAAATCGCTAATTCATTAGACCATTTTTCAATTTTGGCCCAAGTTAGAAGCAGAGCCAATATTGTAAGATGTCGATAGACCATATCTTGGAAACTATAGGAGATAATGCAATTTGGCAATCGGCAATGTAATTAGCATGTCGAATATTACTTGGAAAGTGAATTGGAACGAAATCACTAATTCATATGACCATTTTACAATTTTGACCCCAGTTAGAAACAGACACCAAGGTGTAAAATTTCAATTGCCCATATCTCGGAAACTATAAGAGATAATGCAATTTGGAAAACGGCAACGTAATTAGCATGCCGAATATTACTTAGAATGTGAATTGGAACGAAATCGCTAATTCATAAGACCATTTTACAATTTTGACCCCAGTTAGAAACAGACACCAAGGTGTAAAATTTCAATTGCCCATATCTCGGAAACTATAAGAGATAATGCAATTTGGAAAACGGCAATGTAATTAGCATGCCGAATATTACTTGGAATGTGAATTGGAACGAAATCGCTAATTCATAAGGCCATTTTACAATTTTGGTCCAAATTAGAAGCAGAGCCAATATTGTAAGCTGTCGATAGCCCATATCTCGGAAACTATAAAAGATAATGCATTATGGCAATCGGCAACGTAATTAGTATGCCGAATATTACTTGGAATGTGAATTGGAACGAAATCACTAATTCATAAGACCATTTTACAATTTTGGCCCCAGTTAGAAACAGACACCAAGGTGTAAAATTTCGATTGCCCATATCTCGGAAACTATAAGAGATAATGCAATTTGGCAATCGGCAACGTAATTAGCATGCCGAATATTACTTGGAATGTGAATTACAACGAAATCGCTAATTCATAAGACCATCTTACAATATTGGCTCTGCTTCTAACTAGGGCCAAAATTGTAAAATGGTCTTATGAATTAGCGATTTCGTTCCAATTCACATTCTAAGTAATATTCGGCATGCTAATTACGTTGCCGATTGCCAAATTGCATTATCTCTTATAGTTTCCGAGATATGGGCAATCGAAATTTTACACCTTGGTGTCTGTTTCTAACTGGGGCCAAAATTGTAAAATGGTCTTATGAATTAGTGATTTCGTTCCAATTCACATTCCAAGTAATATTCGGCATACTAATTACGTTGCCGATTGCCATAATGCATTATCTTTTATAGTTTCCGAGATATGGGCTATCGACAGCTTACAATATTGGCTCTGCTTCTAATTTGGACCAAAATTGTAAAATGGCCTTATGAATTAGCGATTTCGTTCCAATTCACATTCCAAGTAATATTCGGCATGCTAATTACATTGCCGTTTTCCAAATTGCATTATCTCTTATAGTTTCCGAGATATGGGCAATTGAAATTTTACACCTTGGTGTCTGTTTCTAACTGGGGTCAAAATTGTAAAATGGTCTTATGAATTAGCGATTTCGTTCCAATTCACATTCTAAGTAATATTCGGCATGCTAATTACGTTGCCGTTTTCCAAATTGCATTATCTCTTATAGTTTCCGAGATATGGGCAATTGAAATTTTACACCTTGGTGTCTGTTTCTAACTGGGGTCAAAATTGTAAAATGGTCATATGAATTAGTGATTTCGTTCCAATTCACTTTCCAAGTAATATTCGACATGCTAATTACATTGCCGATTGCCAAATTGCATTATCTCCTATAGTTTCCAAGATATGGTCTATCGACATCTTACAATATTGGCTCTGCTTCTAAATTGGGCCAAAATTGAAAAATGGTCTTATGAATTAGCGATTTCGTTCCAATTCACATTCAAAGTAATATTCGGCATGCTAATTACGTTGCCGTTTTTCAAATTGCATTATCTCTTATAGTTTCCGAGATATGGGCAATTGAAATTTTACACCTTAGGGTCTGTTTCTAACTTGGGTCAAAATTGTAAAATGCTCTTATGAATTAGCGATTTCGTTCCAATTCACATTCAAAGTAATATTCGACATGCTAATTACGTTGCCTGTTGCCAAATTGCATTATCTCTTATAGTTTCCGAGATATGGGCAATTGAAATTTTACACCTTGGTGTCTGTTTCTAACTGGGGTCAAAATTGTAAAATGGTCTTATGAATTAGTGATTTCGTTCCAATTCACATACCAAGTAATATTCGATATGATAATTACATTGCCGATTGCCAAATTGCATTATCTCCTATAGTTTCCAAGATATGGTCTATCGACATCTTACAATATTGGCTCTGCTTCTAACTTGGGCCAAAATTGAAAAATGGTCTTATGAATTAGCGATTTCGTTCCAATTCACATTCAACGTAATATTCGGCATGCTAATTACGTTGCCGTTTTCCAAATTGCATTATCTCTTATAGTTTCCGAGATATGGGCAATTGAAATTTTACACCTTAGGGTCTGTTTCTAAGTTGGGTCAAAAATGTAAAATGGTCTTATGAATTAGCGATATCGTTCCAATTCACATTCCAAGTAATACTCGACATGCTAATTACATTGCCGATTGCCAAATTACATTATCTCTTATAGTTTCCGGGATATGGTTTATCGACATCTGACAATATTGGCTCTGCTTCTTACTTGGGCCAGAATTGTAAAATGGTCTTATGAAATAGCGATTTCGTTCCAATTCACATTCCAAGTAATATTCGGCATGGTAATTATATTGCCGATTGCCAAATTGCATTATCTCTTATAGTTTGCGGGATATGGGAATCGAAATTTTACACCTAAGTGTCTGTTTCTAACTTGGGTCAAAATTGTAAAATGGTCTTATGAATTAGCGATTTTGCTCCAATTCACATTCCAAGTAATATTCGGCATGCTAATTACATTGCCGATTGCCAAATTGCATTACCTCCTATAGTTTCCAAGATATGGTCTATCGACATCTTACAATATTGGCTCTGCTTCTTATTTGGGCCAAAATTGTAAAATGCTCTTATGAATTAGCGATTTCGTTCCAATTCACATTCAAAGTAATATTCGGCATGCTAATTACATTGCCGATTGCCAAATTGCATTACCTCCTATAGTTTCCAAGATATGGTCTATCGACATCTTACAATATTGGCTCTGCTTCTTATTTGGGTCAAAATTGTAAAATGGTCTTATGAATTAGTGATTTCGTTCCAATTCACATTCCAAGTAATATTCGACATGCTAATTACATTGCCGATTGCCAAATTGCATTATCTCTTATAGTTTCTGAGATATGCGCAATCGAAATTTTACACCTTAGGGTCTGTTTCTAACTTGGGTCAAAATTGTAAAATGCTCTTATGAATTAGCGATTTCGTTCCAATTCACATTCAAAGTAATATTCGACATGCTAATTACGTTGCCTGTTGCCAAATTGCATTATCTCCTATAGTTTCCGAGATATGGACTATCGACATCTTACAATATTGGCTCTGCTTCTAATTTGGGTCAAAATTGTAAAATGGTCTTATGAATTAGCGATTTCGCTCCAATTCACATTCCAAGTAATATTCGGCATGCTAATTACATTGCCGATTGCCAAATTGCATTATCTCTTATAGTTTCTGAGATATGCGCAATCGAAATTTTACACCTTAGGGTCTGTTTCTAACTTGAGTCAAAATTGTAAAATGCTCTTATGAATTAGCGATTTCGTTCCAATTCACATTCAAAGTAATATTCGACATGCTAATTACGTTGCCTGTTGCCAAATTGCATTATCTCTTATAGTTTCCGAGATATGGACTATCGACATCTTACAATATTGGCTCTGCTTCTAACTCGGGCCAAAATTGTAAAATGGTCTTATGAATTAGCGATTTCGTTCCAATTCACATTCCAAGTAATATTCGGCATGTTAATTACGTTGCCGATTGCCAAATTGCATTATCTCTTGTAGTTTCCGAGATATGGGCAATCGAAATTTTACACCTTAGAGTCTGTTTCTAAGTTGGGTCAAAAATGTAAAATTGTCTTATGAATTAGCGATTTCGTTCCAATTCACATTCCAAGTAATACTCGACATGCTAATTACATTGCCGATCGCCAAATTGCATTATCTCATATAGTTTCCGAGATATGGACTATCGACATCTTACAATATTGGCTGTGCTTCTAACTTGGGCCAAAATTGTTAAATGGTCTTATGAATTAGCGATTTTGCTCCAGTTCACATTCCGAGTAATATTTGGCATGATAATTACGTTGCCGATTGCCAAATTGCATTATCTTTTATAGTTTCCCAGATATGGGCTATCGATATCTTACAATATTGGCTCTGCTTCTAACTTGTGCCAGAATTGTAAAATGGTCTTATGAATTAGCGATTTCGTTCCAATTCACATTCCAAGTAACATTCGGCATGCTAATAACGTTGCCGATTGCCAAATTGCATTATCTCTTATAGTTTCTGAGATATGCGCAATCGAAATTTTACACCTTAGGGTCTGTTTCTAACTTGGGTCAAAATTGTAAAATGCTCTTATGAATTAGCGATTTCGTTCCAATTCACATTCAAAGTAATATTCGACATGCTAATTACGTTGCCTGTTGCCAAATTGCATTATCTCCTATAGTTTCCGAGATATGGACTATCGACATCTTACAATATTGGCTCTGCTTCTAATTTGGGTCAAAATTGTAAAATGGTCTTATGAATTAGCGATTTCGCTCCAATTCACATTCCAAGTAATATTCGGCATGCTAATTACATTGCCGATTGCCAAATTGAATTATCCCTTATAGTTTCCGAGATATGGACTATCGACATCTTACAATATTGGCTCTGCTTCTAATTTGGGTCAAAATTGTAAAATGGTCTTATGAATTAGCGATTTCGCTCCAATTCACATTCCAAGTAATATTCGGCATGCTAATTACATTGCCGATTGCCAAATTGCATTATCTCTTATAGTTTCTGAGATATGCGCAATCGAAATTTTACACCTTAGGGTCTGTTTCTAACTTGAGTCAAAATTGTAAAATGCTCTTATGAATTAGCGATTTCGTTCCAATTCACATTCAAAGTAATATTCGACATGCTAATTACGTTGCCTGTTGCCAAATTGCATTATCTCTTATAGTTTCCGAGATATGGACTATCCACATCTTACAATATTGGCTCTGCTTCTAACTCGGGCCAAAATTGTAAAATGGTCTTATGAATTAGCGATTTCGTTCCAATTCACATTCCAAGTAATATTCGGCATGTTAATTACGTTGCCGATTGCCAAATTGCATTATCTCTTGTAGTTTCCGAGATATGGGCAATCGAAATTTTACACCTTAGAGTCTGTTTCTAAGTTGGGTCAAAAATGTAAAATGGTCTTATGAATTAGCGATTTCGTTCCAATTCACATTCCAAGTAATACTCGACATGCTAATTACATTGCCGATCGCCAAATTGCATTATCTCATATAGTTTCCGAGATATGGACTATCGACATCTTACAATATTGGCTGTGCTTCTAACTTGGGCCAAAATTGTTAAATGGTCTTATGAATTAGCGATTTTGCTCCAGTTCACATTCCGAGTAATATTTGGCATGATAATTACGTTGCCGATTGCCAAATTATATTATCTTTTATAGTTTCCCAGATATGGGCTATCGATATCTTACAATATTGGCTCTGCTTCTAACTTGTGCCAGAATTGTAAAATGGTCTTATGAATTAGCGATTTCGTTCCAATTCACATTCCAAGTAACATTCGGCATGCTAATAACGTTGCCGATTGCCAAATTGCATTATCTCTTATAGTTTCTGAGATATGCGCAATCGAAATTTTACACCCTAGGGTCTGTTTCTAACTTGGGTCAAAATTGTAAAATGCTCTTATGAATTAGCGATTTCGTTCCAATTCACATTCAAAGTAATATTCGGCATGCTAATTACATTGCCGATTGCCAAATTGAATTACCTCCTATAGTTTCCAAGATATGGTCTATCGACATCTTACAATATTGGCTCTGCTTCTTATTTGGGCCAAAATTGTAAAATGCTCTTATGAATTAGCGATTTCGTTCCAATTCACATTCAAAGTAATATTCGGCATGCTAATTACATTGCCGATTGCCAAATTGCATTACCTCCTATAGTTTCCAAGATATGGTCTATCGACATCTTACAATATTGGCTCTGCTTCTTATTTGGGTCAAAATTGTAAAATGGTCTTATGAATTAGTGATTTCGTTCCAATTCACATTCCAAGTAATATTCGACATGCTAATTACATTGCCGATTGCCAAATTGCATTATCTCTTATAGTTTCTGAGATATGCGCAATCGAAATTTTACACCTTAGGGTCTGTTTCTAACTTGGGTCAAAATTGTAAAATGCTCTTATGAATTAGCGATTTCGTTCCAATTCACATTCAAAGTAATATTCGACATGCTAATTACGTTGCCTGTTGCCAAATTGCATTATCTCCTATAGTTTCCGAGATATGGACTATCGACATCTTACAATATTGGCTCTGCTTCTAATTTGGGTCAAAATTGTAAAATGGTCTTATGAATTAGCGATTTCGCTCCAATTCACATTCCAAGTAATATTCGGCATGCTAATTACATTGCCGATTGCCAAATTGCATTATCTCTTATAGTTTCTGAGATATGCGCAATCGAAATTTTACACCTTAGGGTCTGTTTCTAACTTGAGTCAAAATTGTAAAATGCTCTTATGAATTAGCGATTTCGTTCCAATTCACATTCAAAGTAATATTCGACATGCTAATTACGTTGCCTGTTGCCAAATTGCATTATCTCTTATAGTTTCCGAGATATGGACTATCGACATCTTACAATATTGGCTCTGCTTCTAACTCGGGAAAAAATTGTAAAATGGTCTTATGAATTAGCGATTTCGTTCCAATTCACATTCCAAGTAATATTCGGCATGTTAATTACGTTGCCGATTGCCAAATTGCATTATCTCTTGTAGTTTCCGAGATATGAGCAATCGAAATTTTACACCTTAGAGTCTGTTTCTAAGTTGGGTCAAAAATGTAAAATTGTCTTATGAATTAGCGATTTCGTTCCAATTCACATTCCAAGTAATACTCGACATGCTAATTACATTGCCGATCGCCAAATTGCATTATCTCATATAGTTTCCGAGATATGGACTATCGACATCTTACAATATTGGCTGTGCTTCTAACTTGGGCCAAAATTGTTAAATGGTCTTATGAATTAGCGATTTTGCTCCAGTTCACATTCCGAGTAATATTTGGCATGATAATTACGTTGCCGATTGCCAAATTGCATTATCTTTTATAGTTTCCCAGATATGGGCTATCGATATCTTACAATATTGGCTCTGCTTCTAACTTGTGCCAGAATTGTAAAATGGTCTTATGAATTAGCGATTTCGTTCCAATTCACATTCCAAGTAACATTCGGCATGCTAATAACGTTGCCGATTGCCAAATTGCATTATCTCTTATAGTTTCTGAGATATGCGCAATCGAAATTTTACACCTTAGGGTCTGTTTCTAACTTGGGTCAAAATTGTAAAATGCTCTTATGAATTAGCGATTTCGTTCCAATTCACATTCAAAGTAATATTCGACATGCTAATTACGTTGCCTGTTGCCAAATTGCATTATCTCCTATAGTTTCCGAGATATGGACTATCGACATCTTACAATATTGGCTCTGCTTCTAATTTGGGTCAAAATTGTAAAATGGTCTTATGAATTAGCGATTTCGCTCCAATTCACATTCCAAGTAATATTCGGCATGCTAATTACATTGCCGATTGCCAAATTGAATTATCCCTTATAGTTTCCGAGATATGGACTATCGACATCTTACAATATTGGCTCTGCTTCTAATTTGGGTCAAAATTGTAAAATGGTCTTATGAATTAGCGATTTCGCTCCAATTCACATTCCAAGTAATATTCGGCATGCTAATTACATTGCCGATTGCCAAATTGCATTATCTCTTATAGTTTCTGAGATATGCGCAATCGAAATTTTACACCTTAGGGTCTGTTTCTAACTTGAGTCAAAATTGTAAAATGCTCTTATGAATTAGCGATTTCGTTCCAATTCACATTCAAAGTAATATTCGACATGCTAATTACGTTGCCTGTTGCCAAATTGCATTATCTCTTATAGTTTCCGAGATATGGACTATCCACATCTTACAATATTGGCTCTGCTTCTAACTCGGGCCAAAATTGTAAAATGGTCTTATGAATTAGCGATTTCGTTCCAATTCACATTCCAAGTAATATTCGGCATGTTAATTACGTTGCCGATTGCCAAATTGCATTATCTCTTGTAGTTTCCGAGATATGGGCAATCGAAATTTTACACCTTAGAGTCAGTTTCTAAGTTGGGTCAAAAATGTAAAATGGTCTTATGAATTAGCGATTTCGTTCCAATTCACATTCCAAGTAATACTCGACATGCTAATTACATTGCCGATCGCCAAATTGCATTATCTCATATAGTTTCCGAGATATGGACTATCGACATCTTACAATATTGGCTGTGCTTCTAACTTGGGCCAAAATTGTTAAATGGTCTTATGAATTAGCGATTTTGCTCCAGTTCACATTCCGAGTAATATTTGGCATGATAAATACGTTGCCGATTGCCAAATTGCATTATCTTTTATAGTTTCCCAGATATGGGCTATCGATATCTTACAATATTGGCTCTGCTTCTAACTTGTGCCAGAATTGTAAAATGGTCTTATGAATTAGCGATTTCGTTCCAATTCACATTCCAAGTAACATTCGGCATGCTAATAACGTTGCCGATTGCCAAATTGCATTATCTCTTATAGTTTCTGAGATATGCGCAATCGAAATTTTACACCTTAGGGTCTGTTTCTAACTTGGGTCAAAATTGTAAAATGCTCTTATGAATTAGCGATTTCGTTCCAATTCACATTCAAAGTAATATTCGACATGCTAATTACGTTGCCTGTTGCCAAATTGCATTATCTCCTATAGTTTCCGAGATATGGACTATCGACATCTTACAATATTGGCTCTGCTTCTAATTTGGGTCAAAATTGTAAAATGGTCTTATGAATTAGCGATTTCGCTCCAATTCACATTCCAAGTAATATTCGGCATGCTAATTACGTTGCCTGTTGCCAAATTGAATTATCCCTTATAGTTTCCGAGATATGGACTATCGACATCTGACATTATTGGTTCTGCTTGTTACTTGGGCCAGAATTGTAAAAGGGTCTTATGAATTAGCGATTTCGCTCCAATTCACATTCCAAGTAATATTCGGCATGCTAATTACGTTGCCGATTGCCACATTGCATTATCTCATATAGTTTCCGAGATATGGACTATCGACATCTTACAATATTGGCTGTGCTTCTAACTTGGGACAAAATTGTAAAATGGTCTTATGAATTAGCGATTTCGTTCCAATTCACATTCCAAGTATTATTCGGCATGCTAATTACTTTGCCGATTGCCAAATTGCATTATCTCCTATATTTTCCAAGATATGGTCTATCGACATCTTACAATATTGGCTCTGCTTCTAACTTGGGCCAAAATTGTAAAATGGCCTTATGAATTAGCGATTTCGTTCCAATTCACATTCCTTGTAATATTCGGCATGCTAATTACATTGCCGATTGCCAAATTGCTTTATCTCATATAGTTTCCGAGATATGGACTATCGACATCTTATAATATTGGCTGTGCTTCTAACTTGGGCCAAAATTGTAAAATGGTCTTATGAATTAGCGATTTCGTTCCAATTAATATTCCAAGTAACATTCGGCATGCTAATTGCGTTACCGATTGCCAAATTGCATTATCACTTATAGTTTCCGAGATATGGGCAATCGAAATTTTACACCTTAGAGTCTGTTTCTAATATGGGTCAAAATTGTAAAATGGTCTTACGAATTAGCGATTTCGCTCCAATTCACATTCCAAGTAATATTCGGCATGCTAATTACACTGCCGATTGCCAAATTGCATTACCTCCTATAGTTTCCAAGATATGGTCTATCGACATCTTACAATATTGGCTCTGCTTTTAATTTGGGCCAAAATTGTAAAATGCTCTTATGAATTAGCGATTTCGTTCCAATTCACATTCAAAGTAATATTCGGCATGCTAATTACGTTGCTTATTGCCAAATTGCATTATCTCTTATAGTTTCCGAGATATGGACTATCGACATCTTACAATATTGGCTCTGCTTCTAACTTGGGCCAAAATTGTAAAATGGTCTTATGGATTAGCGATTTCGTTCCAATTCACATTCTAAGTAATATTCGGCATGCTAATTACGTTGACGTTTTCCAAATTGCATTATCTCTTATAGTTTCCGAGATATGGGCAATTGAAATTTTACACCTTGGTGTCTGTTTCTAACTGGGGTCAAAATTGTAAAATGGTCTTATGAATTAGTGATGTCGTTCCAATTCACATTCCAAGTAATATTCGACATGCTAATTACATTGCCGATTGCCAAATTGCATTATCTCTTATAGTTTCTGAGATATGCGCAATCGAAATTTTACACCTTAGGGTCTGTTTCTAACTTGGGTCAAAATTGTAAAATGCTCTTATGAATTAGCGATTTCGTTCCAATTCACATTCTAAGTAATATTCGACATGCTAATTACGTTGCCTGTTGCCAAATTGCATTATCTCCTATAGTTTCCGAGATATGGACTATCGACATCTTACAATATTGGCTCTGCTTCTAATTTGGGTCAAAATTGTAAAATGGTCTTATGAATTAGCGATTTCGCTCCAATTCACATTCCAAGTAATATTCGGCATGCTAATTACATTGCCGATTGCCAAATTGCATTATCTCTTATAGTTTCTGAGATATGCGCAATCGAAATTTTTCACCTTAGGGTCTGTTTCTAACTTGAGTCAAAATTGTAAAATGCTCTTATGAATTAGCGATTTCGTTCCAATTCACATTCAAAGTAATATTCGACATGCTAATTACGTTGCCTGTTGCCAAATTGCATTATCTCTTATAGTTTCCGAGATATGGACTATCGACATCTTACAATATTGGCTCTGCTTCTAACTCGGGCCAAAATTGTAAAATGGTCTTATGAATTAGCGATTTCGTTCCAATTCACATTCCAAGTAATATTCGGCATGTTAATTACGTTGCCGATTGCCAAATTGCATTACCTCTTGTAGTTTCCGAGATATGGGAAATCGAAATTTTACACCTTAGAGTCTGTTTCTAAGTTGGGCCAGAATTGTAAAATGGTCTTATGAATTAGCGATTTCGTTTCAATTCACATTCCAAGTAATATTCGGCATGGTAATTATATTGCCGATTGCCAAATTGCATTATCTCTTATAGTTTGCGGGATATGGGAATCGAAATTTTACACTTTAGTGTCTGTTTCTAACTTGGGTCAAAATTGTAAAATGGTCTTATGAATTAGCGATTTCGTTCCACTTCACATTCAAAGTAATATTCGGCATGCTAATTACGTTGCCTGTTGCCAAATTGCATTATCTCCTATAGTTTCCGAGATATGGACTATCGACATCTTACAATATTGGCTCTGCTTCTAACTTGGGCCAAAATTGTAAAATGGTCTTATGAATTAGCGATTTCGTTCCAATTCACATTCAAAGTAATATTCGACATGCTAATTACGTTGCCTGTTGCCAAATTGCATTATCTCTTATAGTTTCCGAGATATGGACTATCGACATCTTACAATATTGGCTCTGCTTCGAACTTGGGTCAAAATTGTAAAATGGTCTTATGAATTAGCGATTTCGCTCCAATTCACACTCCAAGTAATATTCGGCATGCTAATTACATTGCCGATTGCCAAATTGCATTACCCTTTATTGTTTCCGACATATGGACTATCGACATCTTACAATATTGGCTCTGCTTCTAACTTGGGCCAAAATTGTAAAATGGTCTTATGAATTAGCGATTTCGTTCCAATTCACATTCAAAGTAATATTCGGCATTGCTAATTACGTTGCCGATTGCCAAATTGCATTATCTCTTGTAGTTTCCGAGATATGGGCAATCGAAATTTTACACCTTAGAGTCTGTTTCTAACTTGGATCAAAGTTGTAAAATGGTCTTATGAATTAGCGATTTCGCTCCAATTCATATTTCAAGTAATATTCGGCATGTTAATTACATTGCCGATTGCCAAATTGCATTATCTCTTATAGTTTCTGAGATATGGACTATCGACATCTTACAATATTGGTTCTGCTTTTAACTTGGGCCAAAATTGTAAAATGGTCTTATGAATTAGCGATTTCGTTCCAATTCACATTCCAAGTAATATTCGGCATGCTAATTACGTTGCCGTTTTCCAAATTGCATTATCTCTTATAGTTTCCGAGATATGGGCAATTGAAATTTTACACCTTGGTGTCTGTTTCTAACTGGGGTCAAAATTGTAAAATGGTCTTATGAATTAGCGATTTCGTTCCAATTCACATTCCAAGTAATATTCGGCATGCTAAATACGTTGCCGTTTTCCAAATTGCATTATCTCTTATAGTTTCCGAGATATGGGCAATTGAAATTTTACACCTTGGTGTCTGTTTCTAACTGGGGTCAAAATTGTAAAATGGTCTTATGAATTAGCGATTTCGTTCCAATTTACATTCCAAGTAATATTCGGCATGGTAATTACATTGCCGATTGCCAAATTGCATTATCTCTTGTAGTTTCCGAGATATGGGCAATCGAAATTTTACACCTTAGAGTCTGTTTCTAAGTTGGGTCAAAAATGTAAAATGGTCTTATGAATTAGCGATTTCGTTCCAATTCACATTCCAAGTAATACTCGACATGCTAATTACATTGCCGATTGCCAAATTGCATTATCTCTTATAGTTTCCGGGATAGGGATTATCGACATCTGACAATATTGGCTCTGCTTCTTACTTGGGCCAGAATTGTAAAATGGTCTTATGAATTAGCGATTTCGTTCCAATTCACATTCCAAGTAATATTCGGCATGGTAATTACGTTGCCGATTGCCAAATTGCCTTACCACCTATAGTTTCCTAGATATGGTCTATCGACATCTTACAATATTGGCTCTGCTTCTAACTTGGGCCAAAATTGAAAAATGGTCTTATGAATTAGCGATTTCGTTCCAATTCACATTCAAAGTAATATTCGGCATTGCTAATTACATTGCCGATTGCCAAATTGCATTATCTCCTATAGTTTCCAAGATATGGTCTATCGACATCTTACAATATTGGCTCTGTTTCTAACTTGGGCCAAAATTGAAAAATGGTCTTATGAATTAGCGATTTCGTTCCAATTCACATTCAAAGTAATATTCAGCATTGCTAATTAAGTTGCCGATTGCCAAATTGCATTATCTCTTGTAGTTTCCGAGATATGGGCAATCGAAATTTTACACCTTAGAGTCTGTTTCTAACTTGGGTCAAAATTGTAAAATGGTCTTACGAATTAGCGATTTCGCTCCAATTCACATTCCTAGTAATATTCGGCATGCTAATTACATTGCCGATTGCCAAATTGCATTATCCCTTATAGTTTCCGAGATATGGACTATCGACATCTTACAATATTGGCTCTGCTTCTAACTTGGGCCAAAATTGTAAAATGGTCTTATGAATTAGCGATTTCGTTCCAATTCACATTCCAAGTATTATTCGGCATGCTAATTACATTGCCGATTGCCAAATTGCATTATCTCCTATAGTTTCTAAGATATGGTCTATCGACATCTTACAATATTGGCTCTGCTTCTAACTTGGGCCAAAATTGAAAAATGGTCTTATGAATTAGCGATTTCGTTCCAATTCACATTCCAAGTAACATTCGGCATGCTAATAACGTTGCCGATTGCCAAATTGCATTATCTCTTATAGTTTCTGAGATATGCGCAATCGAAATTTTACACCTTAGGGTCTGTTTCTAACTTGGGTCAAAATTGTAAAATGCTCTTATGAATTAGCGATTTCGTTCCAATTCACATTCAAAGTAATATTCGACATGCTAATTACGTTGCCTGTTGCCAAATTGCATTATCTCCTATAGTTTCCGAGATATGGACTATCGACATCTTACAATATTGGCTCTGCTTCTAATTTGGGTCAAAATTGTAAAATGGTCTTATGAATTAGCGATTTCGCTCCAATTCACATTCCAAGTAATATTCGGCATGCTAATTACATTGCCGATTGCCAAATTGAATTATCCCTTATAGTTTCCGAGATATGGACTATCGACATCTGACATTATTGGTTCTGCTTGTTACTTGGGCCAGAATTGTAAAAGGGTCTTATGAATTAGCGATTTCGCTCCAATTCACATTCCAAGTAAAATTCGGCATGCTAATTACGTTGCCGATTGCCACATTGCATTATCTCATATAGTTTCCGAGATATGGACTATCGACATCTTACAATATTGGCTGTGCTTCTAACTTGGGACAAAATTGTAAAATGGTCTTATGAATTAGCGATTTCGTTCCAATTCACATTCCAAGTATTATTCGGCATGCTAATTACTTTGCCGATTGCCAAATTGCATTATCTCCTATATTTTCCAAGATATGGTCTATCGACATCTTACAATATTGGCTCTGCTTCTAACTTGGGCCAAAATTGTAAAATGGCCTTATGAATTAGCGATTTCGTTCCAATTCACATTCCATGTAATATTCGGCATGCTAATTACATTGCCGATTGCCAAATTGCTTTATCTCATATAGTTTCCGAGATATGGACTATCGACATCTTATAATATTGGCTGTGCTTCTAACTTGGGCCAAAATTGTAAAATGGTCTTATGAATTAGCGATTTCGTTCCAATTAATATTCCAAGTAACATTCGGCATGCTAATTGCGTTACCGATTGCCAAATTGCATTATCACTTATAGTTTCCGAGATATGGGCAATCGAAATTTTACACCTTAGAGTCTGTTTCTAATATGGGTCAAAATTGTAAAATGGTCTTACGAATTAGCGATTTCGCTCCAATTCACATTCCAAGTAATATTCGGCATGCTAATTACACTGCCGATTGCCAAATTGCATTACCTCCTATAGTTTCCAAGATATGGTCTATCGACATCTTACAATATTGGCTCTGCTTTTAATTTGGGCCAAAATTGTAAAATGCTCTTATGAATTAGCGATTTCGTTCCAATTCACATTCAAAGTAATATTCGGCATGCTAATTACGTTGCTTATTGCCAAATTGCATTATCTCTTATAGTTTCCGAGATATGGACTATCGACATCTTACAATATTGGCTCTGCTTCTAACTTGGGCCAAAATTGTAAAATGGTCTTATGAATTAGCGATTTCGTTCCAATTCACATTCTAAGTAATATTCGGCATGCTAATTACGTTGACGTTTTCCAAATTGCATTATCTCTTATAGTTTCCGAGATATGGGCAATTGAAATTTTACACCTTGGTGTCTGTTTCTAACTGGGGTCAAAATTGTAAAATGGTCTTATGAATTAGTGATGTCGTTCCAATTCACATTCCAAGTAATATTCGACATGCTAATTACATTGCCGATTGCCAAATTGCATTATCTCTTATAGTTTCTGAGATATGCGCAATCGAAATTTTACACCTTAGGGTCTGTTTCTAACTTGGGTCAAAATTGTAAAATGCTCTTATGAATTAGCGATTTCGTTCCAATTCACATTCTAAGTAATATTCGACATGCTAATTACGTTGCCTGTTGCCAAATTGCATTATCTCCTATAGTTTCCGAGATATGGACTATCGACATCTTACAATATTGGCTCTGCTTCTAATTTGGGTCAAAATTGTAAAATGGTCTTATGAATTAGCGATTTCGCTCCAATTCACATTCCAAGTAATATTCGGCATGCTAATTACATTGCCGATTGCCAAATTGCATTATCTCTTATAGTTTCTGAGATATGCGCAATCGAAATTTTTCACCTTAGGGTCTGTTTCTAACTTGAGTCAAAATTGTAAAATGCTCTTATGAATTAGCGATTTCGTTCCAATTCACATTCAAAGTAATATTCGACATGCTAATTACGTTGCCTGTTGCCAAATTGCATTATCTCTTATAGTTTCCGAGATATGGACTATCGACATCTTACAATATTGGCTCTGCTTCTAACTCGGGCCAAAATTGTAAAATGGTCTTATGAATTAGCGATTTCGTTCCAATTCACATTCCAAGTAATATTCGGCATGTTAATTACGTTGCCGATTGCCAAATTGCATTACCTCTTGTAGTTTCCGAGATATGGGCAATCGAAATTTTACACCTTAGAGTCTGTTTCTAAGTTGGGCCAGAATTGTAAAATGGTCTTATGAATTAGCGATTTCGTTTCAATTCACATTCCAAGTAATATTCGGCATGGTAATTATATTGCCGATTGCCAAATTGCATTATCTCTTATAGTTTGCGGGATATGGGAATCGAAATTTTACACTTTAGTGTCTGTTTCTAACTTGGGTCAAAATTGTAAAATGGTCTTATGAATTAGCGATTTCGTTCCACTTCACATTCAAAGTAATATTCGGCATGCTAATTACGTTGCCTGTTGCCAAATTGCATTATCTCCTATAGTTTCCGAGATATGGACTATCGACATCTTACAATATTGGCTCTGCTTCTAACTTGGGCCAAAATTGTAAAATGGTCTTATGAATTAGCGATTTCGTTCCAATTCACATTCAAAGTAATATTCGACATGCTAATTACGTTGCCTGTTGCCAAATTGCATTATCTCTTATAGTTTCCGAGATATGGACTATCGACATCTTACAATATTGGCTCTGCTTCGAACTTGGGTCAAAATTGTAAAATGGTCTTATGAATTAGCGATTTCGCTCCAATTCACACTCCAAGTAATATTCGGCATGCTAATTACATTGCCGATTGCCAAATTGCATTACCCTTTATTGTTTCCGACATATGGACTATCGACATCTTACAATATTGGCTCTGCTTCTAACTTGGGCCAAAATTGTAAAATGGTCTTATGAATTAGCGATTTCGTTCCAATTCACATTCAAAGTAATATTCGGCATTGCTAATTACGTTGCCGATTGCCAAATTGCATTATCTCTTGTAGTTTCCGAGATATGGGCAATCGAAATTTTACACCTTAGAGTCTGTTTCTAACTTGGATCAAAGTTGTAAAATGGTCTTATGAATTAGCGATTTCGCTCCAATTCATATTTCAAGTAATATTCGGCATGTTAATTACATTGCCGATTGCCAAATTGCATTATCTCTTATAGTTTCTGAGATATGGACTATCGACATCTTACAATATTGGTTCTGCTTTTAACTTGGGCCAAAATTGTAAAATGGTCTTATGAATTAGCGATTTCGTTCCAATTCACATTCCAAGTAATATTCGGCATGCTAATTACGTTGCCGTTTTCCAAATTGCATTATCTCTTATAGTTTCCGAGATATGGGCAATTGAAATTTTACACCTTGGTGTCTGTTTCTAACTGGGGTCAAAATTGTAAAATGGTCTTATGAATTAGCGATTTCGTTCCAATTCACATTCCAAGTAATATTCGGCATGCTAAATACGTTGCCGTTTTCCAAATTGCATTATCTCTTATAGTTTCCGAGATATGGGCAATTGAAATTTTACACCTTGGTGTCTGTTTCTAACTGGGGTCAAAATTGTAAAATGGTCTTATGAATTAGCGATTTCGTTCCAATTTACATTCCAAGTAATATTCGGCATGGTAATTACATTGCCGATTGCCAAATTGCATTATCTCTTGTAGTTTCCGAGATATGGGCAATCGAAATTTTACACCTTAGAGTCTGTTTCTAAGTTGGGTCAAAAATGTAAAATGGTCTTATGAATTAGCGATTTCGTTCCAATTCACATTCCAAGTAATACTCGACATGCTAATTACATTGCCGATTGCCAAATTGCATTATCTCTTATAGTTTCCGGGATAGGGATTATCGACATCTGACAATATTGGCTCTGCTTCTTACTTGGGCCAGAATTGTAAAATGGTCTTATGAATTAGCGATTTCGTTCCAATTCACATTCCAAGTAATATTCGGCATGGTAATTACGTTGCCGATTGCCAAATTGCCTTACCACCTATAGTTTCCTAGATATGGTCTATCGACATCTTACAATATTGGCTCTGCTTCTAACTTGGGCCAAAATTGAAAAATGGTCTTATGAATTAGCGATTTCGTTCCAATTCACATTCAAAGTAATATTCGGCATTGCTAATTACATTGCCGATTGCCAAATTGCATTATCTCCTATAGTTTCCAAGATATGGTCTATCGACATCTTACAATATTGGCTCTGTTTCTAACTTGGGCCAAAATTGAAAAATGGTCTTATGAATTAGCGATTTCGTTCCAATTCACATTCAAAGTAATATTCAGCATTGCTAATTAAGTTGCCGATTGCCAAATTGCATTATCTCTTGTAGTTTCCGAGATATGGGCAATCGAAATTTTACACCTTAGAGTCTGTTTCTAACTTGGGTCAAAATTGTAAAATGGTCTTACGAATTAGCGATTTCGCTCCAATTCACATTCCTAGTAATATTCGGCATGCTAATTACATTGCCGATTGCCAAATTGCATTATCCCTTATAGTTTCCGAGATATGGACTATCGACATCTTACAATATTGGCTCTGCTTCTAACTTGGGCCAAAATTGTAAAATGGTCTTATGAATTAGCGATTTCGTTCCAATTCACATTCCAAGTATTATTCGGCATGCTAATTACATTGCCGATTGCCAAATTGCATTATCTCCTATAGTTTCTAAGATATGGTCTATCGACATCTTACAATATTGGCTCTGCTTCTAACTTGGGCCAAAATTGAAAAATGGTCTTATGAATTAGCGATTTCGTTCCAATTCACATTCAAAGTAATATTCGGCATTGCTAATTACGTTGCCGATTGCCAAATTGCATTATCTCTTATAGTTTCCGAGATATGGGCAATCGAAATTTTACACCTTAGTGTCTGTTTCTAACTGGGGTCAAAATTGTTAAATGGTCTTATGAATTAGTGATTTCGTTCCAATTCACATTCCAAGTAATATTCGGCCTGCTAATTACATTGCCGATTGCCAAATTGCATTATCTCTTATAGTTTCCGAGATATGGGCAATCGAAATTTTACACCTTGGTGTCTGTTTCTAACTGGGGCCAAAATTGTAAAATGGTCTTATGAATTAGTGATTTCGTTCCAATTCACATTCCAAGTAATATTCGGCATACTAATTACGTTGCCGATTGCCATAATGCATTATCTTTTATAGTTTCCGAGATATGGGCTATCGACAGCTTACAATATTGGCTCTGCTTCTAACTTGGACCAAAATTGTAAAATGGCCTTATGAATTAGCGATTTCGTTCCAATTCACATTCCAAGTAATATTCGGCATGCTAATTACATTGCCGTTTTCCAAATTGCATTATCTCTTATAGTTTTCGAGATATGGGCAATTGAAATTTTACACCTTGGTGTCTGTTTCTAACTGGGGTCAAAATTGTAAAATGGTCTTATGAATTAGCGATTTCGTTCCAATTCACATTCTAAGTAATATTCGGCATGCTAATTACGTTGCCGTTTTCCAAATTGCATTATATCTTATAGTTTCCGAGATATGGGCAATTGAAATTTTACACCTTGGTGTCTGTTTCTAACTGGGGTCAAAATTGTAAAATGGTCATATGAATTAGTGATTTCGTTCCAATTCACTTTCCAAGTAATATTCGACATGCTAATTACATTGCCGTTTGCCAAATTGCATTATCTCCTATAGTTTCCAAGATATGGTCTATCGACATCTTACAATATTGGCTCTGCTTCTAACTTGGGCCAAAATTGAAAAATGGTCTTATGAATTAGCGATTTCGTTCCAATTCACATTGAAAGTAATATTCGGCATGCTAATTACGTTGCCGTTTTTCAAATTGCATTATCTCTTATAGTTTCCGAGATATGGGCAATTGAAATTTTACACCTTGGTGTCTGTTTCTAACTGGGGTCAAAATTGTAAAATGGTCTTATGAATTAGTGATTTCGTTCCAATTCACATTCCAAGTAATATTCGACATGCTAATTACATTGCCTGTTGCCAAATTGCATTATCTCTTATAGTTTCTGAGATATGGGCAATTGAAATTTTACACCTTGGTGTCTGTTTCTAACTGGGGTCAAAATTGTAAAATGGTCTTATGAATTAGTGATTTCGTTCCAATTCACATTCCAAGTAATATTCGACATGATAATTACATTGCCGATTGCCAAATTGCATTATCTCCTATAGTTTCCAAGATATGGTCTATCGACATCTTACAATATTGGCTCTGCTTCTAACTTGGACCAAAATTGAAAAATGGTCTTATGAATTAGCGATTTCGTTCCAATTCACATACAACGTAATATTCGGCATGCTAATTACGTTGCCGTTTTCCAAATTGCATTATCTCTTATAGTTTCCGAGATATGGGCAATTGAAATTTTACACCTTAGAGTCTGTTTCTAAGTTGGGTCAAAAATGTAAAATGGTCTTATGAATTAGCGATATCGTTCCAATTCACATTCCAAGTAATACTCGACATGCTAATTACATTGCCGATTGCCAAATTACATTATCTCTTATAGTTTCCGGGATATGGATTATCGACATCTGACAATATTGGCTCTGCTTCTTACTTGGGCCAGAATTGTAAAATGGTCTTATGAATTAGCGATTTCGTTCCAATTCACATTCCAAGTAATATTCGGCATGGTAATTATATTGCCGATTGCCAAATTGCATTATCTCTTATAGTTTGTGGGATATGGGAATCGAAATTTTACACCTTAGTGTCTGTTTCTAACTTGGGTCAAAATTGTAAAATGGTCTTATGAATAAGCGATTTTGCTCCAATTCACATTCCAAGTAATATTCGGCATGCTAATTACATTGCCGATTGCCAAATTGCATTACCTCCTATAGTTTCCAAGATATGGTCTATCGACATCTTACAATATTGGCTCTGCTTCTTATTTGGGCCAAAATTGTAAAATGCTCTTATGAATTAGCGATTTCGTTCCAATTCACATTCAAAGTAATATTCGGCATGCTAATTACGTTGCCTGTTGCCAAATTGCATTATCTCTTATAGTTTCCGAGATATGGACTATCGACATCTTACAATATTATCTCTGCTTCTAACTTGGGCCAAAATTGTAAAATGGTCTTATGAATTAGCGATTTCGTTCCAATTCACATTCTAAGTAATATTCGGCATGCTAATTACGTTGCCGTTTTCCAAATTGCATTATCTCTTATAGTTTCCGAGATATTGGGCAATTGAAATTTTACACCTTGGTGTCTGTTTCTAACTTGGGTCAAAATTGTAAAATGCTCTTATGAATTAGCGATTTCGTTCCAATTCACATTCAAAGTAATATTCGACATGCTAATTACGTTGCCTGTTGCCAAATTGCATTATCTCTTATAATTTCCGAGATATGGACTATCGACATCTTACAATATTGGCTCCGCTTCTAACTTGGGTCAAAATTGTAAAATGGTCTTATGAATTAGCGATTTCGCTCCAATTCACATTCCAAGTAATATTCGGCATGCTAATTACATTGCCGATTGCCAAATTGCATTACCCTTTATTGTTTCCGAGATATGGACTATCGACATCTGACAATATTGGCTTTGCTTCTAACTTGGGCCAGAATTGTAAAATGGTCTTACGAATTAGCGATTTCGTTCCAATTCACATTCCAACTATTATTCGGCATGCTAATTACATTGCCGGTTGCCAAATTGCATTATCTCCTATAGTTTCCAAGATATGGTCTATCGACATCTTACAATATTGGCTGTGCTTCTAACTTGGGCCAAAATTGTAAAATGGTCTTATGAATTAACGATTTCGTTCCAATTCACATTCCAAGTATTATTCGGCATGCTAATTACATTGCCGGTTGCCAAATTGCATTATCTCCTATAGTTTCCAAGATATGGTCTATCGACATCTTACAATATTGGCTGTGCTTCTAACTTGTGCCAAAATTGTAAAATGGCCTTATGAATTAGCGATTTCGTTCCAATTCACATTCAAAGTAATATTCGACATGCTAATTACGTTGCCTGTTGCCAAATTGCATTATCTCTTATAGTTTCCGAGATATGGACTATCGACATCTTACAATATTGGCTCTGCTTCTAACTTGGGTCAAAATTGTAAAATGGTCTTATGAATTAGCGATTTCGCTCCAATTCACATTCCAAGTAATATTCGGCATGCCAATTACATTGCCGATTGCCAAATTGCATTATCTCTTATAGTTTCCGGGATATGGTTTATCGACATCTGACAATATTGGCTCTGCTTCTTACTTGGGCCAGAATTGTAAAATGGTCTTATGAAATAGCGATTTCGTTCCAATTCACATTCCAAGTAATATTCGGCATGGTAATTATATTGCCGATTGCCAAATTGCATTATCTCTTATAGTTTGCGGGATATGGGAATCGAAATTTTACACCTTAGGGTCTGTTTCTAAGTTGGGTCAAAAATGTAAAATGGTCTTATGAATTAGCGATATCGTTCCAATTCACATTCCATGTAATACTCGACATGCTAATTACATTGCCGATTGCCAAATTACATTATCTCTTATAGTTTCCGGGATATGGTTTATCGACATCTGACAATATTGGCTCTGCTTCTTACTTGGGCCAGAATTGTAAAATGGTCTTATGAAATAGCGATTTCGTTCCAATTCACATTCCAAGTAATATTCGGCATGGTAATTATATTGCCGTTTGCCAAATTGCATTATCTCTTATAGTTTGCGGGATATGGGAATCGAAATTTTACACCTTAGGGTCTGTTTCTAAGTTGGGTCAAAAATGTAAAATGGTCTTATGAATTAGCGATATCGTTCCAATTCACATTCCAAGTAATACTCGACATGCTAATTACATTGCCGATTGCCAAATTGCATTATCTCTTATAGTTTCCGGGATATGGTTTATCGACATCTGACAATATTGGCTCTGCTTCTTACTTGGGCCAGAATTGTAAAATGGTCTTATGAAATAGCGATTTCGTTCCAATTCACATTCCAAGTAATATTCGGCATGGTAATTAATTTGCCGATTGCCAAATTGCATTATCTCTTATAGTTTGCGGGATATGGGAATCGAAATTTTACACCTTAGGGTCTGTTTCTAAGTTGGGTCAAAAATGTAAAATGGTCTTATGAATTAGCGATATCGTTCCAATTCACATTCCAAGTAATACTCGACATGCTAATTACATTGCCGATTGCCAAATTACATTATCTCTTATAGTTTCCGGGATATGGTTTATCGACATCTGACAATATTGGCTCTGCTTCTTACTTGGGCCAGAATTGTAAAATGGTCTTATGAAATAGCGATTTCGTTCCAATTCACATTCCAAGTAATATTCGGCATGGTAATTATATTGCCGATTGCCAAATTGCATTATCTCTTATAGTTTGCGGGATATGGGAATCGAAATTTTACACCTAAGTGTCTGTTTTTAACTTGGGTCAAAATTGTAAAATAGTCTTATGAATTAGCGATTTTGCTCCAATTCACATTCCAAGTAATATTCGGCATGCTAATTACATTGCCGATTGCAAAATTGCATTACCTCCTATAGTTTCCAAGATATGGTCTATCGACATCTTACAATATTGGCTCTGCTTCTTATTTGGGCCAAAATTGTAAAATGCTCTTATGAATTAGCGATTTCGTTCCAATTCACATTCAAAGTAATATTCGGCATGCTAATTACATTGCCGATTGCCAAATTGCATTACCTCCTATAGTTTCCAAGATATGGTCTATCGACATCTTACAATATTGGCTCTGCTTCTTATTTGGGTCAAAATTGTAAAATGGTCTTATGAATTAGCGATTTCGTTCCAATTCACATTCCAAGTAATATTCGGCATGGTAATTATATTGCCGATTGCCAAATTGCATTATCTCTTATAGTTTGTGGGATATGGGAATCGAAATTTTACACCTTAGTGTCTGTTTCTAACTTGGGTCAAAATTGTAAAATGGTCTTATGAATAAGAGATTTTGCTCCAATTCACATTCCAAGTAATATTCGGCATGCTAATTAGATTGCCGATTGCCAAATTGCATTACCTCCTATAGTTTCCAAGATATGGTCTATCGACATCTTACAATATTGGCTCTGCTTCTTATTTGGGCCAAAATTGTAAAATGCTCTTATGAATTAGCGATTTCGTTCCAATTCACATTCAAAGTAATATTCGGCATGCTAATTACGTTGCCTGTTGCCAAATTGCATTATCTCTTATAGTTTCCGAGATATGGACTATCGACATCTTACAATATTATCTCTGCTTCTAACTTGGGCCAAAATTGTAAAATGGTCTTATGAATTAGCGATTTCGTTCCAATTCACATTCTAAGTAATATTCGGCATGCTAATTACGTTGCCGTTTTCCAAATTGCATTATCTCTTATAGTTTCCGAGATATTGGGCAATTGAAATTTTACACCTTGGTGTCTGTTTCTAACTTGGGTCAAAATTGTAAAATGCTCTTATGAATTAGCGATTTCGTTCCAATTCACATTCAAAGTAATATTCGACATGCTAATTACGTTGCCTGTTGCCAAATTGCATTATCTCTTATAATTTCCGAGATATGGACTATCGACATCTTACAATATTGGCTCTGCTTCTAACTTGGGTCAAAATTGTAAAATGGTCTTATGAATTAGCGATTTCGCTCCAACTCACATTCCAAGTAATATTCGGCATGCTAATTACATTGCCGATTGCCAAATTGCATTACCCTCTATTGTTTCCGAGATATGGACTATCGACATCTGACAATATTGGCTCTGCTTCTAACTTGGGCCAGAATTGTAAAATGGTCTTATGAATTAGCGATTTCGTTCTAATTCACATTCCAAGTAATATTCGGCATGCTAATTACGTTGCCGATTGCCAAATTGCATTATCTCATATAGTTTCCGAGATATGGACTATCGACATCTTACAATATTGGCTGTGCTTCTAACTTGGGCCAAAATTGTAAAATGGCCTTATGAATTAGCGATTTCGCTCCAATTCACATTCCAAGTAATATTCGGCATGCTAATTACATTGCCGATTGCCAAATTGCATTACCCTTTATTGTTTCCGAGATATGGACTATCGACATCTGACAATATTGGCTTTGCTTCTAACTTGGGCCAGAATTGTAAAATGGTCTTACGAATTAGCGATTTCGTTCCAATTCACATTCCAACTATTATTCGGCATGCTAATTACATTGCCGGTTGCCAAATTGCATTATCTCCTATAGTTTCCAAGATATGGTCTATCGACATCTTACAATATTGGCTGTGCTTCTAACTTGGGCCAAAATTGTAAAATGGTCTTATGAATTAACGATTTCGTTCCAATTCACATTCCAAGTATTATTCGGCATGCTAATTACATTGCCGGTTGCCAAATTGCATTATCTCCTATAGTTTCCAAGATATGGTCTATCGACATCTTACAATATTGGCTGTGCTTCTAACTTGTGCCAAAATTGTAAAATGGCCTTATGAATTAGCGATTTCGTTCCAATTCACATTCAAAGTAATATTCGACATGCTAATTACGTTGCCTGTTGCCAAATTGCATTATCTCTTATAGTTTCCGAGATACGGACTATCGACATCTTACAATATTGGCTCTGCTTCTAACATGGGTCAAAATTGTAAAATGGTCTTATGAATTAGCGATTTCGCTCCAATTCACATTCCAAGTAATATTCGGCATGCCAATTACATTGCCGATTGCCAAATTGCATTATCTCTTATAGTTTCCGGGATATGGTTTATCGACATCTGACAATATTGGCTCTGCTTCTTACTTGGGCCAGAATTGTAAAATGGTCTTATGAAATAGCGATTTCGTTCCAATTCACATTCCAAGTAATATTCGGCATGGTAATTATATTGCCGATTGCCAAATTGCATTATCTCTTATAGTTTGCGGGATATGGGAATCGAAATTTTACACCTTAGTGTCTGTTTCTAAGTTGGGTCAAAAATGTAAAATGGTCTTATGAATTAGCGATATCGTTCCAATTCACATTCCAAGTAATACTCGACATGCTAATTACATTGCCGATTGCCAAATTACATTATCTCTTATAGTTTCCGGGATATGGTTTATCGACATCTGACAATATTGGCTCTGCTTCTTACTTGGGCCAGAATTGTAAAATGGTCTTATGAAATAGCGATTTCGTTCCAATTCACATTCCAAGTAATATTCGGCATGGTAATTATATTGCCGATTGCCAAATTGCATTATCTCTTATAGTTTGCGGGATATGGGAATCGAAATTTTACACCTTAGGGTCTGTTTCTAAGTTGGGTCAAAAATGTAAAATGGTCTTATGAATTAGCGATATCGTTCCAATTCACATTCCAAGTAATACTCGACATGCTAATTACATTGCCGATTGCCAAATTGCATTATCTCTTATAGTTTCCGGGATATGGTTTATCGACATCTGACAATATTGGCTCTGATTCTTACTTGGGCCAGAATTGTAAAATGGTCTTATGAAATAGCGATTTCGTTCCAATTCACATTCCAAGTAATATTCGGCATGGTAATTATATTGCCGATTGCCAAATTGCATTATCTCTTATAGTTTGCGGGATAAGGGAATCGAAATTTTACACCTTAGGGTCTGTTTCTAAGTTGGGTCAAAAATGTAAAATGGTCTTATGAATTAGCGATATCGTTCCAATTCACATTCCAAGTAATACTCGACATGCTAATTACATTGCCGATTGCCAAATTACATTATCTCTTATAGTTTCCGGGATATGGTTTATCGACATCTGACAATATTGGCTCTGCTTCTTACTTGGGCCAGAATTGTAAAATGGTCTTATGAAATAGCGATTTCGTTCCAATTCACATTCCAAGTAATATTCGGCATGGTAATTATATTGCCGATTGCCAAATTGCATTATCTCTTATAGTTTGCGGGATATGGGAATCGAAATTTTACACCTAAGTGTCTGTTTCTAACTTGGGTCAAAATTGTAAAATGGTCTTATGAATTAGCGATTTTGCTCCAATTCACATTCCAAGTAATATTCGGCATGCTAATTACATTGCCGATTGCCAAATTGCATTACCTCCTATAGTTTCCAAGATATGGTCTATCGACATCTTACAATATTGGCTCTGCTTCTTATTTGGGCCAAAATTGTAAAATGCTCTTATGAATTAGCGATTTCGTTCCAATTCACATTCAAAGTAATATTCGGCATGCTAATTACATTGCCGATTGCCAAATTGCATTACCTCCTATAGTTTCCAAGATATGGTCTATCGACATCTTACAATATTGGCTCTGCTTCTTATTTGGGTCAAAATTGTAAAATGGTCTTATGAATTAGTGATTTCGTTCCAATTCACATTCCAAGTAATATTCGACATGCTAATTACATTGCCGATTGCCAAATTGCATTATCTCTTATAGTTTCTGAGATATGCGCAATCGAAATTTTACACCTTAGGGTCTGTTTCTAACTTGGGTCAAAATTGTAAAATGCTCTTATGAATTAGCGATTTCGTTCCAATTCACATTCAAAGTAATATTCGACATGCTAATTACGTTGCCTGTTGCCAAATTGCATTATCTCCTATAGTTTCCGAGATATGGACTATCGACATCTTACAATATTGGCTCTGCTTCTAATTTGGGTCAAAATTGTAAAATGGTCTTATGAATTAGCGATTTCGCTCCAATTCACATTCCAAGTAACATTCGGCATGCTAATTACATTGCCGATTGCCAAATTGCATTATCTCTTATAGTTTCTGAGATAAGCGCAATCGAAATTTTACACCTTAGGGTCTGTTTCTAACTTGAGTCAAAATTGTAAAATGCTCTTATGAATTAGCGATTCCGTTCCAATTCACATTCAAAGTAATATTCGACATGCTAATTACGTTGCCTGTTGCCAAATTGCATTATCTCTTATAGTTTCCGAGATATGGACTATCGACATCTTACAATATTGGCTCTGCTTCTAACTCGGGCCAAAATTGTAAAATGGTCTTATGAATTAGCGATTTCGTTCCAATTCACATTCCAAGTAATATTCGGCATGTTAATTACGTTGCCGATTGCCAAATTGCATTATCTCTTGTAGTTTCCGAGATATGGGCAATCGAAATTTTACACCTTAGAGTCTGTTTCTAAGTTGGGTCAAAAATGTAAAATGGTCTTATGAATTAGCGATTTCGTTCCAATTCACATTCCAAGTAATACTCGACATGCTAATTACATTGCCGATCGCCAAATTGCATTATCTCATATAGTTTCCGAGATATGGACTATCGACATCTTACAATATTGGCTGTGCTTCTAACTTGGGCCAAAATTGTTAAATGGTCTTATGAATTAGCGATTTTGCTCCAGTTCACATTCCGAGTAATATTTGGCATGATAATTACGTTGCCGATTGCCAAATTGCATTATCTTTTATAGTTTCCCAGATATGGGCTATCGATATCTTACAATATTGGCTCTGCTTCTAACTTGTGCCAGAATTGTAAAATGGTCTTATGAATTAGCGATTTCGTTCCAATTCACATTCCAAGTAACATTCGGCATGCTAATTACGTTGCCGATTGCCAAATTGCATTATCTCTTATAGTTTCTGAGATATGCGCAATCGAAATTTTACACCTTAGGGTCTGTTTCTAACTTGGGTCAAAATTGTAAAATGGTCTTATGAATTAGCGATTTCGTTCCAATTCACATTCCAAGTAATATTCGGCATGCTAATTACGCTGCCGATTTCCAAATTGCATTATCTCTTATAGTTTCCGAGATATGGGCAATTGAAATTTTACACCTTGGTGTCTGTTTCTAACTGGGGTCAAAATTGTAAAATGGTCTTATGAATTAGCGATTTCGTTCCAATTTACATTCCAAGTAATATTCGGCATGGTAATTACATTGCCGATTGCCAAATTGCATTATCTCTTGTAGTTTCCGAGATATGGGCAATCGAAATTTTACACCTTAGAGTCTGTTTCTAAGTTGGGTCAAAAATGTAAAATGGTCTTATGAATTAGCGATTTCGTTCCAATTCACATTCCAAGTAATACTCGACATGCTAATTACATTGCCGATTGCCAAATTGCATTATCTCTTATAGTTTCCGGGATAGGGATTATCGACATCTGACAATATTGGCTCTGCTTCTTACTTGGGCCAGAATTGTAAAATGGTCTTATGAATTAGCGATTTCGTTCCAATTCACATTCCAAGTAATATTCGGCATTGTTATTACGTTGCCGATTGCCAAATTGCCTTACCACCTATAGTTTCCTAGATATGGTCTATCGACATCTTACAATATTGGCTCTGCTTCTAACTTGGGCCAAAATTGAAAAATGGTCTTATGAATTAGCGATTTCGTTCCAATTCACATTCAAAGTAATATTCGGCATTGCTAATTACATTGCCGATTGCCAAATTGCATTATCTCCTATAGTTTCCAAGATATGGTCTATCGACATCTTACAATATTGGCTCTGTTTCTAACTTGGGCCAAAATTGAAAAATGGTCTTATGAATTAGCGATTTCGTTCCAATTCACATTCAAAGTAATATTCAGCATTGCTAATTAAGTTGCCGATTGCCAAATTGCATTATCTCTTGTAGTTTCCGAGATATGGGCAATCGAAATTTTACACCTTAGAGTCTGTTTCTAACTTGGGTCAAAATTGTAAAATGGTCTTACGAATTAGCGATTTCGCTCCAATTCACATTCCTAGTAATATTCGGCATGCTAATTACATTGCCGATTGCCAAATTGCATTATCCCTTATAGTTTCCGAGATATGGACTATCGACATCTTACAATATTGGCTCTGCTTCTAACTTGGGCCAAAATTGTAAAATGGTCTTATGAATTAGCGATTTCGTTCCAATTCACATTCCAAGTATTATTCGGCATGCTAATTACATTGCCGATTGCCAAATTGCATTATCTCCTATAGTTTCTAAGATATGGTCTATCGACATCTTACAATATTGGCTCTGCTTCTAACTTGGGCCAAAATTGAAAAATGGTCTTATGAATTAGCGATTTCGTTCCAATTCACATTCAAAGTAATATTCGGCATTGCTAATTACGTTGCCGATTGCCAAATTGCATTATCTATTATAGTTTCCGAGATATGGGCAATCGAAATTTTACACCTTAGTGTCTGTTTCTAACTGGGGTCAAAATTGTTAAATGGTCTTATGAATTAGTGATTTCGTTCCAATTCACATTCCAAGTAATATTCGGCCTGCTAATTACATTGCCGATTGCCAAATTGCATTATCTCTTATAGTTTCCGAGATATGGGCAATCGAAATTTTACACCTTGGTGTCTGTTTCTAACTGGGGCCAAAATTGTAAAATGGTCTTATGAATTAGTGATTTCATTCCAATTCACATTCCAAGTAATATTCGGCATACTAATTACGTTGCCGATTGCCATAATGCATTATCTTTTATAGTTTCCGAGATATGGGCTATCGACAGCTTACAATATTGGCTCTGCTTCTAACTTGGACCAAAATTGTAAAATGGCCTTATGAATTAGCGATTTCTTTCCAATTCACATTCCAAGTAATATTCGGCATGCTAATTACATTGCCGTTTTCCAAATTGCATTATCTCTTATAGTTTCCGAGATATGGGCAATTGAAATTTTACACCTTGGTGTCTGTTTCTAACTGGGGTCAAAATTGTAAAATGGTCTTATGAATTAGCGATTTCGTTCCAATTCACATTCTAAGTAATATTCGGCATGCTAATTACGTTGCCGTTTTCCAAATTGCATTATATCTTATAGTTTCCGAGATATGGGCAATTGAAATTTTACACCTTGGTGTCTGTTTCTAACTGGGGTCAAAATTGTAAAATGGTCATATGAATTAGTGATTTCGTTCCAATTCACATTCAAAGTAATATTCGGCATGCTAATTACGTTGCCGTTTTTCAAATTGCATTATCTCTTATAGTTTCCGAGATATGGGCAATTGAAATTTTACACCTTAGGGTCTGTTTCTAACTTGGGTCAAAATTGTAAAATGCTCTTATGAATTAGCGATTTCGTTCCAATTCACATTCAAAGTAATATTCGACATAATAATTACGTTGCCTGTTGCCAAATTGCATTATCTCTTATAGTTTCCGAGATATGGGCAATTGAAATTTTACACCTTGGTGTCTGTTTCTAACTGGGGTCAAAATTGTAAAATGGTCTTATGAATTAGTGATTTCGTTCCAATTCACATTCAAAGTAATATTCGACATGCTAATTACGTTGCCTGTTGCCAAATTGCATTATCTCTTATAGTTTCCGAGATATGGGCAATTGAAATTTTACACCTTGGTGTCTGTTTCTAACTTGGGCCAAAATTGAAAAATGGTCTTATGAATTAGCGATTTCGTTCCAATTCACATTCAAAGTAATATTCGGCATGCTAATTACGTTGCCGTTTTTCAAATTGCATTATCTCTTATAGTTTCCGAGATATGGGCAATTGAAATTTTACACCTTAGGGTCTGTTTCTAACTTGGGTCAAAATTGTAAAATGCTCTTATGAATTAGCGATTTCGTTCCAATTCACATTCAAAGTAATATTCGACATGCTAATTACGTTGCCTGTTGCCAAATTGCATTATCTCTTATAGTTTCCGAGATATGGGCAATTGAAATTTTACACCTTGGTGTCTGTTTCTAACTGGGGTCAAAATTGTAAAATGGTCTTATGAATTAGTGATTTCGTTCCAATTCACATACCAAGTAATATTCGACATGATAATTACATTGCCGATTGCCAAATTGCATTATCTCCTATAGTTTCCAAGATATGGTCTATCGACATCTTACAATATTGGCTCTGCTTCTAACTTGGGCCAAAATTGAAAAATGGTCTTATGAATTAGCGATTTCGTTCCAATTCACATTCAACGTAATATTCGGCATGCTAATTACGTTGCCGTTTTCCAAATTGCATTATCTCTTATAGTTTCCGAGATATGGGCAATTGAAATTTTACACCTTAGGGTCTGTTTCTAAGTTGGGTCAAAAATGTAAAATGGTCTTATGAATTAGCGATATCGTTCCAATTCACATTCCAAGTAATACTCGACATGCTAATTACATTGCCGATTGCCAAATTACATTATCTCTTATAGTTTCCGGGATATGGTTTATCGACATCTGACAATATTGGCTCTGCTTCTTACTTGGGCCAGAATTGTAAAATGGTCTTATGAAATAGCGATTTCGTTCCAATTCACATTCCAAGTAATATTCGGCATGGTAATTATATTGCCGATTGCCAAATTGCATTATCTCTTATAGTTTGCGGGATATGGGAATCGAAATTTTACACCTAAGTGTCTGTTTCTAACTTGGGTCAAAATTGTAAAATGGTCTTATGAATTAGCGATTTTGCTCCAATTCACATTCCAAGTAATATTCGGCATGCTAATTACATTGCCGATTGCCAAATTGCATTACCTCCTATAGTTTCCAAGATATGGTCTATCGACATCTTACAATATTGGCTCTGCTTCTTATTTGGGCCAAAATTGTAAAATGCTCTTATGAATTAGCGATTTCGTTCCAATTCACATTCAAAGTAATATTCGGCATGCTAATTACATTGCCGATTGCCAAATTGCATTACCTCCTATAGTTTCCAAGATATGGTCTATCGACATCTTACAATATTGGCTCTGCTTCTTATTTGGGTCAAAATTGTAAAATGGTCTTATGAATTAGTGATTTCGTTCCAATTCACATTCCAAGTAATATTCGACATGCTAATTACATTGCCGATTGCCAAATTGCATTATCTCTTATAGTTTCTGAGATATGCGCAATCGAAATTTTACACCTTTGGGTCTGTTTCTAACTTGGGTCAAAATTGTAAAATGCTCTTATGAATTAGCGATTTCGTTCCAATTCACATTCAAAGTAATATTCGACATGCTAATTACGTTGCCTGTTGCCAAATTGCATTATCTCCTATAGTTTCCGAGATATGGACTATCGACATCTTACAATATTGGCTCTGCTTCTAATTTGGGTCAAAATTGTAAAATGGTCTTATGAATTAGCGATTTCGCTCCAATTCACATTCCAAGTAATATTCGGCATGCTAATTACATTGCCGATTGCCAAATTGCATTATCTCTTATAGTTTCTGAGATATGCGCAATCGAAATTTTACACCTTAGGGTCTGTTTCTAACTTGAGTCAAAATTGTAAAATGCTCTTATGAATTAGCGATTTCGTTCCAATTCACATTCAAAGTAATATTCGACATGCTAATTACGTTGCCTGTTGCCAAATTGCATTATCTCTTATAGTTTCCGAGATATGGACTATCGACATCTTACAATATTGGCTCTGCTTCTAACTCGGGCCAAAATTGTAAAATGGTCTTATGAATTAGCGATTTCGTTCCAATTCACATTCCAAGTAATATTCGGCATGTTAATTACGTTGCCGATTGCCAAATTGCATTATCTCTTGTAGTTTCCGAGATATGGGCAATCGAAATTTTACACCTTAGAGTCTGTTTCTAAGTTGGGTCAAAAATGTAAAATTGTCTTATGAATTAGCGATTTCGTTCCAATTCACATTCCAAGTAATACTCGACATGCTAATTACATTGCCGATCGCCAAATTGCATTATCTCATATAGTTTCCGAGATATGGACTATCGACATCTTACAATATTGGCTGTGCTTCTAACTTGGGCCAAAATTGTTAAATGGTCTTATGAATTAGCGATTTTGCTCCAGTTCACATTCCGAGTAATATTTGGCATGATAATTACGTTGCCGATTGCCAAATTGCATTATCTTTTATAGTTTCCCAGATATGGGCTATCGATATCTTACAATATTGGCTCTGCTTCTAACTTGTGCCAGAATTGTAAAATGGTCTTATGAATTAGCGATTTCGTTCCAATTCACATTCCAAGTAACATTCGGCATGCTAATAACGTTGCCGATTGCCAAATTGCATTATCTCTTATAGTTTCTGAGATATGCGCAATCGAAATTTTACACCTTAGGGTCTGTTTCTAACTTGGGTCAAAATTGTAAAATGCTCTTATGAATTAGCGATTTCGTTCCAATTCACATTCAAAGTAATATTCGACATGCTAATTACGTTGCCTGTTGCCAAATTGCATTATCTCCTATAGTTTCCGAGATATGGACTATCGACATCTTACAATATTGGCTCTGCTTCTAATTTGGGTCAAAATTGTAAAATGGTCTTATGAATTAGCGATTTCGCTCCAATTCACATTCCAAGTAATATTCGGCATGCTAATTACATTGCCGGTTGCCAAATTGAATTATCTCTTATAGTTTCCGAGATATGGACTATCGACATCTTACAATATTGGCTCTGCTTCTAATTTGGGTCAAAATTGTAAAATGGTCTTATGAATTAGCGATTTCGCTCCAATTCACATTCCAAGTAATATTCGGCATGCTAATTACATTTCCGATTGCCAAATTGCATTATCTCTTATAGTTTCTGAGATATGCGCAATCGAAATTTTACACCTTAGGGTCTGTTTCTAACTTGAGTCAAAATTGTAAAATGCTCTTATGAATTAGCGATTTCGTTCCAATTCACATTCAAAGTAATATTCGACATGCTAATTACGTTGCCTGTTGCCAAATTGCATTATCTCTTATAGTTTCCGAGATATGGACTATCCACATCTTACAATATTGGCTCTGCTTCTAACTCGGGCCAAAATTGTAAAATGGTCTTATGAATTAGCGATTTCGTTCCAATTCACATTCCAAGTAATATTCGGCATGTTAATTACATTGCCGATTGCCAAATTGCATTATCTCTTGTAGTTTCCGAGATATGGGCAATCGAAATTTTACACCTTAGAGTCTGTTTCTAAGTTGGGTCAAAAATGTAAAATGGTCTTATGAATTAGCGATTTCGTTCCAATTCACATTCCAAGTAATACTCGACATGCTAATTACATTGCCGATCGCCAAATTGCATTATCTCATATAGTTTCCGAGATATGGACTATCGACATCTTACAATATTGGCTGTGCTTCTAACTTGGGCCAAAATTGTTAAATGGTCTTATGAATTAGCGATTTTGCTCCAGTTCACATTCCGAGTAATATTTGGCATGATAATTACGTTGCCGATTGCCAAATTGCATTATCTTTTATAGTTTCCCAGATATGGGCTATCGATATCTTACAATATTGGCTCTGCTTCTAACTTGTGCCAGAACTGTAAAATGGTCTTATGAATTAGCGATTTCGTTCCAATTCACATTCCAAGTAACATTCGGCATGCTAATAACGTTGCCGATTGCCAAATTGCATTATCTCTTATAGTTTCTTAGATATGCGCAATCGAAATTTTACACCTTAGGGTCTGTTTCTAACTTGGGTCAAAATTGTAAAATGCTCTTATGAATTAGCGATTTCGTTCCAATTCACATTCAAAGTAATATTCGACATGCTAATTACGTTGCCTGTTGCCAAATTGCATTATCTCCTATAGTTTCCGAGATATGGACTATCGACATCTTACAATATTGGCTCTGCTTCTAATTTGGGTCAAAATTGTAAAATGGTCTTATGAATTAGCGATTTCGCTCCAATTCACATTCCAAGTAATATTCGGCATGCTAATTACATTGCCGATTGCCAAATTGAATTATCCCTTATAGTTTCCGAGATATGGACTATCGACATCTGACATTATTGGTTCTGCTTGTTACTTGGGCCAGAATTGTAAAAGGGTCTTATGAATTAGCGATTTCGCTCCAATTCACATTCCAAGTAATATTCGGCATGCTAATTACGTTGCCGATTGCCACATTGCATTATCTCATATAGTTTCCGAGATATGGACTATCGACATCTTACAATATTGGCTGTGCTTCTAACTTGGGACAAAATTGTAAAATGGTCTTATGAATAAGCGATTTCGTTCCAATTCACATTCCAAGTATTATTCGGCATGCTAATTACTTTGCCGATTGCCAAATTGCATTATCTCCTATATTTTCCAAGATATGGTCTATCGACATCTTACAATATTGGCTCTGCTTCTAACTTGGGCCAAAATTGTAAAATGGCCTTATGAATTAGCGATTTCGTTCCAATTCACATTCCATGTAATATTCGGCATGCTAATTACATTGCCGATTGCCAAATTGCTTTATCTCATATAGTTTCCGAGATATGGACTATCGACATCTTATAATATTGGCTGTGCTTCTAACTTGGGCCAAAATTGTAAAATGGTCTTATGAATTAGCGATTTCGTTCCAATTAATATTCCAAGTAACATTCGGCATGCTAATTGCGTTACCGATTGCCAAATTGCATTATCACTTATAGTTTCCGAGATATGGGCAATCGAAATTTTACACCTTAGAGTCTGTTTCTAATATGGGTCAAAATTGTAAAATGGTCTTACGAATTAGCGATTTCGCTCCAATTCACATTCCAAGTAATATTCGGCATGCTAATTACATTGCCGATTTCCAAATTGCATTACCTCCTATAGTTTCCAAGATATGGTCTATCGACATCTTACAATATTGGCTCTGCTTTTAATTTGGGCCAAAATTGTAAAATGCTCTTATGAATTAGCGATTTCGTTCCAATTCACATTCAAAGTAATATTCGGCATGCTAATTACGTTGCTTATTGCCAAATTGCATTATCTCTTATAGTTTCCGAGATATGGACTATCGACATCTTACAATATTGGCTCTGCTTCTAACTTGGGCCAAAATTGTAAAATGGTCTTATGAATTAGCGATTTCGTTCCAATTCACATTCTAAGTAATATTCGGCATGCTAATTACGTTGACGTTTTCCAAATTGCATTATCTCTTATAGTTTCCGAGATATGGGCAATTGAAATTTTACACCTTGGTGTCTGTTTCTAACTGGGGTCAAAATTGTAAAATGGTCTTATGAATTAGTGATGTCGTTCCAATTCACATTCCAAGTAATATTCGACATGCTAATTACATTGCCGATTGCCAAATTGCATTATCTCTTATAGTTTCTGAGATATGCGCAATCGAAATTTTACACCTTAGGGTCTGTTTCTAACTTGGGTCAAAATTGTAAAATGCTCTTATGAATTAGCGATTTCGTTCCAATTCACATTCAAAGTAATATTCGACATGCTAATTACGTTGCCTGTTGCCAAATTGCATTATCTCCTATAGTTTCCGAGATATGGACTATCGACATCTTACAATATTGGCTCTGCTTCTAACTTGGGCCAAAATTGTAAAATGGTCTTATGAATTAGCGATTTCGTTCCAATTCACATTCAAAGTAATATTCGACATGCTAATTACGTTGCCTGTTGCCAAATTGCATTATCTCTTATAGTTTCCGAGATATGGACTATCGACATCTTACAATATTGGCTCTGCTTCGAACTTGGGTCAAAATTGTAAAATGGTCTTATGAATTAGCGATTTCGCTCCAATTCACACTCCAAGTAATATTCGGCATGCTAATTACATTGCCGATTGCCAAATTGCATTACCCTTTATTGTTTCCGACATATGGACTATCGACATCTTACAATATTGGCTCTGCTTCTAACTTGGGCCAAAATTGTAAAATGGTCTTATGAATTAGCGATTTCGTTCCAATTCACATTCAAAGTAATATTCGGCATTGCTAATTACGTTGCCGATTGCCAAATTGCATTATCTCTTGTAGTTTCCGAGATATGGGCAATCGAAATTTTACACCTTAGAGTCTGTTTCTAACTTGGATCAAAGTTGTAAAATGGTCTTATGAATTAGCGATTTCGCTCCAATTCATATTTCAAGTAATATTCGGCATGTTAATTACATTGCCGATTGCCAAATTGCATTATCTCTTATAGTTTCTGAGATATGGACTATCGACATCTTACAATATTGGTTCTGCTTTTAACTTGGGCCAAAATTGTAAAATGGTCTTATGAATTAGCGATTTCGTTCCAATTCACATTCCAAGTAATATTCGGCATGCTAATTACGTTGCCGTTTTCCAAATTGCATTATCTCTTATAGTTTCCGAGATATGGGCAATTGAAATTTTACACCTTGGTGTCTGTTTCTAACTGGGGTCAAAATTGTAAAATGGTCTTATGAATTAGCGATTTCGTTCCAATTCACATTCCAAGTAATATTCGGCATGCTAATTACGTTGCCGTTTTCCAAATTGCATTATCTCTTATAGTTTCCGAGATATGGGCAATTGAAATTTTACACCTTGGTGTCTGTTTCTAACTGGGGTCAAAATTGTAAAATGGTCTTATGAATTAGCGATTTCGTTCCAATTTACATTCCAAGTAATATTCGGCATGGTAATTACATTGCCGATTGCCAAATTGCATTATCTCTTGTAGTTTCCGAGATATGGGCAATCGAAATTTTACACCTTAGAGTCTGTTTCTAAGTTGGGTCAAAAATGTAAAATGGTCTTATGAATTAGCGATTTCGTTCCAATTCACATTCCAAGTAATACTCGACATGCTAATTACATTGCCGATTGCCAAATTGCATTATCTCTTATAGTTTCCGGGATAGGGATTATCGACATCTGACAATATTGGCTCTGCTTCTTACTTGGGCCAGAATTGTAAAATGGTCTTATGAATTAGCGATTTCGTTCCAATTCACATTCCAAGTAATATTCGGCATGGTAATTACGTTGCCGATTGCCAAATTGCCTTACCACCTATAGTTTCCTAGATATGGTCTATCGACATCTTACAATATTGGCTCTGCTTCTAACTTGGGCCAAAATTGAAAAATGGTCTTATGAATTAGCGATTTCGTTCCAATTCACATTCAAAGTAATATTCGGCATTGCTAATTACATTGCCGATTGCCAAATTGCATTATCTCCTATAGTTTCCAAGATATGATCTATCGACATCTTACAATATTGGCTCTGTTTCTAACTTGGGCCAAAATTGAAAAATGGTCTTATGAATTAGCGATTTCGTTCCAATTCACATTCAAAGTAATATTCAGCATTGCTAATTAAGTTGCCGATTGCCAAATTGCATTATCTCTTGTAGTTTCCGAGATATGGGCAATCGAAATTTTACACCTTAGAGTCTGTTTCTAACTTGGGTCAAAATTGTAAAATGGTCTTACGAATTAGCGATTTCGCTCCAATTCACATTCCTAGTAATATTCGGCATGCTAATTACATTGCCGATTGCCAAATTGCATTATCCCTTATAGTTTCCGAGATATGGACTATCGACATCTTACAATATTGGCTCTGCTTCTAACTTGGGCCAAAATTGTAAAATGGTCTTATGAATTAGCGATTTCGTTCCAATTCACATTCCAAGTATTATTCGGCATGCTAATTACATTGCCGATTGCCAAATTGCATTATCTCCTATAGTTTCTAAGATATGGTCTATCGACATCTTACAATATTGGCTCTGCTTCTAACTTGGGCCAAAATTGAAAAATGGTCTTATGAATTAGCGATTTCGTTCCAATTCACATTCAAAGTAATATTCGGCATTGCTAATTACGTTGCCGATTGCCAAATTGCATTATCTCTTATAGTTTCCGAGATATGGGCAATCGAAATTTTACACCTTAGTGTCTGTTTCTAACTGGGGTCAAAATTGTTAAATGGTCTTATGAATTAGTGATTTCGTTCCAATTCACATTCCAAGTAATATTCGGCCTGCTAATTACATTGCCGATTGCCAAATTGCATTATCTCTTATAGTTTCCGAGATATGGGCAATCGAAATTTTACACCTTGGTGTCTGTTTCTAACTAGGGCCAAAATTGTAAAATGGTCTTATGAATTAGTGATTTCGTTCCAATTCAAATTCCAAGTAATATTCGGCATACTAATTACGTTGCCGATTGCCATAATGCATTATCTTTTATAGTTTCCGAGATATGGGCTATCGACAGCTTACAATATTGGCTCTGCTTCTAACTTGGACCAAAATTGTAAAATGGCCTTATGAATTAGCGATTTCGTTCCAATTCACATTCCAAGTAATATTCGGCATGCTAATTACATTGCCGTTTTCCAAATTGCATTATCTCTTATAGTTTCCGAGATATGGGCAATTGAAATTTTACACCTTGGTGTCTGTTTCTAACTGGGGTCAAAATTGTAAAATGGTCTTATGAATTAGCGATTTCGTTCCAATTCACATTCTAAGTAATATTCGGCATGCTAATTACGTTGCCGTTTTCCAAATTGCATTATATCTTATAGTTTCCGAGATATGGGCAATTGAAATTTTACACCTTGGTGTCTGTTTCTAACTGGGGTCAAAATTGTAAAATGGTCATATGAATTAGTGATTTCGTTCCAATTCACTTTCCAAGTAATATTCGACATGCTAATTACATTGCCGATTGCCAAATTGCATTATCTCCTATAGTTTCCAAGATATGGTCTATCGACATCTTACAATATTGGCTCTGCTTCTAACTTGGGCCAAAATTGAAAAATGGTCTTATGAATTAGCGATTTCGTTCCAATTCACATTCAAAGTAATATTCGGCATGCTAATTACGTTGCCGTTTTTCAAATTGCATTATCTCTTATAGTTTCCGAGATATGGGCAATTGAAATTTTACACCTTGGTGTCTGTTTCTAACTGGGGTCAAAATTGTAAAATGGTCTTATGAATTAGTGATTTCGTTCCAATTCACATTCCAAGTAATATTCGACATGCTAATTACATTGCCTGTTGCCAAATTGCATTATCTCTTATAGTTTCTGAGATATGGGCAATTGAAATTTTACACCTTGGTGTCTGTTTCTAACTGGGGTCAAAATTGTAAAATGGTCTTATGAATTAGTGATTTCGTTCCAATTCACATTCCAAGTAATATTCGACATGATAATTACATTGCCGATTGCCAAATTGCATTATCTCCTATAGTTTCCAAGATATGGTCTATCGACATCTTACAATATTGGCTCTGCTTCTAACTTGGACCAAAATTGAAAAATGGTCTTATGAATTAGCGATTTCGTTCCAATTCACATACAACGTAATATTCGGCATGCTAATTACGTTGCCGTTTTCCAAATTGCATTATCTCTTATAGTTTCCGAGATATGGGCAATTGAAATTTTACACCTTAGAGTCTGTTTCTAAGTTGGGTCAAAAATGTAAAATGGTCTTATGAATTAGCGATATCGTTCCAATTCACATTCCAAGTAATACTCGACATGCTAATTACATTGCCGATTGCCAAATTACATTATCTCTTATAGTTTCCGGGATATGGATTATCGACATCTGACAATATTGGCTCTGCTTCTTACTTGGGCCAGAATTGTAAAATGGTCTTATGAATTAGCGATTTCGTTCCAATTCACATTCCAAGTAATATTCGGCATGGTAATTATATTGCCGATTGCCAAATTGCATTATCTCTTATAGTTTGTGGGATATGGGAATCGAAATTTTACACCTTAGTGTCTGTTTCTAACTTGGGTCAAAATTGTAAAATGGTCTTATGAATAAGCGATTTTGCTCCAATTCACATTCCAAGTAATATTCGGCATGCTAATTACATTGCCGATTGCCAAATTGCATTACCTCCTATAGTTTCCAAGATATGGTCTATCGACATCTTACAATATTGGCTCTGCTTCTTATTTGGGCCAAAATTGTAAAATGCTCTTATGAATTAGCGATTTCGTTCCAATTCACATTCAAAGTAATATTCGGCATGCTAATTACGTTGCCTGTTGCCAAATTGCATTATCTCTTATAGTTTCCGAGATATGGACTATCGACATCTTACAATATTATCTCTGCTTCTAACTTGGGCCAAAATTGTAAAATGGTCTTATGAATTAGCGATTTCGTTCCAATTCACATTCTAAGTAATATTCGGCATGCTAATTACGTTGCCGTTTTCCAAATTGCATTATCTCTTATAGTTTCCGAGATATTGGGCAATTGAAATTTTACACCTTGGTGTCTGTTTCTAACTTGGGTCAAAATTGTAAAATGCTCTTATGAATTAGCGATTTCGTTCCAATTCACATTCAAAGTAATATTCGACATGCTAATTACGTTGCCTGTTGCCAAATTGCATTATCTCTTATAATTTCCGAGATATGGACTATCGACATCTTACAATATTGGCTCTGCTTCTAACTTGGGTCAAAATTGTAAAATGGTCTTATGAATTAGCGATTTCGCTCCAACTCACATTCCAAGTAATATTCGGCATGCTAATTACATTGCCGATTGCCAAATTGCATTACCCTCTATTGTTTCCGAGATATGGACTATCGACATCTGACAATATTGGCTTTGCTTCTAACTTGGGCCAGAATTGTAAAATGGTCTTATGAATTAGCGATTTCGCTCCAACTCACATTCCAAGTAATATTCGGCATGCTAATTACATTGCCGATTGCCAAATTGCATTACCCTCTATTGTTTCCGAGATATGGACTATCGACATCTGACAATATTGGCTTTGCTTCTAACTTGGGCCAGAATTGTAAAATGGTCTTACGAATTAGCGATTTCGTTCCAATTCACATTCCAAGTATTATTCGGCATGCTAATTACATTGCCGGTTGCCAAATTGCATTATCTCCTATAGTTTCCAAGATATGGTCTATCGACATCTTACAATATTGGCTGTGCTTCTAACTTGGGCCAAAATTGTAAAATGGTCTTATGAATTAACGATTTCGTTCCAATTCACATTCCAAGTATTATTCGGCATGCTAATTACATTGCCGGTTGCCAAATTGCATTATCTCCTATAGTTTCCAAGATATGGTCTATCGACATCTTACAATATTGGCTGTGCTTCTAACTTGTGCCAAAATTGTAAAATGGCCTTATGAATTAGCGATTTCGTTCCAATTCACATTCAAAGTAATATTCGACATGCTAATTACGTTGCCTGTTGCCAAATTGCATTATCTCTTATAGTTTCCGAGATATGGACTATCGACATCTTACAATATTGGCTCTGCTTCTAACTTGGGTCAAAATTGTAAAATGGTCTTATGAATTAGCGATTTCGCTCCAATTCACATTCCAAGTAATATTCGGCATGCCAATTACATTGCCGATTGCCAAATTGCATTATCTCTTATAGTTTCCGGGATATGGTTTATCGACATCTGACAATATTGGCTCTGCTTCTTACTTGGGCCAGAATTGTAAAATGGTCTTATGAAATAGCGATTTCGTTCCAATTCACATTCCAAGTAATATTCGGCATGGTAATTATATTGCCGATTGCCAAATTGCATTATCTCTTATAGTTTGCGGGATATGGGAATCGAAATTTTACACCTTAGGGTCTGTTTCTAAGTTGGGTCAAAAATGTAAAATGGTCTTATGAATTAGCGATATCGTTCCAATTCACATTCCAAGTAATACTCGACATGCTAATTACATTGCCGATTGCCAAATTACATTATCTCTTATAGTTTCCGGGATATGGTTTATCGACATCTGACAATATTGGCTCTGCTTCTTACTTGGGCCAGAATTGTAAAATGGTCTTATGAAATAGCGATTTCGTTCCAATTCACATTCCAAGTAATATTCGGCATGGTAATTATATTGCCGATTGCCAAATTGCATTATCTCTTATAGTTTGCGGGATATGGGAATCGAAATTTTACACCTAAGTGTCTGTTTCTAACTTGGGTCAAAATTGTAAAATGGTCTTATGAATTAGCGATTTTGCTCCAATTCACATTCCAAGTAATATTCGGCATGCTAATTACATTGCCGATTGCCAAATTGCATTACCTCCTATAGTTTCCAAGATATGGTCTATCGACATCTTACAATATTGGCTCTGCTTCTTATTTGGGCCAAAATTGTAAAATGCTCTTATGAATTAGCGATTTCGTTCCAATTCACATTCAAAGTAATATTCGGCATGCTAATTACATTGCCGATTGCCAAATTGCATTACCTCCTATAGTTTCCAAGATATGGTCTATCGACATCTTACAATATTGGCTCTGCTTCTTATTTGGGTCAAAATTGTAAAATGGTCTTATGAATTAGTGATTTCGTTCCAATTCACATTCCAAGTAATATTCGACATGCTAATTACATTGCCGATTGCCAAATTGCATTATCTCTTATAGTTTATGAGATATGCGCAATCGAAATTTTACACCTTAGGGTCTGTTTCTAACTTGCGTCAAAATTGTAAAATGGTCTTATGAATTAGCGATTTTGCTCCAATTCACATTCCAAGTAATATTCGGCATGCTAATTACATTGCCGATTGCCAAATTGCATTACCTCCTATAGTTTCCAAGATATGGTCTATCGACATCTTACAATATTGGCTCTGCTTCTTATTTGGGCCAAAATTGTAAAATGCTCTTATGAATTAGCGATTTCGTTCCAATTCACATTCAAAGTAATATTCGGCATGCTAATTACATTGCCGATTGCCAAATTGCATTACCTCCTATAGTTTCCAAGATATGGTCTATCGACATCTTACAATATTGGCTCTGCTTCTTATTTGGGTCAAAATTGTAAAATGCTCTTATGAATTAGCGATTTCGTTCCAATTCACATTCAAAGTAATATTCGACATGCTAATTACGTTGCCTGTTGCCAAATTGCATTATCTCCTATAGTTTCCGAGATATGGACTATCGACATCTTACAATATTGGCTCTGCTTCTAATTTGGGTCAAAATTGTAAAATGGTCTTATGAATTAGCGATTTCGCTCCAATTCACATTCCAAGTAATATTCGGCATGCTAATTACATTGCCGATTGCCAAATTGCATTATCTCTTATAGTTTCTGAGATAAGCGCAATCGAAATTTTACACTTAGGGTCTGTTTCTAACTTGAGTCAAAATTGTAAAATGCTCTTATGAATTAGCGATTCCGTTCCAATTCACATTCAAAGTAATATTCGACATGCTAATTACGTTGCCTGTTGCCAAATTGCATTATCTCTTATAGTTTCCGAGATATGGACTATCGACATCTTACAATATTGGCTCTGCTTCTAACTCGGGCCAAAATTGTAAAATGGTCTTATGAATTAGCGATTTCGTTCCAATTCACATTCCAAGTAATATTCGGCATGTTAATTACGTTGCCGATTGCCAAATTGCATTATCTCTTGTAGTTTCCGAGATATGGGCAATCGAAATTTTACACCTTAGAGTCTGTTTCTAAGTTGGGTCAAAAATGTAAAATGGTCTTATGAATTAGCGATTTCGTTCCAATTCACATTCCAAGTAATACACGACATGCTAATTACATTGCCGATCGCCAAATTGCATTATCTCATATAGTTTCCGAGATATGGACTATCGACATCTTACAATATTGGCTGTGCTTCTAACTTGGGCCAAAATTGTTAAATGGTCTTATGAATTAGCGATTTTGCTCCAGTTCACATTCCGAGTAATATTTGGCATGATAATTACGTTGCCGATTGCCAAATTGCATTATCTTTTATAGTTTCCCAGATATGGGCTATCGATATCTTACAATATTGGCTCTGCTTCTAACTTGTGCCAGAATTGTAAAATGGTCTTATGAATTAGCGATTTCGTTCCAATTCACATTCCAAGTAATATTCGGCATGCTAATTACATTGCCGATTGCCAAATTGCATTATCTCTTATAGTTTCTGAGATAAGCGCAATCGAAATTTTACACCTTAGGGTCTGTTTCTAACTTGAGTCAAAATTGTAAAATGCTCTTATGAATTAGCGATTCCGTTCCAATTCACATTCAAAGTAATATTCGACATGCTAATTACGTTGCCTGTTGCCAAATTGCATTATCTCTTATAGTTTCCGAGATATGGACTATCGACATCTTACAATATTGGCTCTGCTTCTAACTCGGGCCAAAATTGTAAAATGGTCTTATGAATTAGCGATTTCGTTCCAATTCACATTCCAAGTAATATTCGGCATGTTAATTACGTTGCCGATTGCCAAATTGCATTATCTCTTGTAGTTTCCGAGATATGGGCAATCGAAATTTTACACCTTAGAGTCTGTTTCTAAGTTGGGTCAAAAATGTAAAATGGTCTTATGAATTAGCGATTTCGTTCCAATTCACATTCCAAGTAATACTCGACATGCTAATTACATTGCCGATTGCCAAATTGCATTATCTCTTATAGTTTCCGGGATAGGGATTATCGACATCTGACAATATTGGCTCTGCTTCTTACTTGGGCCAGAATTGTAAAATGGTCTTATGAATTAGCGATTTCGTTCCAATTCACATTCCAAGTAATATTCGGCATGGTAATTACGTTGCCGATTGAAAAATTGCCTTACCACCTATAGTTTCCTAGATATGGTCTATCGACATCTTACAATATTGGCTCTGCTTCTAACTTGGGCCAAAATTGAAAAATGGTCTTATGAATTAGCGATTTCGTTCCAATTCACATTCAAAGTAATATTCGGCATTGCTAATTACATTGCCGATTGCCAAATTGCATTATCTCCTATAGTTTCCAAGATATGGTCTATCGACATCTTACAATATTGGCTCTGTTTCTAACTTGGGCCAAAATTGAAAAATGGTCTTATGAATTAGCGATTTCGTTCCAATTCACATTCAAAGTAATATTCAGCATTGCTAATTAAGTTGCCGATTGCCAAATTGCATTATCTCTTGTAGTTTCCGAGATATGGGCAATCGAAATTTTACACCTTAGAGTCTGTTTCTAACTTGGGTCAAAATTGTAAAATGGTCTTACGAATTAGCGATTTCGCTCCAATTCACATTCCTAGTAATATTCGGCATGCTAATTACATTGCCGATTGCCAAATTGCATTATCCCTTATAGTTTCCGAGATATGGACTATCGACATCTTACAATATTGGCTCTGCTTCTAACTTGGGCCAAAATTGTAAAATGGTCTTATGAATTAGCGATTTCGTTCCAATTCACATTCCAAGTATTATTCGGCATGCTAATTACATTGCCGATTGCCAAATTGCATTATCTCTTATAGTTTGTGGGATATGGGAATCGAAATTTTACACCTTAGTGTCTGTTTCTAACTTGGGTCAAAATTGTAAAATGGTCTTATGAATAAGCGATTTTGCTCCAATTCACATTCCAAGTAATATTCGGCATGCTAATTACATTGCCGATTGCCAAATTGCATTACCTCCTATAGTTTCCAAGATATGGTCTATCGACATCTTGCAATATTGGCTCTGCTTCTTATTTGGGCCAAAATTGTAAAATGCTCTTATGAATTAGCGATTTCGTTCCAATTCACATTCAAAGTAATATTCGGCATGCTAATTACGTTGCCTGTTGCCAAATTGCATTATCTCTTATAGTTTCCGAGATATGGACTCTCGACATCTTACAATATTATCTCTGCTTCTAACTTGGGCCAAAATTGTAAAATGGTCTTATGAATTAGCGATTTCGTTCCAATTCACATTCTAAGTAATATTCGGCATGCTAATTACGTTGCCGTTTTCCAAATTGCATTATCTCTTATAGTTTCCGAGATATTGGGCAATTGAAATTTTACACCTTGGTGTCTGTTTCTAACTTGGGTCAAAATTGTAAAATGCTCTTATGAATTAGCGATTTCGTTCCAATTCACATTCAAAGTAATATTCGACATGCTAATTACGTTGCCTGTTGCCAAATTGCATTATCTCTTATAATTTCCGAGATATGGACTATCGACATCTTACAATATTGGCTCTGCTTCTAACTTGGGTCAAAATTGTAAAATGGTCTTATGAATTAGCGATTTCGCTCCAACTCACATTCCAAGTAATATTCGGCATGCTAATTACATTGCCGATTGCCAAATTGCATTACCCTCTATTGTTTCCGAGATATGGACTATCGACATCTGACAATATTGGCTCTGCTTCTAACTTGGGCCAGAATTGTAAAATGGTCTTATGAATTAGCGATTTCGTTCCAATTCAGATTCCAAGTAATATTCGGCATGCTAATTACGTTGCCGATTGCCAAATTGCATTATCTCATATAGTTTCCGAGATATGGACTATCGACATCTTACAATATTGGCTGTGCTTCTAACTTGGGCCAAAATTGTAAAATGGCCTTATGAATTAGCGATTTCGCTCCAATTCACATTCCAAGTAATATTCGGCATGCTAATTACATTGCCGATTGCCAAATTGCATTACCCTTTATTGTTTCCGAGATATGGACTATCGACATCTGACAATATTGGCTTTGCTTCTAACTTGGGCCAGAATTGTAAAATGGTCTTACGAATTAGCGATTTCGTTCCAATTCACATTCCAAGTATTATTCGGCATGCTAATTACATTGCCGGTTGCCAAATTGCATTATCTCCTATAGTTTCCAAGATATGGTCTATCGACATCTTACAATATTGGCTGTGCTTCTAACTTGGGCCAAAATTGTAAAATGGTCTTATGAATTAACGATTTCGTTCCAATTCACATTCCAAGTATTATTCGGCATGCTAATTACATTGCCGGTTGCCAAATTGCATTATCTCCTATAGTTTCCAAGATATGGTCTATCGACATCTTACAATATTGGCTGTGCTTCTAACTTGTGCCAAAATTGTAAAATGGCCTTATGAATTAGCGATTTCGTTCCAATTCACATTCAAAGTAATATTCGACATGCTAATTACGTTGCCTGTTGCCAAATTGCATTATCTCTTATAGTTTCCGAGATATGGACTATCGACATCTTACAATATTGGCTCTGCTTCTAACTTGGGTCAAAATTGTAAAATGGTCTTATGAATTAGCGATTTCGCTCCAATTCACATTCCAAGTAATATTCGGCATGCCAATTACATTGCCGATTGCCAAATTGCATTATCTCTTATAGTTTCCGGGATATGGTTTATCGACATCTGACAATATTGGCTCTGCTTCTTACTTGGGCCAGAATTGTAAAATGGTCTTATGAAATAGCGATTTCGTTCCAATTCACATTCCAAGTAATATTCGGCATGGTAATTATATTGCCGATTGCCAAATTGCATTATCTCTTATAGTTTGCGGGATATGGGAATCGAAATTTTACACCTTAGGGTCTGTTTCTAAGTTGGGTCAAAAATGTAAAATGGTCTTATGAATTAGCGATATCGTTCCAATTCACATTCCAAGTAATACTCGACATGCTAATTACATTGCCGATTGCCAAATTACATTATCTCTTATAGTTTCCGGGATATGGTTTATCGACATCTGACAATATTGGCTCTGCTTCTTACTTGGGCCAGAATTGTAAAATGGTCTTATGAAATAGCGATTTCGTTCCAATTCACATTCCAAGTAATATTCGGCATGGTAATTATATTGCCGATTGCCAAATTGCATTATCTCTTATAGTTTGCGGGATATGGGAATCGAAATTTTACACCTTAGGGTCTGTTTCTAAGTTGGGTCAAAAATGTAAAATGGTCTTATGAATTAGCGATATCGTTCCAATTCACATTCCAAGTAATACTCGACATGCTAATTACATTGCCGATTGCCAAATTGCATTATTTCTTATAGTTTCCGGGATATGGTTTATCGACATCTGACAATATTGGCTCTGCTTCTTACTTGGGCCAGAATTGTAAAATGGTCTTATGAAATAGCGATTTCGTTCCAATTCACATTCCAAGTAATATTCGGCATGGTAATTATATTGCCGATTGCCAAATTGCATTATCTCTTATAGTTTGCGGGATATGGGAATCGAAATTTTACACCTTAGGGTCTGCTTCTAAGTTGGGTCAAAAATGTAAAATGGTCTTATGAATTAGCGATATCGTTCCAATTCACATTCCAAGTAATACTCGACATGCTAATTACATTGCCGATTGCCAAATTACATTATCTCTTATAGTTTCCGGGATATGGTTTATCGACATCTGACAATATTGGCTCTGCTTCTTACTTGGGCCAGAATTGTAAAATGGTCTTATGAAATAGCGATTTCGTTCCAATTCACATTCCAAGTAATATTCGGCATGGTAATTATATTGCCGATTGCCAAATTGCATTATCTCTTATAGTTTGCGGGATATGGGAATCGAAATTTTACACCTAAGTGTCTGTTTCTAACTTGGGTCAAAATTGTAAAATGGTCTTATGAATTAGCGATTTTGCTCCAATTCACATTCCAAGTAATATTCGGCATGCTAATTACATTGCCGATTGCCAAATTGCATTACCTCCTATAGTTTCCAAGATATGGTCTATCGACATCTTACAATATTGGCTCTGCTTCTTATTTAGGCCAAAATTGTAAAATGCTCTTATGAATTAGCGATTTCGTTCCAATTCACATTCAAAGTAATATTCGGCATGCTAATTACATTGCCGATTGCCAAATTGCATTACCTCCTATAGTTTCCAAGATATGGTCTATCGACATCTTACAATATTGGCTCTGCTTCTTATTTGGGTCAAAATTGTAAAATGGTCTTATGAATTAGTGATTTCGTTCCAATTCACATTCCAAGTAATATTCGACATGCTAATTACATTGCCGATTGCCAAATTGCATTATCTCTTATAGTTTCTGAGATATGCGCAATCGAAATTTTACACCTTAGGGTCTGTTTCTAACTTGGGTCAAAATTGTAAAATGCTCTTATGAATTAGCGATTTCGTTCCAATTCACATTCAAAGTAATATTCGACATGCTAATTACGTTGCCTGTTGCCAAATTGCATTATCTCCTATAGTTTCCGAGATATGGACTATCGACATCTTACAATATTGGCTCTGCTTCTAATTTGGGTCAAAATTGTAAAATGGTCTTATGAATTAGCGATTTCGCTCCAATTCACATTCCATGTAATATTCGGCATGCTAATTACATTGCCGATTGCCAAATTGCATTATCTCTTATAGTTTCTGAGATAAGCGCAATCGAAATTTTACACCTTAGGGTCTGTTTCTAACTTGAGTCAAAATTGTAAAATGCTCTTATGAATTAGCGATTCCGTTCCAATTCACATTCAAAGTAATATTCGACATGCTAATTACGTTGCCTGTTGCCAAATTGCATTATCTCTTATAGTTTCCGAGATATGGACTATCGACATCTTACAATATTGGCTCTGCTTCTAACTCGGGCCAAAATTGTAAAATGGTCTTATGAATTAGCGATTTCGTTCCAATTCACATTCCAAGTAATATTCGGCATGTTAATTACGTTGCCGATTGCCAAATTGCATTATCTCTTGTAGTTTCCGAGATATGGGCAATCGAAATTTTACACCTTAGAGTCTGTTTCTAAGTTGGGTCAAAAATGTAAAATGGTCTTATGAATTAGCGATTTCGTTCCAATTCACATTCCAAGTAATACTCGACATGCTAATTACATTGCCGATCGCCAAATTGCATTATCTCATATAGTTTCCGAGATATGGACTATCAACATCTTACAATATTGGCTGTGCTTCTAACTTGGGCCAAAATTGTTAAATGGTCTTATGAATTAGCGATTTTGCTCCAGTTCACATTCCGAGTAATATTTGGCATGATAATTACGTTGCCGATTGCCAAATTGCATTATCTTTTATAGTTTCCCAGATATGGGCTATCGATATCTTACAATATTGGCTCTGCTTCTAACTTGTGCCAGAATTGTAAAATGGTCTTATGAATTAGCGATTTCGTTCCAATTCACATTCCAAGTAACATTCGGCATGCTAATTACGTTGCCGATTGCCAAATTGCATTATCTCTTATAGTTTCTGAGATATGCGCAATCGAAATTTTACACCTTAGGGTCTGTTTCTAACTTGGGTCAAAATTGTAAAATGGTCTTATGAATTAGCGATTTCGTTCCAATTCACATTCCAAGTAA